>NC_137149.1:28617534-29217534 GCF_951394435.1 Stenella coeruleoalba | reverse complement strand
ACCCCCAAAGTTAGCAGAAGGAATGAAATCATAAAGATCAGATCAGAAATAAATGTGAAAGAAATGAAGGAAACAATAGCAAAGATCAATAAAACTAAAAGCTGGTTCTTTGAGAAGATAAACAAAATTGATAAAACATTATCCAGACTCTACAAGAAAAAAAGGGAGAAGACTCAAATCAGTAGAATTAGAAATGAAAAAGGAGAAGTAACAACTGACATGGCAAAAATACAAAGGATCATGAGAAATTACTACAAGCAACTATATGCCAATAAAAGAAACAACCTGGAAGAAATGGACGAATTCTTAGAAAAGCAAAACCTTCCAAGACTGAACCAGGAAGAATTAGAAATTATAAACAGACCAATCACAAGCACTGAAATTGAGACTGTGATTAAAAATCTTCCAAAAACAAATGCCCAGTACCAGATGGCTTCACAGGTGAATTCTATCAAACATTTAGAGAAGAGCTAACACCTATCCTTCTCAAAGTCTTCCAAAATATAGCAGAGGGAGGAACACTCCCAAACTCATTCTACGAATCCATCATCACCTTGATACCAAAAGCAGACAAAGATGTCACAAAGAAAGAAAACCACAGACCAATATCACTGAGGAACATAGATGCAAAAATCTTCAACAAAATACTAGCAAACAGCACATTAAAAGGATTGTACACCATGATCAAGTGGGGTTTATCCCAGGAATTCACGGATTCTTCACTATATGCAAATCAATCAATGTGATACACCATATTAACAAATTGAAGGAGAAAAACCGTATGATCATCTCAATCGATGCAGAGAAAGCTTTCGACAAAATTCAACACCCATTTATGATAAAATCCCTCCAGAAAGTGGGCATAGAGGGAACTTACCTCAGCATAGTAAAGGCCACATATGACAAACCCACAACCAACATCATTCTCAGAGGTGAAAAACTGAAACCATTTCCTCCAAAATCAGGAACAAGACAAGGTTGTCTACTCTCACCGTTATTATTCAGCATAGTTTTGGAAGTTTTAGCCATAGCAATCAGAGAAGAAAAAGAAATAAAAGGAAACCAAATCAGAAAAGAAGAAGTAAAACTGTCACAGTTTGCAGATGACATGATACTATACATAGAGAATCCTAAAGATGCCACCAGACTACTAGAGCTAATCACTGAATTTGGTAAAGTAGCAGGATACAAAATTAATGCACAGAAATCTCTGGCATTCCTATACCCTAATGATGAAAAATCTGAAAGAGAAATTAAGGAAACACTCCCATTCACCATTGCAACAAAAAGAATAAAATACCTAGGAATAAACCTACCTAAGGACACAAAAGACCTATATGCAGAAAACTATGACACCAATGAAAGAAATTAAAGAATGATACAAAGAGATGGAGAGATATACCATGTTCTTGGATTGGAAGAATCAACATTGTGAAAATGAGTATACTACCCAGGGCAATCTACAGATTCAATGAAATCCCTATGAAATTACCAATGGCATTTTTCACAGAACTAGAACAAAAAATTTCACAATTTATATGGAAACACAAAAAACCCCGAATAGCCAAAGCAATCTTGAGAAAGAAAAACGGAGCTGGAGGAATCAGGCTCCCAGACTTCCGACTATACTACAAAGCTACAGCAATCAAGACAGAATGGTACTGGCACAAAAACAGAAATATAGATCAATGGAACAGGATAGAAAGCCCAGAGCTAACCCACACACATATGGTCGCCTTATTTTTGATAAAGGAGGTAAAAATATGCAATGGAGAAAAGACAGCCTCTTCAATAAGTGGTGCTGGGAAAACTGGACAGCTACATGTAAAAGAATGAAATTAGAACACTCCCTAACACCATACACAAATATAAACTCAAAATGGATTAAAGACCTAAATCTAAGGCCAGACACTATAAAACTCTTAGAGGAAAACATAGGCAGAACACTCTATGACATAAATCACAGCAAGATCCTTTTTGACCCACCCCCTAGAGAAATGGAAATAAAAACAAAAATAAACAAATGGGACGTAATGAAGCTTAAAATCTTTTGCACAGCAAAGGAAACCGTACACAAGACGAAAAGACAACCCTCAGAATGGGAGAAAATGTTTGCAAATGAAGCAACTGGCAAAGGATTAATCTCCAAAATTTAGAAGCAGCACATGAAGCTCAATATCAAAAAAACAAACGACCCAATCCAAAAATGGACAGAAGACCTAAATAGACATTTCTCCAAAGAAGATATACAGATTGCCAAAAAACACATGAAAGAATGCTCAACATCACTAATCATTAGAGAAATGCAAATCAAAACTACAATGAGATATCATCTCACACCAGTCAGAATGGCCATCATCAAAAAATCTACAAACAATAAATGCTGGAAAGGGTGTTGGGAAAAGGGAACCCTCTTGCTCTGTTGGTGGGAATGTAAATTGATACAGTCACTATGGAGAACAGTATGGAGGTTTATTAAAATACTAAAAATAGAGCTACCATAGGACCCAGCAATTCCACTACAGGTATATACCCTGAGAAAACCATAATTCAAAAAGAGTCATGTACCCCAATGTTCATTGCAGCTCTATTTACAATAGCCAGGACATGGAAGCAATCTAAGTATCCATCGTTGGGTGAACGGATAAAGAAGATGTGGCCCATATATACAATGGAATATTACTCAGCCATAAATGAAATTGCGTTATTTGTAGTGAGGTGGATGGACCTATAATCTGTCATACAGAGTCAAGTAAGTCAGAAAGAGAAAAACAAATACCATATTCTAACACATATATATGGAATCTAAAGAAAAAAAAATTGTTCTTAAGAACCTAGGGGCAGGACAGGGCTAAAGATTCATATGTAGAGAATGGACTTGAGGATATGGGGAGGGGGAAGGGTTAGCTGTGACAAAGTGAGAGAGTGGCATGGACATATATACACTACCAAATGTCAAATAGATAGCTAGTGGGAAGCAGCCGCATAGCACAGGGAGATCAGCTCAGTGCTTTGTGACCCCTTAGAGGGGTGGGATAGGGAGTGTGGGAGGGAGTTGCAAGAGGGAGGAGATATGGGGATATATGCATATGTATAGCTGATTCACTTTGTTATAAAGCAGAAACCAACACACCATTGTAAAGCAACTATACTATAATAAACGTGTTAAATAAATAAATAAATAAAATTTAAAAATTAATGCAGTGTCAAAATAAAAAATAATCGAAATAAACCATGTACTTCCCAGGCTGTTTAGTCAAAGATTTAAAGATCTTATTCAACACGTTCTTTAATTTTACCAATAATCTTGAGGAATAAGCAATGAATGTAACTATTTCCATTATAAAGATGAAAAACATGAAATTAGCTAAATTTCTAACTGATTACCTAGACTACTTGTATGATTATTGCTGCACAGTTCATGTATATAAGCTTTGGGAGGCCATGGGCTACGTATTATTAATCTCTGTGTTCCTAGCACAATTCCTTGATATAACAATTGCTATTGTGGAATGGAAGAGTAAACGAATCAAACTGACAATCTGTCCTTGTGATGAAAATAATCAAGACTAAAAAGGACCTATTTGGCACTTTCGATAATAATAACTGAATTGGACCGAATTGTTGGCAGCCTTGTTCATTTAAAAAAAAATTTTTTTTTTAATTTTATGTTTCACTCAAGTCAAATTGCCCATCTTGGGTCTGTTATATGGATACACAAATACGTCTTATCTATTGATTAATGGGACAAGCAGCTCTTTACCAGGCAATAGTGTGAGACTATTTTGTGCTCTTTAACATTATTTTGCAGTTAAATATTTCGTTAATTTAGAGTGACACTTCTCTCATTCTCAAGACTGAAGTAATAAGCTTTCTTTTTCATATGTATATGTTTTGGATGATGATCATAGCTCATATGTAATGAGTATATTATACTAAACAATTTATTATGTTGGTACTATTATTGTTCCCATTTTGAACGTGAAAAAACTAATACAAAGAAGGACAGTAACTTTCCCAAGTTCTCACAAAAACAGAGAGTGAGCAAATAGTTACAAGCTGGGATGCAAACCCAGACCTGTCTGACTCCAGAGTTCAAATGTAAACACTCACTTCAACTGCCTCTGTCAATGAAGAGTATAATTTTAGCACGTGTACTTTTTGGAAACTTCATCATTATAGTTAGGAGCCATAGGAGTATTTTCTTGGATGACAGCTGTGGGAAAGTCTTGGGCATGAAAAAAATCATCAAATATTAACAAAACACAAATTATTTCAGAAAACATTCATTATGCATCTTGATATCTTGGGGGCATAGGAAGTGGTCACAATATGTAAATTAGGGGAAGGTGAATGTGACAATGGAATAGGCTTCTCCTTCTTAAGAATATGCTCTGTCATTATTTTATTCAAACCACCTCTAGTAGCAGATTAGAGTGAGAGTCCAGCTTTCAGCCTGGCTGTGGTGAGAAACAGAAGAGTCTATGTACCATTGCATTCAGTCTTTCCATGCACGTCCCAAATGTCTAATGAGATTCCTCTCCTGAGTCTGGAGAGGGGGCCCAATTTCATTTCAAGCGACTTCAGAATTAACTTCTCTGCTCCCACCCTGATCTTCTGTCATCTTTTTATTTATATCCAAATATTCTTTGACATACATTCTACAGTTAGTGACAAAATAATTGCAAATCTGCTTCAGGCAACATTTTGGTATGAATAATTTCAGTTTAACCAATAAACAACTGTAAATGATAAGCTCCTTGCCTGGAAGGGTTGCCAACAAGAGGGAAAAGAAAAGTACAGGAAAGCAGGTGAAAAGTGAACTTCAAACACTTTCCAACTTTGTTTAAGGTCCGACCTGTTTACTTTCTCCTGGGCAGGGCAAACAGAAGGAAACAACACATACCAGGCAGCTGCCACAAAATGTCTTCCATACCTTCTCTAGTCGGGGCCTCACCATTTTCCAGTGGAATATGCATTCTTATGGTTTTTCCCATTTTCCTCATGAGCAAACAGATTCTGGAAGGTGAAGTGAATTGTTCAAGATCTCACAGAGTTGGGATCAATCTCAAATTGAACTGAATGAAGAACTCACACACTTTCTTTTCCAGCACAATGTTCCCCTAGCACAGAACAAAATCAGGTGTCCCGAGTGGCAACTAGGCAGTTCTGCTTCAGCTTAGTTATGCCAGGTTTCTTTCTTCTCTTCCTCCTCCTTCTTTTTCTTCTTTTCCATAGGACAGACTTTGTATAAAACAGTTTAATTTTGTGGGGGCTTGTTAATTTTAGCATCACAGAGAGATTTCGGGGATTTGTTTTAGTTAATGTAATAGTTTATTTATCGATGTACTTATTTATCGATATACCCTTCCTTTTCCTGGCAAAAAGAAGGCATTCAACAGCATTTGCTGATTGGAAGACTAGCTGTGATAACATTACTTTGGCTGTTTTCTAACCGTAGGCTTGCTGGGCTTTAAGATATGCGTGGAATTTTCTGTAGAATCATAAGATATTGAGGTTGGAAGAGTACTCGAAGAACATTTGAGCAATGCCTCATTTATAGATAAGAAAACGGAGGCCCTAAAAGGATAAGAGAATCATCCAAGATCACATGCATGCTTATCAACATTGTTGGGACAGGTACCCAGTGCTCTTTTCTGGCATGCTCCCTAGAGCATCACTATACAACGTCTCATTTTAGCATTTTTCTTGATGAGGTGAGTTCTAAAACAGTGTACAACTCCATTATATTTTTCCACTTACCCTTCAGATGGAGTAGAGTTGAATGGTGGTCCCCTAAAATATATATCCACATCCTAATCTCTGGAATCTGTGAATGTCAATTGATTTGGAAAAAAGGTCTTGGAAGCTGTAATTAAGTTAAAGATCTTGAGATGATGAAATCATCCTGGATTAGCTTGGTAGACCCTAAGGCAGAAGGAGACTTGAGACTGGCTGAAGAGAAGACAGAGGAGAAGACAAGGTGAAGATGGAGACAGAGATTGGGGTGGTGTGGCCACAAGCCAAGGAAGCCAGGATGTGCCCACTAGAAGGTGGTAGAGGCAAGGAAAGATTCTTCCTAAAGTCTCTGGAGAAGGTGCAGCCCTGCCAACACCTTGATATCTGACTTCTGGCCTCCCAAACTGTGAGAGAATAAATTTCTGCATTCAGCCACCCAGTCTGTGATAATTTCTATTGTAAATGAATTCGCTAAGTGATATAATGTGGCTTTGCTTCCTGTCAAACCTTCTACTTGGACATGATTTTCTTTTTTTTCATTCAATTACTTAATCTTTCTGTGCCTCAGTTTCCTCATCTGGAAAGTGGAGATAATAATGGTACTTTCCTGATAAGCTTGTTCACCCTCAGTGAACTGAGTTAATCTGGGTAAAGCTTTTAGAGCAGTGCCTCCCACACAGTGAGAACTCAATAAATGTCAGCTATTATTATTTATTAGAGAGAAATGCCTCTGGTTCCTGACTTCTATGAGGAAGGATCACACCTATGTACTCCCAACCTTTTGACCAGTTCCTTACTTCTCTTGGTGATGTGTTTGCCTAGTGACAGCCATTATTCCAATTTCCTTGATTGTGGGGAGCTAGTCTATTAAAGTCCATGAGGAAGAGGGGATGTGGTGTCTTTCTTTTTCACTCTCCACTCAGAGAAATGGAGAGTGACTTGGGTAAGCAGGTCTGCCTCACGGTCTCAAACTTTTCCTCAGGCGGGCTCTTCTGAAGGCTAGACTGAGGATCAGAAGTGAACAAGTCAGTTTTGGTTCTCACAGTAAGCTAAGTCCTCTAACCTAGTCTGTATCGGTAATAAAGTTGATATTTTTGTTTATTAGCTGACTCTTTTGTCTTCTTATTTGTTCAAAACTTCTTATTTGTTGAAGTCCCTTGAAAACACCAACATGGTTATTGTTAGGGAAAACTTAAGCTAGAATGGATGGAATCTTGCTTAAGGAAAAAAAATCTGTGTCTAAGTAGGTGCCTCAAATGCTTCCCAGTGTTTGAAGGCAGAATGCAAGGTTGAGGACCCATGCTCCCCTCTACCTCCAATTCACCCACTGAACTAACTTGTTCTCTTGTCTTTCTAAAGCTTTATAAGTCAGTCAGCAACGAAAGAACATCAAAAGTCACTTCTTCAAACCCACGTGCTCCCCTGACAGATGCCTTTAAGGATGCACTGACAATTCCATACTGCAGAATGAGAAAAATCCTGCAGCGGAGGGATCATAAACAGAAGATTTTTATTCTTGAGCAAGCAAAATGAAAATTCAGCAAACAAATGGAAGAATCAAGATAAAGACCTAAAAGATGAAATGGGGACGCGAACTAGATAAAAATGAACATAAAACAAAATCCTCTCAACGCTCAGGCAATTACACTGGTCCTGTGGTGAGTCAGAGTGAGCAAAATACTCCTTTAGAGGAAAGTGTTCCTGCTTGTAGGAATACGAACATCTTGCATCTACATATTACTTTATACTGCACAAAGTGCCCTCACATCTGTTTCCTTATATGAGTTTTATACAAACTCTATGGTGTTTGTAGAGGATTACAACAGATGTGGAAAAAAAAGGACACTCTAGGAGGTAAAAAAAAATCATCTGACTTACAGCTGATCAGATGACGGGTGTCTGATCCAATAACAGATGACAGTTCTCCGTCTTTTGTCACATTACCGTTTCTACCACTTTGGGTAATAGTTAGAGTAATACTTAAGCTACTTTTTTTTTTTTAGTGTTTTGGAGACTATGACTCTGCCAACTCTTATGACATTGAAAAAATTATATATCATTGTTTACACATGAATTCTGGAAACACATGAATTTTTCCACCAGTGCCTGAATTCAGAGGACTTCCCTTTATTGGTTTATAAATGGGAGATTTGGATTTGCTCATTTTTAAATAGTGGTCCAGAATAAGAGGACTGTCTGTTTAATTACACTCAAGGGTGTTATAAAGAATGGTTCCACTGTTAAGGGTAGAAGATGTATGACTAGAAACAAAAAAATTGAAGGCCGAAAATGAGTGAGCTGTGAGTTTTACCACAGAAACAATCTTGTTTTTAGGATTAACTAGAGTCCTCAGATGTAGGTTAATCAAGAAATTAACATGGTACTTAAATCACAAATATACATGTATTTTAGAAAGTAGTGGTCAATTCTTACCTTGCTGGGACTTGTCCTTACTGTTGGTAAATGGATGTCACCAGCAGGTTGTGCTGGAACTTCACCTATCAAGGTATCAAGACATGTTTCCCCCACTTACTATTTGACAAATATCTTCCACTCGCTTGCTCCTGAGGGTGAAGTTCCAGAGGATACTGTATTCCATGCTTATGGATGGCAGTATCTGACAGGATTCTCAGAATCTATGCTTGGTAAAGCCATCTGACAGTCTATCGCCCTTCTCCCCAGGTCTTTCTTCATTTCTGGATTTCTTTTTCTTAGCTTTCTGGTCTCCAGCAGGGAGTTGGGCCCACCTTCTACTGTAGCTGGCTTTGGGGGCTTGTTTCCTGGTCTCATTCCTATAAGCTCTATTTCCTAGAGCTGAGTTCCCTTCCCTATCTCCTTCATATTGCATTCAGATATCTCCTCTAGTCAATGTTATGGTCTGTAATTGACTCTGAAAATTAACATTATAGCAAATCCTGAAGCATTTCATTCTTGCATCAGCTCAGCTGAGATGCCTCCTGATCACTACTTTTCTGGCCTTAAGTTTTTGTTGTTTTTGGATGGTTGCTCTTTTGCCACATTTGGTGAAATGGACTGCTCATTTTTTGCTGAAATGGAAGTTGCTGTTCCTTCTCTGCGTCACCGCCCCTGCGCCCCCCCCCCCCCCCCCGCCCCGCCAAGTCTACTTGTTTCCTTCTTCTAGATGCAATCCCCTATACTCAAACATGCTCTTTTGCTTCTGTGGTACCTTTCACTTATGTCATTTTTTAGAGTAACCTCAACGATAAGAAATAGTGGGATATTACCTTAATAATAGCTTGCAATCAAGGATATTGATAAGACTTTGTAATAGTGAATAAATATAGTAACTTTTTTTGGAATTTTATTTTATTTATTTTTTTATACAGCAGGTTCTTATTAGTTATCTATTTTATACATATTAGTGTATACATGTGAATTCCAATCTCCCAATTCATCCCACCACCACCACCACCACCCCCCTGCCAGTTTTCCCCCTTGGTGTCCATACATTTGTTATCTACATCTGTGTCTCAATTTCTACCTGCAAACCAGTTCATCTGTACCATTTTTCTAGGTTCCACATACATGCATTAATATACGATATTTGTTTTTCTCTTTCTGACTTACTTCATTTGGTATGACAGTCTCTAGATCCATCCACATCTCTACAAGTGACCCAATTTCGTTTCTTTTTATGGCTGAGTAATATTCCATTGTATATATGTGACACATCTTCTTTATCCATTCGTCTGTCGATGGGCATTTATGTTGTTCCCATAACCCGGCTATTGTAAATAGTGCTGCAATGAACATTAGGGTGCATGTGTCTTTTTGAATTATGGTTTTCTCTAGGTATATGTCCAGTAGTGCAATTGTTGGGTCATATGGTAGCTCTATTTTTAGTTTTTTAAGGAACCTCCATACTGTTCTCTGTAGTGACTGTATCAATTTACATTTCCACCAACAGTGCTGGGGATGGGTTCCCTTTCCTCCACACCCTCTCCAGCATTTATTGTTTGTAGATTTTCTAATGATGCCCATTCTAACTGGTGTGAGGTGATAACTTGTTGTAGTTTTGATTTGCATTTCTCTAATACTTAGTGATGTTGAACAGCTTTTCATGTGCTTCTTGGCTATCTGTATGTCTTCCTTGGAGAAATGTCTATTTAACTCTTCTGCCCATTTTTGGATTGGGTTTTTTTTTTTTTAATATTGAGCTGCAGGAGCTGTTTATATATTTTGGAGATTAATCCTTGTCCGTTGATTCATTTGCAAATATTTTCTCCCATTCTGAGAGTTGTCTTTTCGTCTTGTTTGTAGTTTCCTTTGCTGTGCAAAAGCTTTTAAGTTTCATTACGTCCCATTTGTTTGTTTTTATTTCCATTACTCTAGAAGGTGGATCAAAAATATCTTGCTGTGATTTATGTCAAAGAGTGTTCTTCCTATGTTTTCCACTAAGAGTTTTATAGTGTCTGGCCTTACAATTAGCTCTCTAATCCATTTTGAGTTTATTTATGTGTATGGTGTTAGGGAGCATTCTAATTTCATTCTTTTATGTGTAGCTGTCCAGTTTTCCCAGCACCACTTATTGAAGAGCCTTTTCTCCATTGTACATCCTTGCTTCCTTTGTCATAGATTAGTTGACCATAGGTGCATGGGTCTATCTCTGGGCTTTCTATCCTGTTCCATTGATCTATGTTTCTGTTTTTGTGCCAGTACCATACTGTCTTGATTACTGCAGCTTTGTAACATAGTCTGAAGTCAGGGAGTCTGATTCCTCCAGCTCCATTTTTTCTCCTCAAGAATGCTCTTTGGCTATTCGGGGTCTTTTGTGTCTTCATACAAATTTTAAGATTTTTTGTTCTAGTTCTGTAAAAAATGCCATTGGTAATTTGATAGGGATTGCATTGAATCTGTAGATTGCTTTGGGTAGTATAGTCATTTTCACAATGTTGATTCTTCCAATCCAAGAACATGGTATATCTCTCCATCTGTTTGTATCATCTTTAATTTCCTTCATCATTGTCTTATGGTTTTCTGCATACTGGTCTTTTGTCTCCCTAGGTAGGTTTATTCCTAGGTATTTTATTCTTTTTGTTGCAGGGGTAAATGGGAGTGTTTCCTTAATTTCTCTTTCAGATTTTTCATCATTAGTGCATAGGAATGCAAGAGATTTCTGTGCATTAATTTTGTATCCTGCAACTTTACCAAATTCAATGATTAGCTCTAGTAGCTTTCTGGTGGCATCTTTAGGATTCTCTATGTATAGTATCATGTCATCTGCAAACAGTGACAGTTTTACTTCTTCTTTTCCAATTTGTATTCCTTTTATTTCTTTTTCTTCTCTGGTTGCTGTGGGTAGGACTTCCAAAACTATGTTGACTACTAGTGGTGCGAGTGGACATCCTTGTCTTGTTCCTGATCTTAGAGGAAATGCTTTCAGTTTTTCATCATTGAGAATGACGTTTGCTGTTGGTTTGTCGTATATGGCCTTTATTATGTTGAGGTAGGTTCCCTCTATGCCCACTTTCTGGAGAGTTTTTATCATAAATGGGTGTTGAATTTTGTCAAAAGCTTTTTTGCATCTACTGAGATGATCATATGGTTTTTCTCCTTCAATTTGCTAATATGGTGTATTACATGGATTAATTTGCGTATATTGAAAAATCTTTGCATACCTGAGACAAATCTCACTTGATCATGGTGTATGATCCTTTTAATGTGCTGTTGGATTCTCTTTGCTAGTATTTTGTTGAGGGTTTCTGCATCTATATTCAACAGTGATATTGGTGTGTAATTTTCTTTTTTTGTAGTATCTTTGTCTGGTTTTGGTATCAGGGTGATGGTGGCCTCATTGAATGAGTGTGGGAGTGTTCCTTCCTCTGCAATTGTTTGGAAGATTTTGAGAAGGATGGGTGTTAGCTCTTCTCTAAATTTTTGATAAGATTTGCCTGTGAAGCCATCTGGTCCTGGACTTTGGTTTGTTGGAAGATTCTTAATCACAGTTTCAATTTCATTACTTGTGATTTGTCTGTTCATATTTTCTATACCTTCCTGGTTCAGTGTTGGAAGGTTATACCTTTCTAAGAATTTGTCCATTTCTTCCAGGTTGTCCCTTTTATTGGCATAGAGTTGCTTGTAGTAATCTCTTAGGATGTTTTGTATTTCTGCAATGTGTGTTGTAACTTTTCCTTTTTCATTTCTAATTTTATTGATTTGAGTCTGCTCCCTCTTTTTCTTGATGAGTCTGGCTAATGGTTTATCAATTTTGTTTATCTTCTCTAAGAACCAGCTTTTAGTTTTATTGATCTTTGTTATTGTTTCCTTTGTTTCTATTTCATTTATTTCTGCTCTGATCTTGATGATTTCTTTCCTTCTACTAACTTTGGGCTTTCTTTTTTCTTCTTTCTCTGGTTCCTTTAAGTGTAAGGTTAGATTGTTTATATGAGATTTTTCTTGTTTCTTGAGGTAGGCTTGTATTGCTATAAACTTCCCCCTTAGAACTGCTTTTGCTGCATCCCATAGGTTTTGGATCGTCGTGTTTTCATTGTCATTTGTCTCTAGGTAGTTTTTGATTTCCTCTTTGATTTCTTCAGTGATCTCTTGGTTATTTAGTAACATATTGTTTAGCCTCCATGTGTTTGTGTTTTTTACATTTTTTCCCCCTGTAATTGATTTCTAATCTCATAGCGTTGTGGTCAGAAAAGATGCTTGATATGATTTCAATTTTCTTCAATTTACTGAGGCTTGATTTGTGACCCAAGATGTGATCTATCCTGGAGAACGTTCCGTGTGCACTTGAGAAGAAAGTGGAATCTGCTGTTTTTGGATGGAATGTCCTATAAGTATCAATTAAATCTATCTGGTCTATTGTGTCATTTAAAGCTTGTGTTTCCTTATTAATTTTCTGTTTGGATGATCTGCCCATTGGTGTAAGTGAGGTGTTAAAGTCCCCCACTATTACTGTGTTACTGTCATTTCCCTCTTTTAGAGCTGTTAGCAGTTGCCTTATGTATATAACAGGTGCTCCTATGTTGGGTGCATATATATTTATAATTGTTATATCTTCTTTTTGGATTGATCCCTTGATCATTATGTAGTGTCCCTCCTTGTCTCTTATAACATTTCTTATTTTAAAGTCTATTTTATCTGATATGAGTATTGCTACTCCAGCTTTCTTTTGATTTCCATTTGCATGGAATATCTTTTTCCATCCACTGACTTTCAGTCTGTATGTGTCCCTAGGTCTGAAGTGGGTCTCTTTGGATTAGATTGAGCCCTAAATCCCATGGTGTGTCCTTATAAGAGAAAGGAGAGAGAGACCTGAGACACAGAGAGACATAGCGAACAGGGCTAGGTACAGAGAGAGGCAGAGAATGGGGTTATTATGCTGCCACAAGACAGGAAAGTCAGGAGCCACTGGAAGCTGGAAGAAGCAAGGAAGGATTTTCCCCTAGAGACTGCTGACAGGGTGAGAGGATGCATTTCTGTGGTTTTAAGTTGCCAAGTTTGTAAGATTTTTTACGACAACCCTGAGAAATTAAAACAAAGGATAACGATTTTTTAAAAAAAATTTAAATTCAGTTTTACTTTTTTGAGGTACCACTGGTTTATAACATTATATGTTTCATGTAACACTTATTTTTTTTAAATGAACAAATTGGAGATTCATCTAAGTTATAAAATGAAATTTAAACACAGACCTGATGATTTCTTCTTGGACATTGTGTTTATGCCAGACTTGAAAGAAGTCATTAAAACCATTACTCTGTCATTTAGAAAAAAGTCATTTTCTCCCAGAGTATATTTATCTTACTGGGATTCTTCTTATTAGTACATGAGAAATCCATTGTACTTAAATATAGGTATAAGTGTCTCTTTGAAGATTTATCAGCTAGCTAATGTTCATCAATGAAAATCAAATGAACAACTTTTGATTAATATGATACTGCCTTTCCTGGACAAATGGATGAAGTGTTTCACTCTCTTCAGAAGGAACTCAGGTTCTATAGCAACAAAAAATAGCAATTAGGATTGGTAGTAAAACAGAATGGCTACAAACACCATTTATCAATTTTGTAGGATGGCAAACACTATTTTAAGAATCAGTTATTAGGGGCTTCCCTGGTGGCACAGTGCTTGAGAGTCCGCCTGCCGATGCAGGGGACACGGGTTCGTGCCCTGGTCCGGGAAGATCCCACATGCCGTGGAGCGGCTGGGCCCGTGAACCATGGCCGCTGAGCCTGCGCGTCCGGAGCCTATGCTCCGCGACGGGAGAGGGCACAGCAGTAAGAGGCCCGCGTACCGCAAAAAAAAAAAAAAAAAAGAATCAGTTATTAAAAGAAACAGGATAGCTGAATATTGGCATGCCAGTAAGTATATTGAACTGATTTGCCACTGGTAGGGATGAACTTCAGGTGCTTTGCGTGTGTGTGATTTATGTGCTTTATTTTCATAAACATTTTATTATTTCACCAACTAGAGACCCACTAGTTTGTGAACATGCTACTCTCAAAATGTCACCTGGAGAGTAAGGGAAGAGGATCTGTTCCCTTGTTAACTGGGATGCATTGGATCTCGTGCATCTCCCTCTTCTCTTTTCCCACTACCTGAATGACTTCCTGTGATATTTAGTACCTATGAGAATATAATACATATTTTTTTCAGGTGTACAGCAAAGTGATTCAGTTATATGTATATATATATATATATATACACACACACACACACACACACACACACACATATATGTTCTTTTTCAGATTCTTTTTTCTTATAGGTTATTACAGAACATTGAGTAGAATTCCCTGTGCTAGGTCCTTGTTGATTATCTATTTTATATATAGTAGTGTGTATACGTTAATCCCAAACTCCTAATTTATCCCTTCCCCTCTTTCTCCTTTGGTAACACAACATTGTAAATCAACTATACTTCAACAAAAAAATAAAACTGCAAACAAACAAAAAGTTGTACAAGAACAGCAGCACTATAGGAAATATCTCCAGACTGGAAATTACCCAAATGCCCATTAACAGTAGAGTGGACAAACAGATTGCACATTCACATAACAAAACGATATGGCAATGGAAATAAATGGTCTATAACTACATATAACAACATATGTGAAAACAGTTGAAAAACATGATGCTTAATAAATGGAGATAGTCACACTCACACACATAAAGAATACAATACACATTTTTTAACATAACCTTAAGGATCTAATGATATGTCCCCTGCCTCTCAGCTTGGCCCCTCTCTCCCACCCCAGGTTGCACCATCCACAGGCATGTTTTTTCAGTTCCCTGAACGAGCCTGACTCTCTCACGTGCTATTCCCTCTGCCTGGAACACTCTTTCCCCAGCTCTTTGTCTGGTGAACTCCTATTTATCCTTCAAGTCTCAGCTTATGTATAATGCCTTCAGATAGGCTTTTACTTTGTTGCACTTATCATAATTTTTAATAGTTTAGTTTACTTTTTAAATAGTCTGTTTCCTTGTTAAATGTCTGCTTTTTGCTTCATAATCTCCTTAAAGAGTGTAGCTCTTGTTCTGTACTCTTTACCTCCCCTCTGTAATGTAGCCCAGTACTTGGGACATAGCAGGCACTCAGCAAATGTTTGTTGAATGAATGAATGAAAACAACATTTTTAGTGAGGTTACTGGATATACCTTAATAGCTCAAATTGCAACTTTAGACAAACGAAGGAAATAAATACAGTTATAATAAGAAAAAAAAAATCTAGGTTGATGGTAAAAGAAGAGCAATGTTTCTCAATTCTGGCTGGTCATTAAAATCACCTAAGAAGATTTTATAAAATGATGATGTGCAGACCTCATTCCAGAAGTTCTGATTTATTTGGTCTGAGATGTGGCCTGAACATTAGTCTTTTTGTAAATTCTGATTCTGATATGTGGCCAAGGACAGAAAAACCGCTGGTGCAGATTCTGGGTGGTAACTAATAATAGAATATAATGTTTTCCTCTGATATCTTCTTTCATTTTATTGGTATTAATAATTTCATTCTAAGTATTCTGAACAAAGATGACAGTGATTGGAAGGAAGAAAGATAAAAATATAAATCATGATATTTGGTAAGTTCTCTTGACATAGATACCCACAGCATATTTTGTGTAGTGAAATATAAAAATGCCTTGCCACAAATCGAAATTAGATTGAATTAACAGCATTATACATTGGATTAAAAAAGAGTAACTTTGGTGACTTTTCTTGCAAGCAGTGATGTAAGCCTAAACTCTGGGAAAATGGAAAGTGTGTCAGAAAGGTCTACCTTATCTTTTGTTACTTTTTCAAGAAACTGATGTCAATTGGAGACAGAAAATCCGCATTTCTATCTTCCCATAAGTAGAGCCTAAGGCATTCCTACACAGTAAGATGTTACCATGCAGGAATGTCCTAGCTCTAACTATACAAATGTTCTGGAGGAACAAACACCACGGTTAGGTAGGAAACATGCTGTGCTGAGCAAAGAGGAGTGTGCTCTGGTGGAGAAACATGAAAAATGAGGACTCTTCTGAGCGCTCTTAAGAGTTCAGCCTAAGGGGCCCTTTCTCCCACGTTCCCACTGAAGCATGCCCACACCTCCACTATAGCAATTAGCTGATTGCATTGTACTTGTTTGTATGTCCTGCCACGGCCTGTAAGCTCTTTGAGGTCAGAATGACACTTTTTATTTACTTTGGTATTTCCAATATTTTCCATCCTTCCTGGCACACAGTGGCCACTCATTTGCAATTTCTGAATAAACGGACTTTTGAGTCTGATAGACTTGACTTGTGTTAGCATCCTGGCTCAGTCATAACTGTGACTTTGGGAAATTTCCTTTATCTCTTGGGATGGTTATTTCTTCATCTGTTAATTAGAGATAACCTTTCAAATTTGTTACAAGAGTACTTGTTTTGGCCAGGTAGGGTAGATTGAATCATTGGCCTAATTTCTTCACCTCTCCCTAGACCCACAGCCTTTGCTCTGTAATCTTGGAGTTAGTTTCTCTCTACTTGGATTTGGTCATGTGTCTGGCTTTGGTCTATGAGGTGTTAGCTGATGTGGCATAAGCAGGGGCTGGAAAGGTGCTTACGCTACTGTGTTGCCATCTTGCACCTGTGCCGCTGATATGAAAAGAATTTTCTTTGGGAAGCTGCTGCTCCTTCAGTCTGAGTTTCATGATTAATACATGGATCCAGGCAGAGCTGACTGGACCCCAGCCCGCAGCAAGGAGCTAAGCCCAGGCAGATCCACAGCTACAGGCAGAGTCACCTTCACAGCCCCAGCCTGAAGTGAAGCTGCCACCACCGCCTGGCAAATCTTTGAGTCAAAATTAAATGCTACTTGTCATATGCCACTGAGATCCTACAGTTGTGTTATGCAGGAATACTTAACTAATATACCAAGGTTTCCCAGAAAGTAGACAAACTGAGGCAAAAGTTTAAGTGCTGCTCCTTTTAAATAAAGAGACATAAGAAAGGAGCTCAATCTTAGGGAAACAGGAGTGAGGGGACAGAAGGGGAAAGGAGGAAGCACAAATAACACACTTATAAGAGGTGGCTGATACCATGCTGTAATTAATGGTAGTTATTATTATTAATATTTTATGGGGAACTGATCGAAATTTTTCAAAGATAATTCATGGAAAAGCAGGTCTTTATGTTTTGCTATTTTCAAAAGTGAAAATTTTGATTTGGGACATTGGGAAAGTGAGCACTGGCTGTTTTTTCTCACTTCTTTTACTTTTAGGTATTCCAGTTCTTTGCCTTGCAACATCTTTAACACGCTCTCTGACTTTGTAGATATATTTCTACATAAGGTCACTGGAGGCTCTGCGAGCATTTCATAAGTGAAATAAAAGCCTGATGTTTAGGGACTTCCCCGGTGGTCCAGTGGTAAAGAATCCGCCTTCCAATGCAGGGCACGTGGGTTCGATCCCTAGTCGGGGAACTAAGATCCCACATGCTGCGGGGCAGCTAAGTCCTTGCGCCACAACTACTGAGCTTGCACGCCTCAATGAGAGAGGCTGCGTGCCGCAAACTACAGAGCCCATGGGCTCTGGAGCCCATGAGCCACAGCTAGAGAGAGAAAACCCACACGCCACAACTAGAGAAAAGCCCCCTTCTGGGAAAAATTAACAGCATTGCTGTGGGGCTAACCAAAAACCAAAAGTTACATAAGGCTAGAGTAAATGGGAGAAAATGAAGACATTTAAGAGCCAGATGGAGCTTTGACCTGTATTGCTGGTCACACACCAGTTTCTTAAAAAGCCCCAACACACACTAAACTTGCCAGCATGTATTGAAAAATAAATGTGGTACAAGAGTGTTACATCTTGTATACCAAAGGATAAAGAGAATACTTATTTACTGACATTTATGGCTAATATAATCCTTAGAGTGCGTAAATGAAATGTTAAAGTTAATCCTCTTTCTATAGTAAACCTCATCAGAATGTGGATGAGAGGACTCAGGGATAAAGCAAAGTCTTGGACACTAAATATCATTTTCAAGAATTTCTTAAAAATGAATAACCTAAAAAAGGGAAATGAAACTTTCCATAGGACACATGCCTTTGGAGCTTATTTTGAATAGAAATTCTTTATTAGCAGCTACATAAGGAAGGTATATAAAGGGGACATTTTTTTTCTGCAAACTATAGATATTCACATTTATTTGAATTCTTTTTTTTCTTCATAGATCTTAAAATGTGTTTTTCTTTTATGTTTATTCTGACTCACCAATAATGTTATTAATAATTTAAGCCCTGGTAGAGCACAGGTTCCAGAGCCCTGAGAAGGTAGCTTGTAAAGAGTTGGTACTTAGAGGTAGTTAGCGGATTAAATGTTACTATAAGGTGGTGGGAAGTGAATGATCCTGAGGTCAGCTATACCCCCCTGTGAAAATGTCCTACTGATGTGAACAAAACCCGACCCCTTCTCTCCCCTGCCAGCCCGCAGTGGTCCCGGCGGGGGGCAGGGAGGGGGCAGCGCTGCTCAGGCTGGGCTTCCAGGACCCAGAGCTAGGTGTGTGGAGTGACTGTCCCAGGTTGCAGGGCATGACGCCAGGGACACTGGGGTTTAGGGCGGAATGGGAAGTAAACGAACTGATAAAGCTGTCCGCTAAGGCAGATGGCAGAGAAAGAAAACGCAGAGCTGGAGAGAACTGGTGGGTGTGGATCTGATAACAGCAAAACTGAATGAGCAGGTTTGAAAGGTAGGGGCCTGAAGAAAGTTTTTAGAGGCTGTGACCTTGGCTGAAACTGCTTCAGACGGTCAAGCAGGAGTGTGTGTGCTGTGCTGGAGCCTTCCTCGAGCCTTCCTCTCTCTCTTGATTAGCCAATAGGCTTCAAAGAGAAGGATGATGATGGTCAATCAGGAGGACACTCCAGGCTTACGAATCCACAGCACTGTTCATTTGTAGACCATCATACACTTGCCTTGGGAGCAACTTTTTCAATAGAGCAGAAACAAATGCTTTGAAATAAGGGTGAAAAAAGAGATTGTGAAAGTTTTCACATTCAAACGCTAAAGTTTGTGGGTTTTATGCGTTTTCTTTTTCCCCCAAGCCACCGCACGTGCCTCTAAATGCTTTCTCTGCGGGGAAGAAGAACCTGCAGTCTGGTGGTCCCTCTTCCTCTCTGGTTAGGAGAGGGGCACAACCAGAGAAGCAGGAGACTGTCAGTGCAACCATGACCGCGACTGTGACCACAATGACCACTGTGGACACTGCCAAGACCAGTGCTACTGTTAGAAACAGGGCCTTCGTCCGCAGGAATCTACCCCTGCTTTTTTTGCGGGCCTCTCACTGTTGTGGCCTCTCCCGTTACGGAGCACAGGCTCCGGGACGCGCAGGCTCAGCGGCCATGGGTCATGGGCCCAGCCGCTCCGTGGCATGTGGGATCTTCCCCGACCGGGGCACGAACCCACGTCCCCTGCATCGGCAGGCAGACTCTCAACCACTGCGCCACCACGGAAGCCCTACCCCCCTGCTTTTTAAAATGTATATGTGTTTCAGGGGGTTTCATTTCAGAACGGAAATATATTGATGTGAAACTAAGATGGTAAATACTTTAGTAATGTGTTAAATCACCTGAAATTAATTTCATTCCTTTTGAGTCATTTTTGAGGCCTACATGGGTGCAGGGGTGACACTCCAAACACTCAGCAGACTGTATGGCCTGGGCCTGGCCATTGGGAGAGATGTCAGCAGGGCCCGGGAGCTCCCTGCTCTGCCAGGCGCTACCTCTGGGGTCAGTGTCAGGGGCGCCCAGGGCAGGGAGATGACACTGCTGGGGCTCAGAGCATCAACTATTTACCAATCAGTATAGAGGTATTTCCATTTTGTACCCACGGGTTGGCCCTGTGAGCTGGGTATTAGTCCTTCCTTATGCTCGTCCTCAGCCTGTGTCACTTTAATGAACTCCGTCAGCTCGTCAGCATTGCACTCTGCTGGACTGTTTATGTCCCCATTTCCACAACATGGGCTGTTTTTGTTGGCTTCTGAATAGTAGTTCCCCCATGCCTGTCCTCAAAACGTGTTCATATTAATATATTCACTCAAAGGGTGGTCTGCACAGCTCTCAGTTTCTTACGTTATTCTATGGTTTGGGGCTCGGTCACGTTAACTCCTTGTATCGTACAGAGGATTGAACATCTAACATACCCAAAATGTTTTGAGATCTTCAGATGATTGTTAGGAGCCGAACATAAAGAGAAACTTTTCAAATTCAAATTCTTCTGACAACCTCTAGCTCCCCACAAATGGCTTGTGTGAAGAGCTGAGAGAGTGCTAACTGCCAACATGTGTTTTTGTTGAAATGTATTTGCTAATGTAAACAACTTATGCCTGCCAGTGGCACCCGGCACTGTCACGTGAGGCTTGCATGCTACTTGGAGAATGCTCCCCTCACAAAGATTAATACATGTAAATCTGTGACTCATACTTCTGTGCTCACATGTGTCTCATGCAATTAAAGAGAAAGGCAACTCATTTGCATTAGGCCAGCATTCGGAAAACGTCAACGTTTGATCACTAGAAGCAGAAGGAAAAAAAAAAATCAATGAAAAATAGGGGGAAAGTTCAGAAAAGGTGAATTAAATGATAGGGTTTTTTTCCCTACATCTTTGAGTTTGAATTTTTTTACTGCGACTCTTTTTTTTTTTTTTAAATGCAGAGTATGTTTTTCAAGTAGCTTAGCCTTGAATGTTGGAAAATGAAATGGCTTAGGAGCTGTTCTGCATGTTTAACTAGATAGATCATAGCTCTTGACTAACAAAATACTCTAAGGCAATGGTTCTCAAACTTGAACATGTGCCAGAATCACCTGGGAGCTTCTTAAGACACAGCTTGCTGGACCTCCTCTGCAGAGTTTTTGCTTTAGTAGATCTGGGGTAGGGTCTGAGGCTCTGCATCTCTAACTAGTCCCCAGGTAACGCTGCTGCTGCTGGTCTCCAGGACTACACTTTGACAACCGTGGAAAGGCAGAGGTTATCAAGCTCTGATGCATAGCAGAATCACCTGGAGAGACTGGAAGCAAAACTCAAGCTGGGGCTCCATCCCCAGGCCTTCTGATCTGATTAGTCTAGGGCAGGTCCTAGGGAAATGGTAATTTTTAAAAACTCTCCAGGAGATGATAATGCCCAGCTGGTGCTGGGAGCCACGGCCTAAAGATTAATCACTAGCATGGGATTTGTTATTGGATGATTTTGCCTGAATATTTGATGATTTTGAATCTAGGAGTAATGTTTGCACTCTGCTATAACCAGCTAGATGTTTTTTGAGCAACTATAAAATTTGGTGGAAGCCAAACTTATTTAAAAAATAAGAGCTACATTCGTATCACAATTAGCAGGTACTTTAAAATAATGACAGTTTCCTCCTAATTCAGGTGTGAGGAGGAGAGAAGGGTTGAGACTGGGGTCTTACCCCCTTTTCTCTACATCACCCCCTCCCACCTCACCCTCATCTCCAGTTTCTGAGCCTTCTTCCTTTTTTTCAAACTTTTGTTCAAAGGTCAGTTGGCTGACTGCTTGACTGTCCTCCGTGTAGTAGGTGCTGTAAACTGGAAAAGCTCTAAGAATGGCCATAAGAGAGCTCAAGGGCACCCTCTAGGGGTGGGGTGATTTATTTTACAAGGTACTGCTCTGGGAGTCAAATGACCAGAGTTCAGATTCTTACTATCTCAGCCTAATGGATCTGTGATCGTAGGAAAATCGTTTAATCCTGTTAAACTTCACTTTTCTTAACCATAAAATAGGGATAACACCTACCTCTTGTGAGTTTGTTTCAAGGCTTAAATAAAATGGCAGGGATAGGACGTTGATCTCCTTGTTGGCCACTGACACCAGAGCTCCCAAGACAATTTGAACCCACAGAAGGCACTTGATGAGTGTTGGTCAAATTAAAACAAAGTTTTAATTTGTTTTTTTTTCAGAACTGTAAAGTACTGAGTCAAAAGAATTACCCTGAGGAAGCATGCTCTCTAGCCTCAAGCTCTCTCTGTACTTCCCCTGCACTTTGGCTTACATCGTTCTTTGGCCTGTATTCAGCTCAACAGGCATTGAGTGTTTACAATCAGATGATGGAAGCAAAAGTTGATTTAAATGCATTCTTTCTCGCTGGAGTAAACATCTGATTATTATCACATTTCATTTCTTGAATATTCTTTCAATAAAGAATGCAAAATATAGCCTGTTGACACCGTTCCTTTTCCAGAACTTCAGAGGTAATTCTTTCTTTCGGTTAGGAAAGAGCTGTTAGCAGAAGTTAGGAATGAAAGTCCTGAGTTTTATTTATTCCTAACAGTACTGTGGTACCTCATGCTTTATAAATAACCTTTATTAACTTAACATTGGCACGCCTCAGGTTACTGGTGATAATTAGGCCAACACAACATCTTTCTCTCTTCTAATAATAATTTTTCTGTTTTGTTATAAACTTGGACTGATAGAGTAGAACCAGTCTCACTGAATGAATTGGGGTGGGAGTTAGGGATGTCTCATTTGTCAAATTAGATGATTGTGAGAATGGAAGTGAGCCAGATTTCGCTGTAAGAGCAGTAGACTTGCTCTTTATACTATGCCAAGCATAGTAGACTATGCTTGGCAAAGGACATCATTGAATATTTCGGTTGAATAAGTTTTACCATGACATATAAAGTTCCTTGGTTAATGAATACTTGTTCAATATTATCAGAGCCAAGAGGATGGACATATGCATACATGTAAAATATAGGAAAAATCTTACTTATAATCTTACTTTATAAATTATTTTGTAGGGTATTTTATGTGTTGATGCCTTTGTGCAAAGCTGACATGTTGATCCTGCCTCTTTATTTTTTCTGAATAGTCAGTATTAAATGAGAAATGATTACACCATAGCTACTTAAATTTTTCACACAAAGTATTTATTTTTGAAAAGACAGAGCATTTCTATTATCCTATAGGTAATGCTATGACATGATATTTTCTTGTATTGGTACAAACAAAACCCTCCCAAAACAACTTTGAAAGGAAATCCAAGATTTACAAAATGATTAGAAAGTTCTAGCTTTCCCAAAGCCGGGAGTCTCAGAGAAAGCTCCTTTCCTCTTTCCTCATGTTCCCCCCCCTACCCCCCCCCCCCACCCCGCCAGCCTGGATTTCACAGGCAACAGCTTTTTTTGCAGTTGTAAAGTTAGCCTTCAAATATAAACCAAGGTCCTGGGCTCCATTACTGTTTCTGGCCAGAAAACTAGAGTCAGTGTTATCTCTAAGTTTGTGAAATTCAAAAAAAAACAGCTCTGTGGTGGCAGGGCTAGAATTTTATAGCCCGGGTAAGGAATGCCATTGAAGTTGTCAGACTCATAAACTTAAAATGTTTAGATCTTTTGGAGGGAGGCAGCACGGTGTGATGGTGGAGGTAAAGAGCACCAAGTCTACAGGACAATGTTTTGTTCCTAAGGCTCAAATATTTTTACAGCTTTAGATCGTGTCTTCCAGCCTCAGTTTCTCCACCCGCACAATGAAATAATTGTGAGAATTAACATACCTTTGCTTAAGGTCTCAGCTTAGATGCTACTTTCTCTTGGGAAGCCTTATTTGAACCTCTGATTTTCGGTTTGCTGCCTAATTTTTGAAAAACCACCCCCTGACACCCTTCCTGAAACTCGCTGATGACTTACCACATGGTTCCATGTTCGCCTGTTTACTTCCTTTTCTACTCCACTTCTTCAGCCGCCCCCCCTCGATCCCCCATCCCTTCAGATTATAAACTCTGGTCTAAAACTGGATTTTCACTGTTATCATTGCAGTGCCTAGCCTTGTGTCTAGGTAGTGGGACACTCAGTGCAAGCTGATTAATAGAATAAAAGAAAGAAAGAACAGATAATCTTCTTAGTGCCCAAGGACAAGTCTATGTAATGTAATTGTTACAAGATTAAACAATTTTTTTTTTTTTTTTGCATGTGTATGTATGTGTGGTTGGCAAGTGAAAATAGTCTCATTAGCAGGGCTCCAGAAGAAAAGAGAAGGTCATGCTGGCGAATCATTCTTAACAGCCAGAATGATTCATGGAGGTATGTGAGCCTGGCACACACTCACGGCTGGAGTGAGGGGCAGGGCACAGCTGCTGTGGGAAGCTTTCTCCCTGCTGGATGGACAGCCTTTACCCACGAAAGGAGGGGAGGTTTCTTCTGTCCAACATTCATGTAGGACACACCATATGACTGTGAAGGGACTGGACAACCCACACTACTTCAAGTTAGCTGAGTTTGCGAGTCAATAATGCTAATGTTTATTGAGCATTTATTATATACAGATACTTTTCTATGCACTTAAATGATTGATTCAATTCATCTCAGAATAGAGATTATTATATTCCTCTTTTAGAGATTTTTTTAAGACACAAAGAAGTGAGGTAAATTGCCTAAGTTCATCTAACCAGGAAATGGAAGACGTAGGCTTCAAACCCAGACAGTCAGCCTCTGGAAGCGTGGAACCTTCTTGCGATCCCACCTCTCGGTAGTAGGGCCATCCGTGCTCTCAGCTAAGCGGCTAAGAGGGCCAGTGTTTCTATCAATCAGTCAGCCAACTGATCAGTCACTACTTGGGACTACATCTTGGTGCTGCGGGAATCATCAAAACAGTGGATGTCAAGTCCCTGTCGTGACAGCTTTGCGGTCCTGCAATTCAGGCGCGTTCTTAGAAAACATTTTAAGACGGTATAATCAGGTGCTTATTTGCGTGGTGTGGTGAGTACCCTTCATGCCCAGATACTGAGAATCATTCCTGCCCTCCTGGGGATGACTTCTGAGGGAAAAGCGTTACCTACATGCATCCCTCACCTGAAATGATCCGAACTGCTGATCACCACGCCATCACTTCTGCTCCTTTGAGGAAAAAGGGTGCAAGAAAGACTGGCTTGATTACCTCTGAGGCAGGGGAGGATTTTTTTGTGACTGGGAAAAGGATCAAAATGATAATGACGATACAATCCCAGTAACAACAGCAATGAAGCTAGCACTTATTGAACACGTATGTGCCATGCACTACTCTAATATGTATCTACTCATTTACTGATATACCTATTAGGTACAAGGTAGGTACCGTTATTATTTATATTTTGCAAATGACAAAACTGTGGTACAGAGGGAGAAAGCAACTTTGGTGTTAAAAGACAAAGTCTGGACTTTTATTTATTTTGCCTTAACAGTCATACTCTGTGCCAGAGACTGTTTCAAATGCTTCACATACATTAACACATTTGATCCTCATAATACACCCATTTCACACACGGGGCAACTGAGGCAGAGGGCGATTAAGTCACTTGTTGAAAGCACACAACCTAGTAGTTCTAACCAGCGGCCTGTTTGATGTGAAAGCTTGATCTTGTAACCATTCTGCTCTTTAGCCTCTGCTGGACTTTTCTCTCATGACTTACCAAGACTGCCTGGGTTTTGTGATCTGAAAAATGACATCAAAACAGTAATACCTATCTTATAGGATTAGATGTGACGGCTTATGTGAAGCATTAGCACCGGGCTCAGGACATTGGAGAAGTTCAATACGTGTGAACTTAGAATGTTACCAGACTTTATACATTTTTATTTACTTTCGAATTAGAACTAGGTCCCATCATTTATTTTTCACTTATTCGCTGGGTGGCTTGGGCAATGTACTTAACTTGTCTGTACTTCAGTGTCCTCCCCTGTAGAATGGAGGAAATTATTTGATTTAGTTAATTATCTCAGAGATTGTTGTGAAGATGAAATGAGACAATCTATTTAAAGAGCAGAGCTCTGTGCAAGTGCTCAATTAATGTTCACATCTATGACTAGGAGAAGGGAGGGCATGGAGTTGGGAGAGCCACAAAGAATGTTCACCATGGAGACTTCATGGTGTCATTAAATATGGGTGACTCACTCACACAGCAGGCCCAAGAGTGGGGTCAGGAGAACCATTTGCCAGGAAGACCTGATCTGCCATCATCTCCTCAGAGCCCAGGAACCCAGGGAGCCCGTGTGCAGGAGCCAGGCAGCCCTGGGTTCTAGTCTGCTCTCTGTGCAGCTCTGGCAAATGATTGCATCACTCTAAGCCTCTGATTCCTCATCTGTGCAATGGGGATCATATCACTGCCTTCATGGAGTTGTCAGACGGGTCAGCTGAGATATTGTATGTAATTCACTCAGCACAGTGCCTGGCAAATAATCAATGCGCCATAAAGGTTAACTATCAGGGTTACTGAAAGTTGTCATGGAGGATGAAAAATACAGCCTCATGACTAACACAGTCGTGTAACCGTTTCTGACTAATACATGGCCTACTCCCACGCTCCTAAGGACTTTCATTACGCGGTTAGGCCGTCTGCTGTCCCGGCTACAAGTTTGGCCTTGGTCACAGAGTTGGGGAACTATGGAACTGACAGAACAATGGGTAGAGTAGAACAAAATTATAGAGATTGTTCGGTTTGAATGTTTGCTTTAATAAATCAGAAAAATGAGATCATAGCATTTAAGGGACATGTGCAAGATCAGAGACCTGAGTTTTGGTCAGTAAGGTCAGAACCTGTGTCTTCTGGTTCCCATACTTAAAAATCTCCGTTGAAGTTAACAAGCAGATTTCTAAGTCATTTCAATTTTATATTGCTGTGGTGAGAGGTGCTAAATGCAGCTGTAATCACTTAAAAGGGTTAGTATGCTGACTGAGGTATTGGGAAGAATCTGATTTCATGAGTTTTTGTTTATTGAGGACTCATGATCCCACAAATGAAAGTTTTATGCGTACAAGTACTTCTTTACAAAATATGGTTAGAACAAATGTAGAGACCTCACTCAAGATATGTGAGACCATGAATTGCAAAAAATCAGAAACAAACAAAAATCTCCAAACTCAACCAAAAACTGTTTCAAAGTAGCAGAAGATTCCCTTAGACTTGAATGCTGCCTTTTACTAATCTCAGGGAAAAAGTTATAATTACCAAACAAACTATATCATTTCAAATTACTTAATAAGTGTTTCTACATGGGAAATTTATATATTACTTTCAATTTTTTAATTCATAGAAGATTTCATCAATTAGATAAGTTGATTTTTTCTGTTTTTAAAATCATAATTTAGAAATGGAGAATTGAGTAGATGATATGTTAATTTACCTGCATTAATGAGGTGTCATCTATGGGATAATTGCTAAGTCTAGAATTTGTTTTACATTTTGAAATAAATCTCAGTTTTTATACCAATAATATTTCAGCCACAGAGAAATCACATGGTGCATTGCACAGTAAAAGGAAGAGTAATATAAGAGAAGATAAGAAAAAGTTCTATTTTAAATGTAACTCAAAATTACAGCCATGATCTCCAATGTCTTTTAGAGTAATCCTTTATAGTTTAAATACCATAATTGTTTAATTGAACATTATGTATTTTAAACTCATAAACCAAGTGTTCTTGTGTTTAAAGGTAAAATCCAATAATTTGTCCCATTTAGGATTATGTTTGACTGCAAAGAAAGAAAACACTCCAGAATCAAAGTGGCTTAACAACATAAACATTGATTTTTCTCTCAGGTAAGAGAAACATAGATGTCGTCAGCATACAGTGCAGCCCCGAAGTCAACAGGGCCTGGACTCCTATCATCCTGCCTTATCCTCTGTCTGGAGTCTGGTCTCTGTTTATTGAAATCTGTTTCTCTTCTTCTTCCACAGTCATAGAATTGTAGCTGAGATGTGACTGTCCAGGTAGATACTGAATTTCCTAGTTTCTCTTGTAGCTGGATGTGGCCATGTGATGAAGCTCTTGCCAATGGAAAGTGAGGAGAAGTGAAACTGGCAGCTATCTCCTCTCTTGCCTAAGAGGACGTCTCTGATCCTGGCCTTCCGCCCTCCCCCATTCTGGCTTTGTCTGGACGGTGATAGTTAGAGTGACGTTGGAAGCCACACAACAAGGATGACAGAGTCACTATGAGCCTGAGTCCTTGGCTGATTGGAGCAAAACCGCCCATTGCCAAAGCCCTCGCTTCGATCCATTACACAAGAGAGAAGTAATCTGTTTTCTAAGTCACCAAGCCTGGATCTTCTCGGTTGTAGCACCTTAAACTCTCTTAACTAAGTATCAGCTTAGGTACGATTCACATTCTCAAGGTTACCTCATGGTCCAAGATAGCTGCTTGGGCCATCTGTGCGTGACAGTTCCAGTTGCCATATCCACGTTGCAAAGCAGGAAGAGGGAAGGCAGGATGACAAAAGCTCTCTCATCTTACTCAGGTCCTTTCAGCAGGCTTGCTGGAAATCACCCACTTAACTGCTCACTGGAAAGAACTTTGTCCCATGGTCACACCTATCTGAAAGGGATCTTTATTTTGGGAGGCAATATGCCCAAGTAAAAGGTCACAGTTTTATTCCCAAAAAGGATATTGAGGGTAAACAGCTTCCATTCTCTCCCACAGATGACTTTTTCAGGTAAAAGGTAAAGATTCTAACCACCTCACTGATCATATAGCCTTAATTATTTGACTCTGAAAAGTATCAATGAGGAATGTAATTATTCTTCTTATTAGAAATTGTGCTCTTCATAGCAGTTGCTGTGTGTGTGTGTGTGTGTGTGTGTGTGTGTGTGTGTGTGTGTGAGATAGTATAAGCATTTTCGGGAAGAGAGATGGTGGGGTTTGTCAGTGGTAATGAAGCTGACAAGGGCCGTGCTCTCGCATGATGCTTTTTGTTCAAAGGGGAAAATACAGTTCCTCCAGGATTCAGAGAATGTCATCTTTCTCCCAGAGTTGGAGATGTTACAGATGTTGCAGCTTCCCCTTGGGAGATGGCCTGCCAAGGGGATCTTACTCAGTTGATGAAATATGTTTCTGGATGGCTGTTTGTAGTGTGTTACACTGTAGAGGAGTATCTCTCTTCTTTTACAATTTATATTGTTAAGCCCTCAAATAAACTCAATGTAGGGATTTTCTAACTGGCTTCCAGACCCATATTTAATGCTGCCACATACAAGATGTTCAACGGTGCCCTTACAATGTAACATAGCTACTGGATGGTATGTATACATGCTCTGGACAGTGGCGAGAACCTCGAATTTCCCGTCATGTGGGATGTCTTTCTCGGTATCTTTGCTGTGAGTAATATTAATCCAAATAAATTCCATGCATACATTCAACCCAGTTTTGATTAGAACTGGGTATGATTCATTTCAACCTCAGTTTTAGTGTCCTCTCACTTTATTAATGTAGTGACTGCTTAAGATACGTAAATGGAGAGAGAATTGAGAAATGTTCTCTTAACTGTCACTTTCAAACTATCATTAAAATAAACAGTAACAGTTTCATCATCTTTTCATATCTTCCAAGTATTAAAGTGATACAGTGTTCTTAGCGGGCCAAAAAGTACATGATTTCTCTAATAGGGTGCAGAGACCATTTATTTCTCATGGATTGATATTTCTCAATAAAGGTAAGGTTTCTTTTAATTACAAATTAGTTCTTACACTTGTCTTAAAAGCAAGTGCTTAAAAAATATCAGTAGGGGCTTCTCTGGTGGCGCAGTGGTTGAGAGTCCGCCTGCTGATGCAGGGGACGCGGGTTCGTGCCCCGGTCCGGGAAGATTCCACATGCCGCGGAGCGGCTGGGCCTGTGAGTCATGGCCGCTGAGCCTGTGCCTCCGGAGCCTGTGCTCCGCAACGGGAGAGGCCACAACAGTGAGAGGCCCGCGTACCGCAAAAAAAAAAAAAAAAAAAAATCAGTAATATATTCATGAGGCTAGTCACTCTGGAGCAGAGGCTTTGTAAGCTAATTTTGAGCTTGCAGCTCTTATTTTTAGGAGTGGCCGGTGACTTAGTGGCTCAGAAATGGGGTTGCAGTTCAGGTGGAACGAGAGCCTCATTATTACAGCAAAGTGTGACAAAAGAGCTGCAGTTGAGTCGAGGGAAGAAGGTGATGCTCTGTTTGCAATAACTCTTCAGGGCTGGATCTGTGGCTGAAACGGCTGGCTGTCTTCCTACATCTGCTTTCCCTTGTTTCTCTAATAGCAGAAGTTTTAGCTGGGCCGCCCATGCAACTAGGTGTACACAGGTGATGGTGTTCTAACCAGTAAGATATTAGCAAGAGTGCTGTGTGCAACTTCGAGACTGTGTCCTTAAAGGGAGAGAACGTGCATTTTCCTTCTCCTCTTCCTCTCTCTGCTGGCTGCAGTGTGGCGGGAGAACTGCAGCTGGAGCAGCTGTGACTGAGCCACAAGCTAGAAGGAGCCTGGGCTCCTGGTGCCATGGAACTGCCACACCTGTTGGATCGCTTGGACTGACACTTGAGAGAGAAATAAATGTCTATCTTGTTTAAGACACTGTTAGGTTAGGTCTGTCTACTACAAAAGCCAACCAATATACCATAAATACAAGGGGCATAGTCTTTCCAGTGGTGCAGTCCGCATGCCTCATGGTTCAGTAACAGATTCAATAACTTTTAGTACAGCTGAGCTTACTCACTTCCTCCTCATCTCCACCAGAGACTTCCACTGGGGCAGCATCTCTTCCTGTTCAGTGGTAGGTAGAGCTGAACCCTAGTCCAAACCCGTGTTTTTCTCCTGCTGACTAAGGAAAAAACATCCCAGGTTTCTGGAGAGAATGAGTAGATTTACAAGGCAACAATCTGGTCTTGGGTAGATTTCACGATCACTTCCAAGACTGATATTTTTCCTCCTCATGGTCTCCTGAGTCTCCCTTAGTCTGTGGTAGAAAGTACTGACCTCCAAAATCTCTAAGGTTTTTTTTTTTTGCTGTACACGGGCCTCTCACTGTCGTGGCCTCTCCCGTTGCGGAGCACAGGCTCCGGACGCGCAGGCTCAGCGGCCATGGCTCACGGGCCCAGCTGCTCCGCAGCATGTGGGATCTTCCCGGACCGGGGCATGAACCCGTGTCCCCTGCATCACCAGGCGGACTCTCAACCACTGCGCCACCAGGGAAGCCCACCTCTAAGGTTTTAACAAAGATGCTCTGCTCCTACTCTTGTTTCCCAAAGTTTGCTCTTTCTCAGTGTTAGATCCAGCATGGCAAAAAAAAATTCTCCTCTAGTTATTGAATTGGCATGGGGCACAGAAGAAATCAAATTTATTTGTATCATATCTACACGATGCAATCACATCTATCTGATTGATCTGACCCCAAAGCATGTTTTCCTATTGAGATTTTACTGTCTCTGCTCTGTTTCTTCACACAGGGAAGTGTAAGAGGCAGTGTCTTGGTGGAAGAGGTCTCAGGACCCAGAAGACTTTTGAACGCATCCAGGGTGGGCTACTTACCAGCAGGGCTCTCCGATTCTCAATTGTCCTGGTCAGATGGGATTTTAATATTTTCCCTGAGTGCTTCAATAGACTCATTCTCTGAGGAATCTTTAGGTGCATGGCAACAGTGAGGATAAAAGCACCTTGAAAATCATTAAGTCCTATATCACTGTAAGTTAGGATGAGACTCCATGAATTTGCTCTTGCTGGCCTCTGGTGAAGGTGTTTTTTTAATTCTCAACCGCAGATGTGAACTTGGATTACATTTCCACAGACAATCTAAGCACATCTCTCAATAATTCATATATGTTTACCCTCTTTCCTAGGAAATCTCCTCCCTCCACCCCCCAAACAGGTATCTAGATAATTTCTTCAAGTTACTTCTTAGTTTTGTCTATAGAAGATGATCTTACAGATCTAGGTCTTCAGAAGTATAAATGTTAAACCAATGGCACGTCAGAATTATAGACACATATCTGGGGTTAAGTATAGTTACTCTCCTTGGAAGGCAAGCTTCTGTTTCCTTTGAAGAAAGGAGCTAGTGTTGGTTGCTACTCCCTCTCTGTATCCTTATTTTCTGTTTCCCTCTTTTATAGTATTTGTTACTTAATATCGTCATTACGGGTTCACACTGAAGAGTAGCAGGTGTTAAGCTTTGTACCTCACTAGGTATCCGGCATACGGTAGTTTTTCATTACATGGACGTGGAAAGAAAGAATGAATGAATGAATGAATGAAGGTAAATTGCTTATTTGGGACAGGCAGTACGTCAGGGACAAAATACAGATGAGTGTTTTACTGGTGATTAAATGACACTGAGTCAGTCTCACCCGTATCACTGAAATTGAGACCTTGGATGTTTAGCTCTATAGGAGAGGCATAGGGGTTAGAGAAAAAAGTAAATGAAATCAGTTGCTGACCTTGGAGCATGAAATACAGCATGGAGAACAGAGTTAAACGTCTGTGGAAAAGTAGTTTGGAAGCTTGGAACGGGTCTGGTGCTGTGTCAGGCTTGCTGCTGCAGCTCTGGGAAATATCTCGTTCAGAACCATACACTTCAGCCTCTGTAAATAAATCACTGAGAATTATTTATTCCTGCTGTGTCTGTAGGCTTTTTTTTTTTTTTTTTTGCCACCATATAGGAAGAGCAGACTCCTTCAGAAAAAGACATTCATATCTTTCTCAAGTATTTTAACAAGTGATCATCTCAGAAGCATTACTTTATTTTAACCAGACAAAACTTAGGATGCCTTATCTATTATAAATTGCTTTGGGGCTAATAATGTTGTGCTGTAACTTCCTTTATTTGATGATTCTTCACGCAGGTCAAGGAAGAATGTTTAGGTGCCAAGTCATTAAAAAAAAGACCGTTTCAAGCAGGGATGTCAGTGGGTACATAAAAGTGAACAACCAAGAGAAACATTCACTAAGGGTAACGTTCTAGTAGAATCAGAGAAAACTCACTTTTTGCTACTTTAATTCTTCCCTCCCCTCCCCCAAGTTCAACCATATGACCAGGTTGAAAAACACAGAGAGCGGGAGATTAATCATTAGTAAAAACACACCCTTTGGGTGCTCCCCTCGTTTTCTGAAATTTGAGTGAGTAAAAAATATGTAACATTTAATCAGAGTGGTTGATTTTTTCCATTAATGTACAACCCCCCCTTTCCTTTCTCTGATGACTTTTGAAGGGGGGAAAGGGTGATTTTCTGGCTCCACTCACGTCTAGTCAACCTTTATCCTCTCCCTCTCCCTTTTCAATCTCTAGGGTGTCTTTTGGAGAAAAATCCACCCCAACACACTGTTCTGGCATTCATTATTTTCTTTACTTTTAGATACTATTGATTTCAGAAACCAATCTCAACATATGACTCAGTTATGTTAGAAAGGACTGTGCTATGTTTTAGATCTTTTTCAGGCTTCCTCCACAAGCTTCCAAGTATAGGCTAAGGATATGTTCCTTTCTTTGTACTTAAAAAAATAATTTTTATTAGAGTATAGTTGATTTATAATGTTGTGTTAGTTTCTGCTTTGTATGTTTTACTGTGCCATTTTTTCAGTAGTTGGTGATCTAAATTGGCTAAAAGTCTTTATTCTTATAAGGGTATCCAAGTGGTTTTATCCCTCTCTCTGACTCTTTCCTTTTCTTTGTTTCTTCCTTTTTTCCTTCTTTCCTTCCTTCTTCCTTCGTTTTCTCTCTTCTTCCTTTCCTTCCTCCACTGCCCTCCCCTCTTCAGATTCTCAGGACTTGCACTAGATGCTAGGAATTAAAAAATTGATAAGAAAAAAATCCCAGCTCTCAGGAAACGTGCAACTCTCTCTACACTGCTAATTCCCCGGCAGTGGTGAGTATCCTCGGGAGGGTGGAATAGTGTGCAGGAAGGAAGACCAGAGAAAGCTCTACTGCCAGGGCTGGAGGTGGCAGTTTCCCTATAGGAGGTAGAAGAACTTGAACCCAAAAAGGAATTCTCTAGGAAGATTTTACAGGGTGAAGTGGGAAAGATAGTGCATGGAGAGGAAGGAGCAAACTCAAAGATAAAAAGAAAATGAGAAGTTTGGGGAGATGCAAATTGAAATAAATACAGAGGTTGGCGAGAGTTGGGGCCCAGAAGGTCTGATAAGGTCTGCAGATGAGTTTAGACTTGGACTGTAGGTATTTGGAGCCATTGATGACTTTTCGAAGTGGAGGCAACTGCCCGGCTGGAGGGTTAAAGTTGAAGGGGAAAGGAAGGGAGGGAATGGAAAGAAATAATAAAGGAGTATTGCAATAGTCCAGGCAAACATTCATAAAGGCCTCAGCGAAGGCAATGGGCAAAGGGTGACAGTGCGGAAATGAACCTGTGTCACGTTTGCAGTCCACTGGACAGGATGGATGGACCGACGTGGGAGCTGGGGAGGCAGGAGGAGTCTCCAAGCGCAACCAGCTTTCTGTCTGTGACCCGGTGCTGTCCCCTGATCTGGGTAACACTGGAGGTGGAAGAGGTTTTGGGAGATGAAAGATGAGGAATTCTTGGCACCAGGGCAGCCTATATCGTGACGCTAGCCAGCCATCTTGCCAGGGGAAGCTGTTGCTGGATAGGAAAACCAGGAGAGCTAGTTAAATCCATACAAACATTCTGATATGTCGGTGAGGAGGCTGGAAAACCACACAGCCAAAAGTACCTTCATAAGTCTTGTCTACAAGACAAGTAAGGGGCAAGGGAAAGGAGAATACATTCTGAGTTTGGGAATGTAAGGAGATTTTCCAGTAAGGTGATGATAATTTAATTATAAAATTGACCTAAAATTCTGATACTGCTAAGTGCTTCTGATACTGATACTCAAAACTAATAGAAGAGGCTTCCCTGGTGGTGCAGTGGTTGAGAGTCCACCTGCTGATGCAGGGGACATGGGATCGTGCCCCGGTCCGGGAAGATCCCACATGCTGCAGAGCGGCTGGGCCTGTGAGCCATGGCCACTGGGCCTGTGCGTCCAGAGCCTGTGCTCTGCAACGGGAGAGGCCACAACAGTGAGAGGTCCACGTACCACAAAAAAAACCCACAAAAAACTAATAGACGAGAAACAACCGGAAACAACTCACCAGAAGCTGATTAGGAGAAAAAATTGTAAAAATACATCTATAGCTAGTATTTTGCATCTAGATGAAAGCATTGGTTGGGGATTAGACTTAAAATAACAGTAGGATGAATTTTATTAATATCAATATATTTCTAAAATATTTTCAGAAGACGAGGAAACGTTATGCCCTACCTTCCCTAAGTTAAATAAATTGTACATCACATGCCTCCTTTTTCTCTTGCATTTTCAACCGCTAGAAAACGACTCAGCTCTATTGTCTTTAAACTTCATTTCAGGGGTAAAGAGAACTTGATTTAAAAAAGGCTTTGTGATTATTGAAGCTGCAGAAACACAGCATTGTTACATGGTCAGTAGCTGAGGACATACGACCTATCCTTAAAAAGATCCAAAGAATTTCGGATTTGAGCACCTCTAGGGCTGCATTCAGGCTAGAGCAATTATCTAACTAATTGGGCATCCCTCCAGAGGACTGGTTACCAGATTGCACTGGGTTCATGCTGAACTAGCAGTTATTTCATAAGGATTTTCACTAGTGCTTATCTGCATGTGTGGAATTCCTGTTCAGAGGTTGTTTTTCTGAGCTGGTTAGTTGAGCCAGATTACAAATTGACTCTGTTTGGTGTGAACAGAAACCTATTTACAATGCAGATCTTCCAAGCCACTTTTCTGGTTAAATTAAGTTATCCAATAATTTTTTTGCTATTCTTTAAAAAAAAAGTTCATGTCTATAAAGTATTTTCCTTTTTAGATTTCAGGTTGTAAAGTAACAATGTAACTGCCTTGAAATCTTTGGAAAATTTACATTTCTCTCTAGAAATTAAGTACAGGAATAAATATTACCAGAACTAATTTTAATTGATCTATAAAAAGAAGGAATAAGAAGTACCAAAAACTCATTTACATAACCAAGAAAAGCAGATTTATCTGAATTGTGAGTTTGAATCTTGTTAAATTAGGTAGATTTCTGAAGTTTTCTATGTTCACAGAATTTTTGTTTTTTCAGTTAACAGAACTCCTTTTACATTAAACATTAATACGAATTAAACATTACTTCATCATGAAAACGCTAATGATTTTTTTTTTGGCAAACAGACACCAGGTTTTTTTCTTAGACTGTATTATTAATTTTGTGTCATCACAGAAGGTAGCCCAGTTTTATTTTGAGATTGGTTTATTTTCCCTGGACATTTGGGATGAATAGCTCAGCATAACAAATTATTCTATATGCTCTAGTTTCAAGCGTTTAAAGTGGAATCCAAGTTTTAGCATCAGGAACCAATTAAATGATAGTTAGATCTGACTGAAAAATTAATGGTCCAGAACAGAAACTGTGTAGTTTTTTTTTTTTTCTTTTTTCAGTTTTTTTCCCCTAGCATTTCTGTTTTAAATAAAAATCTGGATGGTTCCCAATAAAATACAAAGCGTCATTAAAAAAAAAAAAAAAAGAACAAATTGATATAAATGGAGCCACACCCAGGCTTAACAATCACTTAATGATGATTGCATTCTTAGTCTGCTATTAAACACAAGGTGTTTATCAGCCTTCCCAGGCTGTTAAGACTTTGGCTATGAAACACAAAGCACTGTGGGGCGATGAAGAAGTGAAATGATACTGTGGCTCTTCATGGTATGATTTGCTGTTTAAGAATGATCATTCTGTAGTTATGTCATCTAGTACGATTGTGGTTAACATTTGATTTTTGCCATAGAAATCAATCAGACTCATGTTAATATTTTGTCCTAATGGTAAATAAATCAGGAGAGAAAAATGTTGATGTTCAGTCCACTAACTTAAAACTTGTTAATGTGCCTTGACAGAACATGGTGGCCTTGGATTACATGCTGGTCAGAGGGTTCAGGCTTGAACATTTGGCTGCTGCTTCAAGCACCCTACACGGAAAGCCAGGATAGTACCTTTAATCTGGCTCTAATTCAAACCTATCAGTAATCACTTAGCCTGCTCTACTTATTCTGTCAGTCCTTTTGCCAAAAAAGATTTCATGGGTAGCAGTATCAGAAACATTTTTGTGATTAAATTATTGTCGCTTTACTGGAAAATCTCCTTACATTTGCAAAGGCTGAATTTGTTCTCATTCCCCTCGCCCCCTACTTGACTTGTAGCCTACCAGGGCGCTTCTGGCTGTGTGTCTTTCCAGCTTAATGGCCTCCTTACCGCAATATTCATTTTGGTTGGTTTACTCCAACCATCATTTTCCAGAGACAGTCAAAGTCCCTCTACAATGACAGAAGTCATTTGATCATGGGTAACAAGAAATAAAAGAACAACAATGATTTCTTTAGGACCTTTTCCTGCGTTTTTAAGAGAAGAGATTTCTGCGATAAGAATACAGTCTGTGTTTCCAACCCGAGATGTATCATTTTAACATGTTTCCTGAGGGAATTAAAAGAGCATACTTATTACATAAAAGGTACCATTCCCAGACTGCTACTCCCTCCACTGAGTTCTCATGTATCTTACCACTTCGCACATGCAGGGTTGCAATTACGTGCTTACATATCTGTCCCTTCCAAAACATCTTAACTTCTTTGGGGCTTATTGCATTAGTTATATCTGCCCCAGTGAGAATCGCCTGGCTCATAGCAGGTGCTCATTTTGTATGCATGTTAATGAGCGGATGAAAATCCTCATTCTCGTCCTTGAATCCTGCGTCATAGATCCAGATCTATTCTTCGTCCTTACTCAGCTCTGCTCTACGCCTCAGAGAACCTGATCCCAGCAGGTTGCATCTCAGGCTCCCACACAACTGTCCTCCTTCTGGGTTTGGGCAAGAGGAGGCAGTGGTGGGAGACTGAAAGGCAGGAGGAAGGGGGCAACCAGGGTATTTTTTGCACTGGGTACCTGCACAAACTATGCGACTCCAGCCCCTGCTGCACTGGCTGCAGTGATTCCAGCTTCTTTTGGGTGGCACCATTCTCTGACCTCTGGTAAAACTGCTTCCTTCTTTTGTTCCTCCAGCATAGGGAGTGGCGTCCTGCTTTTGCTGATTTCTGGGTTGTTACACTTTCTCCAGCTTGGTTTGTCAGCAATTCCATCACCTGTGTAACCAGTTCCTTGCATTAAATTCCCTCTGTTTTCAATACTTAGAGTGTGTTCGGTGCTGTACGGTGAGGCAAAATTGAAATTGTACTTCTTGACCTCAAAGCTGCTTAGTAAAGAATTGCCTGGACTCTATGCCTTGTATCCCAGGCCTACCATTGCCTGGGATATTTGCTTACACTGCAGAGTCTCCAAAATGGGCCTCCACTGAGGCGAGAGTCAGAGCTTCCTGTGGGATCTGATGCCCCCCACTTTCTGAAAGTGCTTGATCCTTACACGTGGCCCTGGTATCTTTGCTTTTGTCCTTCTACGTGGATCTGTTGCAGCACCTTAGGTCATAGCCTTCCTCCCTGGGGTGAAGGGGCAACCCCAATCTAACTCAGTTATTTGGCAGGATAGGAGCAGGGCCATGGTTCCCAGAGCAACTGATAACAGCTCTTAGGTACAGAGAAAAGACAGATTCTGACAGTGTTACTCTTCGACCTGGTTATGAAGGTGGGAAATGTCCGGAGCCGTTTTAATTGTGTGTCTTTTAATTTTTACCATACTCTAGTTGGATGGCTACTGGAATAAACAAATTGAGTGGCCAAATTCTCTTAGTACCCTCAGATTCTGGCACTTTAAAATACCTGGTACATATTCACAATGAGCTGAAGATTAATTCAAATGTACATAGGTTCTTTTTCCTCCCTTCTCTTATCTTTATAACCCTTCTTTGATAGTACTTCACTGGGGGATGGGAAGGAAAGGGAATCTGGCTGACATCAAATTATGAATATCGGTTTAAGTTCTTAACAAGCTTGCATTTCACATGCACAGCTAACCCACAAAAGCCACTGGATTTTCCAGTGAGCTAGTTTCAAATCTACAAGAATGAGGGATTTCAGCAAGGATCTCTGTTCTTATTTTCTCCTGTGGGTTTGGTGGTGCAGCCAGGCAATGGTCAGCTATCTATTGTTGGGAAGGGAGTCCTCTAACATACAAATTAGTGAAACATCGAACTTCAGTAGCAGGTCTGATTTTTCCCATACATTATCCTGTTTGGGAATAAAAAAGTAAAATGCTTTTTGGGGAGAAAACGGTTACCTGTGTGAGTTTAATTGGGCTTAATGATATTATAGAAAAATTTACCTAACTGGATTAAATACTTCTTTCCACAAGAATTTCAGGACTTTAGAGCCAGAAAGGATCTTAGAAATCTCTTGATGCAATGTTTTTATTTTGCACATAAGAAAACTCAGGCTCAGACAGGTTAAGAACAGCCGGTGAGTAGCAGAATGGAGATTAAAATCTGGAATGGTTTTCGTCTTGTTACCTTTCAGCAAAACTTATTACCTGTCAGTTTATAAACCTCAGCTCTCAAGCCTGCTTCTCTTTCTTGTATTTTGACCTTAAAACTATCAGATCTGGCCCTGATGCCTTTATGAAAGACAGTCAAAAGTGCACATAGAGTTTGAAGACATGTTATAGGGCATGAATGTCCTTGACAATGGGAAGGAGGGAAGAAGTGCAAGGGCAACTGGGGGTGGTTTTGAGTTCCTACTCTTTGCCAGACATGAGGGGACCACTTTATGTTACTTTAGGTGGTACTGCGATGGTGTGTGTGATCAACAAAGGTGGAGGGTACAAAAAGATGGGAGGCACTTGGCAATGCGTAAGTGAAGAAGGATTGCTCTGAAGATATACGGCTGTGTTTAATAGGAGTATAGGAAGAGCCAAAGCAAACAATGACCACGTTTGTTGCCCCTCATCTTGTCAAATAGTTAGCAGGTTCTAGGGAAATATATTAACTCTCAGGTTGTTAAAACACCCTATTCTGCACACCTTCTCCAGCACTTAATAACCATAGTTTATAATTATTTATATTTAAGTATCTTTATATCCATTAACCTGATACATCTTCTCATTAGGGAAAGGCAGTTTGTTATATGTGTAAGGAAACAAGTAGATATTTGAGATATAGGCTACTGCCATTGTTTCAGAGTAGTGTTTTGCTTCTTCTTTACAATGAAAAAATCTAGAATATTACCACACCATATAGGGAACTGTTTATTATTAATTTTTTCCCGTGTCTTCCTACGGTATAGGCCTCAATCAGGTATTCTATTCTCATTCAATAAAAGCTCTTCATTGAAAATAAATGTCATGTTGTAATGAGTTTCAATATCTGTTGACCTTACCTGGATTTTGGAGGGTGAGTTGGCTATGAAAGATTCAGTAACTCTTTATCCTTCTCCTGAGACATTAGTGACTCATTAAATTTCCTTTTTATCCTTTTTGCTATATTTAAAAAATTCCAAAGATCAAGATTTTTGGAAAATGAGAAATTGGTAGAAATGCCTGAGAGTGTTTCTTTAAACTGAAAACTGCAGAGAGCCAAAGGTGGAAAGAGATAATGCAAACTTTTTTGTCTTTATTTCAACTGGTTATAACTAGATCAGACTGAAATTGGGTATTCCAAGTTTCATCCCGAAGCAAATTTCTATAGTTGCATTATAAGCCCCTGAAAAACGGGGTTTATGATGAAATGTTGAAAGACTATCAACTTTAGGACAAGGCACAACTATAATTTTACAGGCATTAGGTACCTAAAATAACTTTGTATGAAGATTACTCTGGGATTTGTCCCCCATTTTGTAGAAAATGCTTAATGTTGAACTATATTTTATGCACACAAAAAGATTTCATAAGACAAGGAGCTCAAGGATTTTCATTTCAATATTCAACAACACTATGACTAAAGGGGTCTCTCCTTCTGCTCTCATAATTAAGTGATATTTAAAAGAAAATATCATTCTGCTAAACTTATATGTAAAGATGATAAATATGGCAGAGCGATTTAAAATTTTCAAGTAGAATGTATTCTGACCATGTATTTGGTATGTCATGGAACTGAATTAATGTATTGTAATAATGTCTTAATAGTCTGTTCTATAGCAGCTAAGGAAATGAGTTTTTAATTTTTGTTTGTGTAGAGCAGTAGCTGAAGTGCTCATTTTTTTGTAAAGACTTTTTAAAAAAAATATGAATTTATTTATTTATTTTTGGCTGCATTGGGTCTTCGTTGCTGCGCGCGGGCTTTCTCTAGCTGCGGTGAGCGGGGGCTACTCTTCGTTGTGGTATGTGGGCTTCCCACTGCGGTGGCTCCTCTTGTTGCAGAGCACGGGCTCTAGGCACGCGGGCTTCAGTAGTTGTAACTCGCGGACTCTAGAGCGCAGGCTCAGTAGTTGTGGCGCACGGGCTTCGTTGCCCTGCCGCATGTGGGATCTTCCCGGACCAGGAATGGAACCCGTGTCCCCTGCATTGGCAGGTGGAGTCTTAACCACTGTGCCACCAGGGAAGTCCCTGAAGTGCTCATATCTGAGAGTACAATGTAATAATAAAAACTTTTTGCCTAATGGAAAAACCCTAGTGCTGGACAATCCTTGCCTGTCTTTGTTAATTCATTATCTTGCTCCTTAAATGTAGATAAACCCAAGTCCTATTCATGATATTTTTCTCTTCTTTCTCTACATTGTCTCCTCCCACCTCCATGCAGATGACTCTAAATTCAGATTCCTAGTCCCATCTTCATCTCCAATTGCAGAATGCTTTCTTCTCTCTCCAGTCGTTAACTGGATGGATCGGGAGTGTTTAAAATTCATCTTTAAAACCCAGCTCATCCTCTCTCTTTATCTCTTTCCACCAGCTTCTCCTTCAAGTTTATATATGTTATATGTTGATATATAACTTCTTAAAATAAAATTTTCATGGCACCGTTATCCTTCCAGTTGCCCCAAATCAAAATCCCACCATGTTTCTTGAGAGCCTCTTTGTGCTCTTCCAGTCCCACAACCACTCTGCTTCTGCCAACTGAATCAGTTCTAACATCTATATATTCACACCAAAATTTCACTGTTTTATTCTTTTACACTGCCAGTATCCTTGTTGAGAAATTTACTGCTTCTTGCCTAGACTATTATAATGGCCTCTTCAACTCGTCCTCTCTCTTACTCTGCTGGCAGGTGAAACGTAAGTTCATATCATCTTGAGGAATGCCAGTTTCTTGTTGAATTCAGTACCAACCACTCAGCCTGATTCCGCAGGTCAGGCCAAAAGAAAGCCCCCATTGGCATCATGATTTTACCTTACACTTCCCCAATAAAGTGGAATACCTTTCATGACTGTGCTTTCCTGCTCTCATTCTTTGGTTCACATTCTTTTCTCAGTGTGAAGCAACCTCTCTCCAACCTATCAAAATTGTACATCAGATGCTATTTCTTTCGTGGAACCTTTTTCAACTTCTGACAGAATGGATGAAAATCACCCTTGCTTAGAGCTCCCTATTGGCCTTGAAATCTGCATGTCATATTTCATTTGGTCAAAGGCCATACTTTATATGATTTCAATTCTTTCAAATATGTTGAGATTTATTTCATGGCCGAGTATAATCTACTGTGGTTTAAAAAATGTGTTTTCTACTGTTGTTGGGTGGAGTTAGTTGATGGTGTTGTTCAAATTTTTATATCCTTCCTGATTTTTTGTCTACTAATTCTATAACTTTACTGAGAGAGGATCTTTGAAATCCCTAACTATACTTGTGAAGTTTTCTATTTCTTCTTTCAGTCCTATCAGTTTTTGCCTGTGTATTTAAAGCTCTGTAACCAAGTGCCTGCAAATTCAGTGTTCTTATTTCTTCTTGATATATTTTAACTTTTCATCATTCTTGACAGCTCCCCTTTATCTTGGTAATATTTCTTGTACCAAAATCTGCTTTGACTTATTAGTATAACTGCTCCAACATTCTTTTGATTAGTGTTTACATAGTTCCTCCCATTCTTTTACTGCATATTGTTTGGTTTTGGTTTTTTTTTTTTGGCTGCATTGGGTCTTTGTTGCCGTGTGCAGGTTTTCTCTAGTTGCGGCAAGTGGGGGCTTCTCTTGTTGTGGAGCATGGGCTCTAGGTGCGCGGACTTCAGTAGTTGCGGTGAGTGGGCTTAGTTGCTCCGTGGCATATGGGATCTTCCCGGACCAGGGATCGAATCAGTGTCCCCTGCTTTGGCAGGCGGATTCCTTTTTTTTTTTTTTTAAACTTTATTTATTTTTTTATACAGCAGGTTCTCATTAGTTATCCATTTTATATGTATTAGTGTGTATATGTCAATCCCAATCTCCCAATTCATCTCACTGCCCCCAACCCCCCGCACCCTGCCACTTTCCCCTTAGCAGGCAGATTCTTAACCACTGTGCCACCAGGGAAGTCCTGGTCTTGTTTTTAAAATCCAGATATGACAATCTCTGCCTTCTTTTGTAATGTGTAGGCTATTTACACTTAATGAACTCATCAATAAACCTGAACTTAAATCTACTGTCTTGCTCTCTTCGTGTTTTATTGTTCCTATCTGTTCTTTGTGTCTCTTTTCTCTTTTCTTTTGCAGTGAGTATTTTTTATGATTCTATTTTGACACAACTAATATTGGCTTATTACATATACTTCTTTTTGTTTTAGAGGTTGCTCTAGCGTTTACTGTATATACATCCTACTAATCAGAGTGTATCTTTACATAATGTTATGCTACTTCACATGTAGTGTGAGAACCTTATAATAGTATACCTTTATTTCTTCCCCCCTATACTTTGTGCTATTGTCATAAATTTTATTTCTGCTCATGTTATAACTTCTAGAATGCATTGCTATTGTTTTTGCTTCAGTCAATTATCTTTTTAAATGATTAAAAATAAGGAAAACGTTTTTCATATTTATCCTAATTCTTCCTGTTTTGGTTCTTTTCATTTCTTTGAAAATCCAAATTTTCGTCTGGTCTGACCAGTAGCACATGCCTTTGCCTAGGAATGAAGGTGTGTAGTTTTCTGTCTTCTCCCAACAGGGGATGGCTTTCGCTTCTGCCTTCCCCCAGAATCAGTGGATCTTCACCTGGGCGGGTGGCTTTTCTGCTCCTCTCTCAGAGCCTTAGGCTTTTGCTTCATATGGGAGGATCTGCGATGCAGGCAGGGCTTCATGCCTATGCTTTACCAAAGAGGGCTCTCTCAGATCCTCTGTTATGCTCTAATCTTTGTCATAAGCAATCAGTGGAGGCTCATGGAAAAGAGCTGGAGAATGAATGTGTGCTATCCTTGGGTCTGGATCTCCCAAGCAGTTTAAATTGTCCTTTTAACACACAGTTGACCTGTAAAAATTTGTTTTTTACTTATCCACTTTTACATTGGCAGATGCTTTTTCCCTCCTCTACTGTGCCAAAGATGCAACAGTTCATGCATCCAATTTCTCTTCAGAGGGGCTTATTACTCTTTCAAATTTAGTTCATCTGATCATCTTGTGACTTTTTGACTTCAGCTCTCTCCTAGGCTCAAGAAGAGTTATGATTTTGTAGGTTATCTGTTTGTTTGTTTTTTCTCCTTTTTGTTAGAGAAGGAGTAATCTTTTGTGGCTTTTTCAATCCTAGGAGAAACAGAACTCCGTGTATGATTTTCAGTGTTTGAGTGTGGGCTAGGAGTTAGCTTTCTTAGCAAACATGAAGTCCTAATATAAAAAAATACAGAGTCCTAAAACTGTTTTTTTTAATATTGATTTTTACTGAAAGATCAAAATTGCCACTCAGTTCTATGAGCACTGGAATAAAAGCATATCCCTATAGTAATAAAATAATTCATCTCGTTGTAATAATGTTCTTCTTTAAAAGACCATGCCTGGAATCTATAGTAACTTTTTTTCAAGTCAGTAAGAATTAAACCTGTTAATGTCATGGAATGTTTGATATGCTGTCATTTACATTTATTTAACACTTCCAATTCATTTGTAGGGATAGGAAATCTTTGATATTCAGAGCAGGACTTGCTGCTTAAGTGATATATGGTGATGAACTCTAATGCATATATGAGAGCAGGAATTTTTCCCAAATGCTTTAATTTGGTTTCTCCCTTACCTCTAAGTAAGAGAACATTGTTCATTGTGGTAAATTGAGAAATGGTCCCCCCAAAGGATATTCATATCCTAATCCCTAGAACCTGTAAATGTTACCTTTTTGGAAAAGTTGTTTTTACAGATGTGATTAGTTAAGGGTCATGAAATGAGGAGATTGTCCTGGATTATCTGAGTGGGCCTTAAACCCCATCACAAATGTCCTTATGAGAGAAGCAGAGGGAGATTAGACACACTAAAGAGAAGGTAATATGAAGACTGAGGTGGAGAATGGAGTGATGCGGGCAACCACAGAAGCTGGAAGAGGCAAGGAGCAGATTCTCCCCTAGACCACTGAGAGGCCATGTGGCCCTGCTGACACCTTGACTTCAGCCCAGTGAAACTGATTTTAGACTTCTTGCATCCAAAACTGTAAGAGAATACATTTCTGCTGTCTCAAGCCACCAAATCTGTGGTAATTTCTTACAGTGACTGTAGGAAACTAGTACATTCATCTTAGTCTTGTCTTAACAGAGGGAATTTTAACTTCTTCCCGTCTTACTATTCGAAATGTTATTCGATAAAGTCAGTTGTGGGGAGTATATAGTTACTATGATCTACACTCAAAATTGCCACTGAATTTTAGCTTTAACTTGGTTACATTTTTTTAGTAATAATGCAAAAGGGAAGTTTATACTTGGCTTGGGATAGCATTATACACATTTACAGGTTACTTGAATGAGTGATTAGTTAACAGATTTTTAGATGCTTCCTTTCATCAATACTGATTTGAATTCTTACCAGTGGTGATATATTCATATATTTGAGGCCCCAAACAAAAATGACTCAGACAGTTTCCCGTATCTATTGTTGATTGTCAGTTTGAAACCCCTTTTGGGGTACCCTGAGCTTCACCACAGGTGTACGTTTGGGCTTTGTTCACGTGTTCAGGTGTCTTTCAGTCAGTTCACAAGTCCACTCATGAGGTTGGAAAACAACAACTTATTTGATTTTGCAGATAGTCCAATGAAAATGAAAGGATAAATGGGAATCTCTGGAAATGTATTAACTGTCTGCCTAAGAACATGGGAATTAATTATGATTTTATTCTTCGAGACTTATATATGTTCCCACGCCCACTGTGACTTCTATCCTTTTATCCTGCTTTATTTTTCTGGTGCCTATGCACCATATACTTATCATCTTCTACACACTGTATAACTACTTTCCATTGTGCTTATTGTTTATTTGTCTCTTCCAATTAGAAAATAAGATCCAAGAGGGCGGGATTTTTCATTGTTCTTGTTCAATGATGTATCCAAGTGCCTAAAACTGTGTCTAGGACTTAGTAGGCCCTCAATAAATATTTGCATAGTGAATGAAGAAATGACTGGCTATACAGAGGTTAATAGTTTCATCCCAGGTAGGTGTTAGTTTGCAATAAATGCAAATCAAACCCTTTTAAGAATTTCGAAGAAAATAGGAAGGTACTTTTTTTGAAAGTACTTTCTTTAATCATCTATCTAAGAGTTTAAAAAAAAAATCCTCCTTGCCTCCAATTTTTTCTGATAAACTAAAACTCTTAAAAGAACTCAGTTACCTGTGGGATTCCTGGGATCTGACTTTGGTCTACCTGTATGATACCCCCTCCTACCACTCTTGACACACCTCACCATGCTTTGGCCACCCCAGTCTTCTTTTGGATCTCTTTTCCCACCTTACAGTGTTTGCCCTTAGCCATCCCTTTGCCTTGATCCCAGATGCTGAGTCCCCAGATCTTTCATGGCTGTCCATATCATGTCATTTGGCCTCAGGTCAGACATCACCTCTTCAGAGTAGACCTTCTACGATCCCTTAAGCCTGTGGTTCTTAACTGGCATGATTTTGTTCCCCAGGGGACACTGGGCGATCTTGTTGGCATAACTTGACAATAGGGGTTGTACTACTGGCATCTAGTGGGAAGAGGCTAGGAAGCTGCTAAGTCCCCTACAGTGCAAATGACAGCCCCTCCCGCCCACCCCCAACGCATACAACAGAGAATTATTTGGTCTGAGAGGTCGAGAGTGCCAACTTTAGGAAACCCTGCCGTAGGCTAAAGCAATCTCCCTCTCTAACACGAGTCATTTTCTTGCCATCAGCGTCCTACGTCCTCATAGCACTTGCTGAGAGTCAAAATTACTTTGCTTATTAATTCGCTTACTTCTTCTTCTTTTTTTTTTTTTTCTTGTGGTACGCGGGCCTCTCACTGTTGTGGCCTCTCCCGTTGCGGAGCACAGGCTCCGGACGCGCAGGCTCAGCGGCCATGGCTCACGGGCCCAGCCGTTCCGCGGCATGTGGGATCTTCCCGGACCGGGGCACGAACCCGTGTTCCCTGCATTGGCAGGCGGACTCTCAACCACTGCACCACCAGGGAAGCCCTCGCTTACTTCTTTTTAACCATCTCTCTGCCCTAGTAGAATGAAAGTTCTAGGAAAGCAAGGTCCTTGTCTGATTTATTCACATAATACTCCCAGCGCCTAGCTAACGGGCACCTAGTACACATGCAATTATTTATTACTCAGATAAGTAAATAAATAAACATTATTTTTGTATTCATTCATCCAGGTATTCAGCTCTCCATAAGTGCTTTCTTACTAACATTATGGGAACCTTAGCACACATTTTATTCTTGAGTAAGAAGCACATCCATATTAAGCATGTGCGAGATACTTGCCACCTTCAAATTGATGGTAACAAGTCACCGAAGATGAATATCTGGTTTGATCATCCTAAAATGGAGGCTTAATAGCAAGTCCTGAAAGTAAAGATTTGATTATAGACATTAGAAGAATAGGAATTGGGTTTTATAACAATTGAGTAACTATTAAGAATACTTCAAACACCTTGAAAGAATCCTTAAAATACCAAGGTTTAAAACAAGATCTAGATATGGGCTGAGGATTTTTCCCAAGGAAAAAAAAATCCCACTCAGTTAAGCAACTTTTAAAAACTGTCAGTATGATGGTTTAAATATAGTCTCTCGGGGTTCTAAAAGAACAAATTACATGGGAAAATTAGTACTGAGGGCTAAGAAGATGCGACGGTGTTTCTCCACAATCATGTTTGGATTATATTCAAAATGCAATTCTAATCACTGTACAATTTCTCAAAGGTTGATGGTTGATTAGTGACCTTTCATGAAAGCTTTTCAAGAGGTTCAATTTGTTGGGAAACATTTATTAAGTGAAATTTTGCAGTGTAAATTTTACAGCCTTTACTCATGAAATGTCCTGAAGTAATTGAAAGGTTAGACATGTAGTTACTTGAACTAGAGTGTCAAAAATGAGTTCTGTGCTGGCTGGCAAGACATTTGTACACACACAAGTTTGTTACAACCTCAGAATATGGGTGTGGCACATTAAAAAAAAAAGCCTCATTAGGCTGGGAACATGTAGCTTCCAATGGAGAAATAGTAGTAGTTTGGTGCGAGAGTAAGGAAATCCAACTGACAATTTTCCCAGGGATCCACAGAGTGCTAGTGGGCAATCATGCCTGGAACCCAGGTCGTCTGAGCCCAGATCAGTGACATTTCCTCCCCCCCAGACCCTTCTCATCAATTACCAGGACCTTGGGGGCCCAGACTTCTTGAAGTTGTGGTCTGTCCTCCCCTCCAGCCTGCAGCTGGCTGATTTTAGCTGCAGGGCAATGGCTGACCTTGTGATGGAGCACAACCTGGTCTACCTGCCCGAGCGTTTGCGTTTCTTCAGTTCAGCTGCCTTGATCTGTGGGAGAATTTCATGAGCTAAAAATCCATCAGTGTTTCCATTTACCAAGTTGCTATTTGATTGTTCTACAATCTAACCATTCCAAATTTCCCTCAACTGAAACATGGCACACGTCTTGACAATCCCAGATGCAATTTTTACATTGAAAATGGTTGCTGACTTTTGATTTACGTGTAAAAACAACAATGCACAAGTCCCACGATTCAGATCTTTGGCTTGATTCTCAGATGACTGACTGCCAGTTATGACCACATGACACCCCTGCTTTCTACAAGTCCAGGAAATGTCATGGGTTGAAGGCGATTAGGGTCTGGGAGAAGTCTTCCAAATGCGGTTTGGTTTACATTTCTGTTCAGCATTTCGTAGGCAGATCTGAGACTCAAGTGGTACAGGATTATGTGATGGGAAAACGAGGACTAGTTTGTTGTCAAAATAGGGAATAATTAAATGATTTTAGAATGTGAAGTGGAGATGGCAAAATAGGAACTTACATTTCTCGGCGGCATTATCGGCTGAACATTCATTTAAGAACAGGCCTGGACCTGTAGAGAAATATGAAGTAGGAAATGTTTGTTCTCCTTCCCCATTCCAACCATTTTTTGTGTCCCTCCCTACTCTTTACTGTCCTTCCTTGCTTCCTACTTCCCACCCCCACTGATGTCGTGTCTGAGTCACTGGCATTAAGGAGTTTCTTATTTTCACTTTGTGTGGAGCGAAGGATTTCAAGAATATTTTTGGTATGTTGCAGCACACATTCAATAGTCTTAGCTCCTAAGGCTAAGACAAGTCTTGCCTAAGATGATCACTTTTTGAAAATGAAACTATCATTTCATTTTATCTAGCTTCGAACTCTAACGATAAGAGAAAAAGATAGTCACAAAACATATACAAGTCTGTGAAATTAACAGGGTAGTTGAATTTTGCACTGTGGCTATATTTAAAATGCAACTGTGCATAGCATTTATAAAAATAGAAACCAATAATGAAATACATTATTTAAATATTTTAAGCATAGTTGTAAGCATTAGGTACCTTACAATGCAAATATAACAGGAACAGAGTAAAAAGTATTTTTTCTTACTTTTTAAGTAACGTGGGACAGTTTTTAGAGAGTTTGGGATATGACATGAATTTTTTAAAATCAAAAAGTATTTATATGGGGGCTTCCCTGGTGGCGCAGTGGTTGAGAGTCCGCCTGCCGATGCAGGGGACACGGGTGCTTGCCCCGGTCCGGGAGGATCCCACGTGCCGCGGAGCGGCTAGGCCCGTGAGCCATGGCCGCTAAGCCTGCACGTCCGGAGCCTGTGCTCCGCAACGGGAGAGGCCACAACAGTGAGAGGCCTGTGTACCACAAAAAAAAATATATATGTATATATATATTAATATGAATTCTATCTTCTCTGTCTTTTCTTGCCTGCCTTCAGAGTGTGAACTACCTAAATGAAATGCTTGAAAGCTGAGAAAGGGTAAGAAAATTGTGATTCTCCACCAGCAAAACCACCTGCCCCAAATAACTGAAGTTGTTGCTACAGAAGGGAAATATAAATGTCCAAGTGATGACTTTCTTGGTATGACTGAAAGCTTTCTAAAGGGATTTTTTTTCTTAAATACAACAAACACTTCTGGAAGATCAGTTAATAATTATCACTCATGTAAAAGTTTGCATTTAAGAAAAGTCATTCATTTGGATTAGTGAAATTTCTTTTACTGATTCAATTAATTGGTAGCTAGATTCCTACATCCTGTGTTGTTCTAAAACATATACTTATAAAATGTCAGTTAGATACATCTCTATATTTTACACTCAATCTATCTCCCCCCTTTTTTTTTTCATTTTCACAATGTTGATTCTTCCAAACCAAGAACATGGTATATCTCTCCATCTATTTGTATCATCTTTAATTTCCTTCATCAGTGTCTTATAATTTTCTGCATAAAGGTCTTTTGTCTCCTTAGGTAGGTCTATTCCTAGATATTTTCTTCTTTTTGTTGCAGTGGTAAATGGGAGTGTTTTCTTGATTTCACTTTCAGATTTTTCATCATTAGTGTATAGGAATGCCAGAGATTTCTGTGCGTTAATTTTGTATCCTGCTACTTTACCAAATTCATTGATTAGCTCTAGTAGTTTTCTGGTACCATCTTTAGGATTCTCTATGTATAGTATCATGTCATCTGCAAACAGTGACAGCTTTACTTCTTATTTTCCGATTTGGACTCTTTTTATTTCCTTCTCTTCTCTGATTGCTGTGGCTAAAACTTCCAAAACTATGTTGAATAAGAGTGGTGAGAGTGGGCAACCTTGTCTTGTTCCTGATCTTAGTGGAAATGCTTTCAGTTTTTCACCATTGAGGACGATGTTGGCTGTGGGTTTGTCATATATGGCCTTTATTATGTTGAGGAAAGTTCCCTCTATGCCTACTTTCTGCAGTGTTTTTATCATAAATGGGTGTTGAATTTTGTCGAAAGCTTTCTCTGCATCGATTGAGATGATCATATGGTTTTTCTCCTTCAATTTGTTAATATGGTGTATCACGTTGATTGATTTGCATATATTGAAGAATCCTTGCATTCCTGAAATAAACCCCACTTGATCATGGTGTATGATCCTTTTAATGTGCTGTTGGATTCTGTTTGCTAGTATTTTGTTGAGGATTTTTGCATCTATGTTCATCAGTGATATTGGCTTGTAGTTTTCTTTCTTTGTGACAGCCTTGTCTGGTTTTGGTATCAAGGTGATGGTGGCCTCGTAGAATGAGTTTGGGAGTGTTCCTCCCTCTGCTATATTTTGGAAGAGTTTGAGAAGGATAGCTGTTAGCTCTTCTCTGAATGTTTGATAGAATTCGCCTGGGAAGCCATCTGGTCCTGGGCTTTTGTTTGTTGGAAGATTTTCAATCACAGTTTCAATTTCAGTGCTTGTGATTGGTCTGTTCATATTTTCTATTTCTTCCTGGTTCAGTCTTGGCAGGTTGTGCATTTCTAAGAATTTGTTCATTTCTTCCAGGCTGTCCATTTTATTGGCATAGATTTGCTTGTAGTAATCTCTCATGATCTTTTGTATTTCTGCAGTGTCAGTTGTTACTTCTCCTGTTTAATTTCTAATTCTATTGATTTGAGTCTTCTCCCTTTTTTTCCTGATGAGTCTGGCTAGTGGTTTATCAATTTTGTTTATCTTCTCAAAGAACCATCTTTTAGTTTTATTGATCTTTGCTATCGTTTCCTTCATTTCTTTTTCATTTATTTCTGATCTGATTTTTATGATTTCTTTCCTTCTGCTAACTTTGGGGTTTTTTTGTTCTTCTTTCTCTAGTTGCTTTAGGTGAAAGGTTAGGTTGTTTATTCAAGATGTTTCCTGTTTCTTAAGTAGGATTGTATTGCTATAAACTTCCCTCTTAGAACTGCTTTTGCTGCATCCCATAGGTTTTGGATCGTCGTGTCTCCATTGTCATTTGTTTCTAGGTATATTTTTATTTCCTCTTTGATTTCTTCAGTGATCACTTCGTTACTAAGTAGTGTATTGTTTAGCCTTCATGTGTTTGTATTTTTTACAGATTTTTTCCTGTAATTGATATCTAGTCTCATAGCGTTGTGGTCGGAAAAGATACTTGATACAATTTCAATTTTCTTAAATTTACCAAGGCTTGATTTGTGACCCAAGATATGATCTATCCTGGAGAATGTTCCATGAGCACTTGAGAAAAATGTGTATTCTGTTGTTTTTGGATGGAATGTCCTATAAATATCAATTAAGTCCATCTTGTTTAATATGTCATTTAAAGCTTGTGTTTCCTTATTTATTTTCATTTTGGATGATCTGTCCATTGGTGAAAGTGGGGTGTTAAAGTCCCCTACTATGAATTTCTTACTCTCAGTTTCCCCTTTTATGGCTGTTAGTATTTGCCTTATGTATTGAGGTGCTCCTATGTTGGATGCATAAATATTTACAATTGTTATATCTTCTTCTTGGATCGATCCCTTGATCATTATGTAATGTCCTTCTTTGTCTCTTCTAATAGTCTTTATTTTAAAGTCCATTTTGTCTGATATGAGAATTGCTATTCCAACTTTCTTTTGGTTTCCATTTGCATGGAATATCTTTTTCCACCCCCTTACTTTCAGTCTGTATGTGTCTCTAGGTCTGAAGTGGGCCTCTTGTAGACAGCATATATATGGGTCTTGTTTTTGTATCCTTTCAGCCAATCTGTGTCTTTTGGTGGGAGCATTTAGTCCATTTACATTTAAGGTAATTATCGATATGTATGCTCCTATTCTCATTTTCTTAATTGTTTTGGGTTTGTTATTATAGGTCTTTTCCTTGTCTTGTGTTTCTTGCCTAGAGAAGTTCCTTTAGCATTTGCTGTAATGCTGGTTTAGTGGTGCTGAACTCTCTCAGCTTTTGCTTGTGTGTAAAGGTTTTAATTTCTCCATCAAATCTGAATGAGATCCTTGCTGGGTAGAGTAATCTTGGTTGCAGGTTTTTCTCCTTCATCACTTTAAATATGTCCTGCCAGTCCCTTCTGGCTTGCAGAATTTCTGCTGAAAGGTCAGCTGTTAACCTTATGGGGATTCCCTTGTGTGTTATTTGTTGTTTTTCCCTTGCTGCTTTTAATATGTTTTCTTTGTATTTAATTTTTGACAGTTTGATTAATATGTGTCTTGGCGTGTTTCTCCTTGGATTTATCCTGTATGGGACTCTCTGTGCTTCCTGGACTTGATTAACTATTTCCTTTCCCATATTAGGGATGTTTTCAACTATAATCTCTTCAAATATTTTCTCAGTCCCTTTCTTTTTCTATTCTTCTTCTGGAACCCCTATAATTCGAATGTTGGTGTGTTTAATGTTGTCCCAGAGGTCTCTGAGACTGTCCTCAGTTCTTTTCATTCTTTTTTCTTTATTCTGCTCTGCAGTAGTTATTTCCACTATTTTATCTTCCAGGTCACTTATCCATTCTTCTGCCTCAGTTATTCTGCTATTGATCCCATCTAGAGTATTTTTACTTCCATTTATTGTGTTGTTCATTGTTGTTTGTTTCATCTTTAGTTCTTCTAGGTCCTCGTTAAATGTTTCTTGCATTTTGTCTATTCTATTTCCAAGATTTTGGATCATCTTTACTATCATTATTCTGAATTCTTTTTCAGGTAGACTGCCTATTTTCTCTTCATTTGTTAGGTCTGGTGGGTTTTTATCTTGCTCCTTCATCTGCTGTTTGTTTTTCTGTCTTCTCATTTTGCTTATCTTACTGTGTTTGGGGTCTCCTTTATGCAGGCTGCAGGTTCGTAGTTCCCGGTATTTTTGATGTCTGTCCCCAGTGGCTAAGGTTGGTTCAGTGGGTTGTGTAGGCTTCCTGGTGGAGGGGACAAGTGCCTGTGTTCTGGTGGATGAGGCTGGATCTTGTCTTTCTGGTGGGCAGGTCCACGTCTGGTGGTGTGTTTTGGGGTGTCTGTGAACTTATTATGATTTTAGGCAGCCTCTCTGCTAATGGGTGGGGTTGTGTTCCTGTCTTGCTAGTTGTTTGGCATAGGGTGTCCAGCACTGTAGCTTGCTGGTCATTGAGTGAAGCTGGGTGTTGGTGTTGAGATGGTGATCTCTGCGAGATTTTCGCCATTTGATATTATGTGGAGCTGGGAGGTGTCTTGTGGACCAGTGTCCTGAAGTTGGCTCTCCCACCTCAGAGGCACAGCACTGACTCCTGGCTGCAGCACCAAGAGCCTTTCATCCACACGGCTCAGAATAAAAGGGAGAAAAAGTAGAAAGAAGGAATTAGTAGAAGTAGAAAGAAAGGAAGAAAGAAAGAAAGAAAGAAGGAAGGAAGGAAAGAAAGAAAGAAAGAAAGGAGGGAGGGAGGGAGGAGGGAAGAAGAAAAAAAGAATATAAAGTAAAATAAAATAAGATAAAATATAATAAAGTTATTAAAATAAAAAATAATTATTAAGAAAAAAAATTAAAAATAAAAAGACGGACGGATAGAACCCTAGGACAAATGGTGGAAGCAAAGCTATACAGACAAAATGTCACACAGAAGCATACACATACACACTCACAGAAAGAGGAAAAGGGGAAAAATCATAAATCTTCCTCTCGAAGTCCACCTCCTCAATTTGGGATGATTCGTTGTGTATACATGTATTCCACAGGTGCAGGGTACATCAAGTTGATTGTGGAGCTTTAATCCGCTGCTTCTGAGGCTGCTGGGAGAGATTTCCCTTTCTCTTCTTTGTTCTCACAGCTCCCAGGGGCTCAGCTTTGGATTGGGCCCCGCCTCTTTGTGTAGGTCGCCGGAGCGCGCCTGTTCTTCGCTCTGACAGGACGGGGTTAAAGGAGCCGCTGATTTGGCTCACTCAGGCCGGGGCGGGGGGGGGGGGGGGGGGGGGGGGAGGGAGGGGCACGGCGTGCAGGGCGGTCCTGCGGCGGCAGAGGACGGCGTGACGTTGCGGCAGAGGACGGCGTGACGTTGCACCATCCTGAGGCGTGCCGTGCGTTTTCCCGAGGAAGTTGTCCCTGGATCCCGGGACCCTGGCAGTGGCGGGCTGCAGAGGCTCCCCGGAAGGGGGGTGTGGATAGTGACCTGTGCTCGCACACAGGCTTCTTAGTGGCGGCAGCAGCAGCAGCCTTAGCCTCTCATGCCCGTCTCTGGGGTCCGCGCTGTTAGCCGCGGCTCACGCCTGTCTCTGGAGCTCCTTTAAGCAGCGCTCTTAATCCTCTCTCCTCGTGCACCAGGAAACAAAGAGGGAAGAAAAAGCCTCTGGCCTCTTTGGCAGGTCCAGACTTTTCCCCGGACTCCCTCCCGGCTAGCTGTGGTGCACCAACTCCTTCAGGCTGTGTTCACGCCGCCAACCCCAGTCCCCTCCCTGCGCTCCGACCGAAGCCCGAGCCTCAGCTCGCAGCCCCGCCCGCCCCGGCGGGTGAACAGACAAGCCTCTCGGGCTGGTGAGTGCTGGTCGGCCCTGATCCTCTGTGCGGGAATCTCTCCGCTTTGCCCTCCGCACCCTTGTTGCTGTGCTGTCCTCCGCAGCTCCGAATCTTCCCCCCTCCGCCACCCGCAGTCTCTGCCCGCGAAGGGGCTTCCTAGTGTGTGGAACCGTTTCCTCCTTCACAGCTCCCTCCCACTGGTGCAGGTCCCGTCCCTATCCTTTTGTCTCTGTTTATTTTTTCTTTTGCCCTACCCAGGTACGTGGGGAGTTTCTTGCCTTTTGGGAGGTCTGAGGTCTTCTGCCAAAGTTCAGTAGGTGTTCTGTAGGAGTTGTTCCACGTGTAGACGTATTTCTGGTGTATCTGTGGGGAGGAAGGTGATCTCTGCGACTGACTATTCCGCCATCTTCCCGAGCTCCCCCCACATCCTGCTTTTGAGAGACCATGTCTTCAGATTTCATTTCATGTCTGCCTTGGTAAGTGTTTTCTGGGACGATATATTCTTGAGTGGCCCGGGGGCCTCCAATTAAATGTCACTTTGTAAGAGACTTTCTTTGGTCACTGGACTAGCCTCTAAAGTTGTTAAAGCCTGCAGAGGGCTGGCTGGTGCAACTTAATTAAACTATAGCAAGTTGCTATAGGTGCTAAAGCTATGTTTAAAATTTATGGTGTGCTTTTCTTTGCGTTATTTATTTTTCAAGGGTGGTGGCTTACCGCTCCCATGAATGCCTGGCTGGCCATTTTTGATGAGTCAGAATTACTCTTGACTGGTCCCCCACAAAGGAGACTCTGGCTTCTCTGTATATGGTGAAAAGTAAATATGGTAGTTAATGTGACATATCATCTTTCAGTCAACACAAGATGCTTTTATGTTTCTGAACAATTCATTGGGTGTGCACTTAGATAATAAAAACTTATTTTAATATTATGTCATTAAAAGACAATAATGCTTATTTCACAAAATTTATATAGTCTTGTGTATAGGACATTTAAAGTACCTGTCACTACATTCCTCCATTGATACTAATAATAGGTGGTTGATTCTATAAGGAGTTTAACTTAATTTTCACACATTTGATGTATAGGGTTTCTTTTTTTTGTGAATTCTATTAAGGGAAATTTATCATCACCAACCAAGAGAAATTACAAGGGTTTTTGTGTGAGTTCTATAGCTTAATCTATGTCATGATACGATGCAGATAGAATCTGAAGACTCCATAAACTCTAAGTCTAGTGGGTGTGCAAGCCCTAGGCTCAGTGGCCCAGTAGGCAGGCTTCAGCTGCCCTTTGCAGCAGATGAATGTTATTTGGAGCGGTGTTCTCAAGGGGATACCATAACTGTCACGCACAAGTAGGACATGTAAGTGGTTATGGCACCCTTGAGAGGTGTGATCTTTGAGATGTGAGCCTGGGACTGGACTTGGGTATTGATTCCTCCTGGACTACTAGAGGGTTGACTCCAGTGGCAGTTGGAACTCCTCTTGATGGTAGCTAAAAATAATTTCAGCACCGGAGGCAGGTTTATTTTGACTAGACATGGTAGTCGGATGGTCAGCAGTGATGCCTACGGCTGTTCATCTAAGGTACAATAAGGAGGGAGAACGCTCTGATTTTCCAGGATCTTTTCTTTTCATAGTTGCAAGAATGAGAAGAAGAATTGACCTCATAGTAATGGCACACTTATGTCTGGAGTGTGAGGACTGCTGTAGGGGCAAGAGGGTATACTACCTGACCTTTTCTCCTAGACCTGAGCAAACTCCCAGGTGGACTTACTTGAGAGGATATGTGACATTGTTAAGACCTCCTTAAAATGAATCTTTATACTTGCCAAAACTTAATTATTTCCAGGATGCCAAGAAAGATGTCAATCCAGATTTTCTTGGAGTTTATGAAACTCCCTGGCCTTTTGACATTTTTGGAAGATGAGTGCATTACTTTATGCCTGCTAAATATTTTTTGGTTTGTAAATGACACTATCCTCAGCACCTCTGCTGTCTTTCAGGCAGTGTTAGATCTTGGTTCTTTAATTTTTGTGGTCTAGGGCAGAAATGCATCCACATAAAGGAGTATATTAGGTAGGGAAAGAAGCTAGCTCTTTCATTAAGTGATGTCTCTCTCTTGACGTTATCTTCTTTCATCTAATAACCAGATTTGGCAGTAGGCTACGGTGGGTTAAAGTGCAGGTTTCTGTTGCTGCTTCCAAGTCTCTTCCATGTGGACTAGAGAAACTTCTTCAAAGCTCTAGATCTTGTCAGTTTTCCATCAAGGCTGCAGAAGCAGTTAGTTTATAATCTTTTAAAATAAACTTTATTTTAAGATAGTTTTAGATTTACAGGAAAATTGTAAGAATAGTACAGAAAATTCCCGTATATCCCACTCCCTGTTTTATCTATTATTAACATCTTACATTAGTATGGTATATTTGTTTTAATTAATGAACCAATATTAATACAGCAGTATTAGCTAAACTCCATACTATATTTAGATTTTCTCAGTTTTTACCGAATTGTCTTTTGTCCAGGATCCCATCTAAGATACTGCATTACATTTAGTCATCATGTCTCTTTAGACTCCTCTTAACTGTGACAGTTTTTCAGAATTTTCTTGTTTTTGATGACCTTGGCAATTTTGAGGAATACTGGTCAGATATTTTGTAGAATGTTCCTCAGTGGGGATTTGTCTGATGTTTTTCTCATGATTAGACTGGGACTGTGAGTTTTCGGGGTGATGACTACAGAGGAAAAGTGCCATTTTCATCACATCGTATCAAGGATACATACTGTCAACATGACTTGTCAGTGTTGATATTAATCGTGATCACTTGGTTGAGTTAGTTTGTCAGGTTTGTCCGCTGTAAAATTACTAACTTTTTTGCTCTTTTCCATACTGTACTGTTTGGGAGGGAGTCAACACAGCTCATCTGAAGGAGATTATCAGCATGAACTAAGAAATTACAAGCGTTTAGTGGTGAGCTATATAGCTTTATCCATGTCATGGTGTGATGCAGGAATGGGGAGCTATGCTCCACCTCCTTGAGGGCGGAGTATCTACATCAATTATTTGGCATTCTTTTGCTGAGAGGTTTACTCATTCTCCCCATTTATTTACTTATTATTGTTTACTTATGGATGTTTGTTTTCAATTCTAGGTTATAATCCAATACTACTTTATTTTGTTTCTTAAAATGTTCTAGTTTTGGCCATCGGGAGCTCTTCAAATTGGCTCCTGTGTCCATTTGACATGCCTCTATCTCTGAGTTTGTTTGTTTTTTAAAAAAATGATTGTATTTATTTTTTAAAAATATATTTATTTGTTTGCACCCGGTGTTTAGCTGCAGCAAGTGGGCTCCTTAGTTGCGGCTCATGGGCTCCTTAGTTGTGGCATGCGAACTCTCAGTGGCATGCATGTGGGATCTGGTTCCCTGACCAAGGATCAAACCTGGGCCCCCTGCATTGGGAGAGCAGAGTCTTATCCACTGCACCACTAGGGAAGTCCCCCTCTGTGTCTGTTTTGAGCACTTCCTTACTTCCTGCCACTGTAAGATGCCTCAGGCTCATTTTGCATATTTTCTGCTCCAGTCCTAAAATCAGCCTTTTCTCCAAGGAGCAGTTTTTAAAGAACTGTGTTTTGCACTCTCTCTGTCTTCCCTGTGTTTGGTGTATGCAACTGCGTTAATGCTTTTTCCTTGGCTGACACTGAAACAGATTTTTTTTTATTCAGAGAAGTTCAAACATTTAAAAATAGGGTAATGAACCCCCATTTAGCCATCGTCCACCTTCAACATTATCACCTTGTGGCCAATGTTATTTAATTTATACTTTGACCCACTTCTCCTTACATCCCAATATCATATCATTTCACCTATAAATATTTCAGTAATCTCTCTAAATAATAATAATTTAAAAAATATGACATAAATAAAAGAAACTTAATGATAATCTGATTGGTGATAGATTAAAAGTGGTAACAATTATTTGATTCTTCTCCATCCCTTGGTGGGGTCTGGGTCCCCTCCCCTTGAGTTTGGGCAGGCTCTGTGGCTATACTGTGGCAGAGGAGATGCTGTAGCAGCTTCAGGGTCCAGGCCTTAGATCCTCTACTTCCTGTCTCTTGGAACAATTTTTTTTGGAATCTTGAATTTCATATAAGAAATTTAACTACCTTGAGACAACTGTGGTGAAGAGGCACGTGTCTGTACTCCAGTCAACAGTCCCAGCTGAGCTCAGCCTTCTCGCCCTTTCTGCCAAGGCACCAGACACATGAGTGAAGTCATCTTGAACCCTCCAGAACAGCCCACCTGCCACTTCAGCTGACAATAGATAGAGCAGACAAATCCTCCAGCCTACCGCTGTTGGATTTCCTAACTCAAAAAATTATGAGATATAATAAAATGGTTATTGTTTAATCTACTAAGTTTTGAGGTAGTTTCTTGGGCAGCAATAGGTAACTGATACTTAAGCTTTTAAAATGTGCACTCCCAGGGTTTCTTTATGAGCATAAATCTCTTGGGAATGTGACTTACCCATCCCTTAGAAGGTCTTTTTGAAATTGTGTTGATCCACTTGCCACGTAAACAGTTTTGAGTATTTCTTACCCTTGTTTTTAATACAGTTTATTTAATTACACATTTATATAGTTTAAATTTTAATAATCACTGACACAAGATTTCTGAAAATGTAACAGTTGGCTTTTTTACCTTCGGAGTAATGGCTCCAGCACATAACTGACTGACAGTCTCTCCTTGGTCAGTTTGGGCTGATTTTTCCTCAGTCCTCAGCTCTGGTAGAACAGTTAAGTTACCTGGCTTTGGAGTTAGGGTTGAGTTAAAATTCTGGCTTTGTGCCTTAGTGGTGTGACCTTGGGTAAGTTACTTAATGTCTAATCCTATTGCCTCGTATGCAAAACAAGGGTAATCGTAGGTACCCTACAAGGTTGTTGTGGAAGATCGAAGTCAGGGAAACACAGAACTTTGTACGTTGTCAGCCCTAATGTTATTAAAATTATTTAGTTTTCCTCTAAAATGTATAAATGCATTTTGGCACTAGTGCTATTAAAATTTACAGCAATGAAAAGAAAGCCAGCCTTTCTTGGGAGGTGAGATTAGGGAGAATTTTCTGTCTTTGGTTCTTATTTCAGCTGCATTGGGGGTGTGGGGCTTTCATCTTTATGGTGAGGTACGGAGTGTGAGCAAAGAGCCGATCGGAAAGCTTGTGCATACCTGAAAGAGGATATTAGCAGAAGGAGGCACCGACTTTCTTAGCAGGAGGATGCTTGCCATGCCCATCCTCCTGTGAGGTGCTTGGGAGAGAATTATATGGTCTGCTTTTTGCAGACTGGCAAACTGAAGATAAAAGAGATTATAACTTGCCCCAGGATCACAGTAGCAGGAACGGAAAAAGAATGGCAGAAATATTCAGCACAGCTTTTTGTTAATGGATTCACTCCAGTACTCAGGCCATGCAGGTTCTTTAATTTCCCCCAAACCATACCCTTAAATGAGGCCTGTTTCAGGCAGAGACACTAATCCAGCCCTGAGGTGGAATAATTCCTCCTCAGCGCCCTTCTTTGATGTGTAGCTGATATGGAACTGAGTGCCAACATATGTTTGTACAAATATATTGGCAAATGTAAGCAGCCTACTGCTAATTACTACACTCTGAACCTCATGTGAAGTTTGAATGATGCCTCAAGGAAGTGGAATCTAAGAAAATAATATATATATATTTTTTCAAATGTTAGCAAAAATGGGTTAACTTCTTTGTGGTTGAAACTGGAAGACACCCATGAATTATCTTGTCTTCCCAAATCTTGGCAATAATGTTTTTACTTAAGGAATTCAGGTCTAACCGTTGCTAGCATAGATTGAAGCATTTTAGACACTTTTAAAATGAAAACGGGCAGCTTACATGTAAAAACCTAAGATCGCTTAATATTTAAAAAATAAAAATAAGAACAATACAGTTTAAACTGACTCTACACAAAACAGAGAGAGTGACATAGCCCTGAGGTCACCAATTAAAAATCATTTATCGGCAGGGAACAAAGTTACCCGTTGAAAACAAAGAGTAGGGAATTCTGTGGGAATTTCAGAGTGGCCTGTCCTGCCTAAACGTATTCAAATTCAAATCATTTCTGAGTATTGTGCTGGCTTAGCAGAGTTGAGAAGGCCTGATCAGGCCTTTGTCCAAAACGTGGTGACCCTTTGATTTAATGTAAGTTAAAAAGATGGTATTGTCATAATTTTACTACATATTTCAAACTAAAACATTATTTTAAAATTTGAATTATATGAATACTTTTTTACATTAATTGTGCTCATTTTAAAGGTTGATTTAATTGGCCATCAAAATGTTATTTTCACTTTTAACAGCGGATATATAGAACTATTCTGTTGATCAGCTTCTGAATGTCTCAGATTTCAAATAAAGAAATGTTGTAAGAATATTTCCTTTTAATGAATATGAAATGTTTGCATTTTGTGGCGATATGGAAAAAGCTGTCAGAAACTGAAATGGATACCGAGGGGGAAAAAGCCTAAGTGCAGGGGAGGCTTAATCTCTGTTTCTGTGATGAACTGACTTTTGCTGGTCAGTTGGTATGATGGGGAAATTTAGAATATTTGATCATTGCACTTAAGTAAAAGGAACTTGCAATGATGTAATTCGATATCCTTAAATCTAGCTATATGGATTAAAATATTTAAATTTGGCTTAGTTCAATGAAGATATCTAAATTGAAAGTATAGAAAAACAAAAGTAGTTTTATGTTTTAAAAATGGTAGGAATAAACCTACCTAGGGAGACAAAAGACCTGTATGAAGAGAACTCTAAGACACTGATGAAAGAAGTTAAAGATGATATCAACAGATGGAGAGATATACCATGTTCTTGGATTGGAAGAATCAATATTGTGAAAATGACTATACTACCCAAAGCAATCTACAGATTCAATGCAATCCCTATCAAATTACCAATGGCATTTTTTACAGAACTAGAATAAAAAAATCTTAAAATTTGTATGGAGACAGAAAAGACCCCGAATAACCAAAGCAGTCTTGAGGGAAGAAAACGGAGCTGGAGGAATCAGGCTCCCTGACTTCAGACTATACTACAAAGCTACAGTGATCAAGGTGATATGGTACTGGCACAAAATCAGAAACATAGATCAATGGAACAAGATAGAAAGCCCAGAGATAAACCCACGCACCTATGGTCAACTAATCTATGACAAAGAAGGCAAAGATATACAATGGAGAAAAGACAGTCTCTTCAATAAGTGGTGCTGGGAAAACTGGATAGCTACATGTAAAAGATGAAATTAGAACACTCCCTAACACCATACAGAAAAATAAACTCAAAATGGATTTGAGACCTAAATTTAAGACTGGACACTATAAAACTCTTAGAGGAAAACAGGAAGAACACTCTTTGACATAAATCACAGCAAGATCTTTTTTGATCCACCTCCTAGAGTAATGTAAATAAAAACAAAAATAAACAAATGTGATCTAATGAAATTTAAAAGCTTTTGCACAGCAAAGGAAACCATAAACAAGACAAAAAGACAACCCTCAGAATGGGAGAAAATATTTGCAAATGAATCAGCAGACAAAAGATTAATCTCCAGAATATATAAACAGCTCATGCAGCTCAATATTAAAGAAAAAAACAACCCAATCCAAAAATGGGCAGAAGACCTAAATAGACATTTCTCCAAAGAAGACATACAGATGGCCAAGAAGCACATGAAACGCTGCTCAACATCACTAATTATTAGAGAAATGCAAATCAAAACTACAATGAGGTGTCACCTCACACCAGTTAGAATGGCATCATTAAAAAATCTACAAACAACAAATGCTGGAGAGGGTGTGGAGAAAAGGGAGCCCTCTTGCACTGTTGGTGGGAATGTAAATTGATACAGCCACTATGGAGAACAGTATGGAGGTTCCTTAAAAAACTAAAAATAGAATTACCATATGATCCAGCAATCCCACTACTGGGCATATACCCAGAGAAAACCATAATTCAAAAAGACACATGCACCCCAGTGTTCATTGCAGCACTATTTACAACAGCCAGGTCATGGAAGCAACCTAAATGCCCATTGACAGACGAATGGATAAAGAAGATGTGGTACATATATACAATGGAATATTACTCAGCCATAAAAAGGAACGAAATTGGGTCATTCGTTGAGATGTGGATGGACCTAGAGACTGTTGTACAGAGTGAAGTAAGTCAGAAAGAGAAAAACAAATATCGTATATTAATGCATGTATGTGGAACCTAGAAAAATGGTACAGATGAACCGATTTGCAGGGCAGGAGTTGAGACACAGATGTAGAGAACAAACGTACGGACACCAAGGGGCGAAAGCCGCAGCGGGGTGGAGACAGTGGTGTGATGAATTGGGCAATTGGGATCGACATGTATACACTGATGTATATAAAATTGATGACTAATAAGAACCTGCTGTATAAAAATAAAATAAAATAAAAAAATTAAACAAAAACAAACAAAAAATGTAAACAAACTAGTAGAATAACTCTCACTAACTAATCAGCTAATTAACCAACTAAGTAATTGGGTAAAAATTGTGGTTTAGCTTTTTACGAGACTCTTATCAGTGAAAAGAAATGATGGATGTGTAATTAGTATTTAAGTGTTTGGATTTACATGGTTGTTTCTAAATTTCCCTTTACTTGAGTGTAGATTTTCCTCTCAAATGTTGTAAATAATTTTCTGAAATTTCAGTCACTTTATTAAATTTCCCTTTCTCTGTAGGCAAGGATAGTTAAATAAATCAATTATGTATATCAATTTACTTGGTAAGTTATACACATACAAGTTATTGTGAATGATACCACCACTGCCTTTAAAATCTTTAAATATCCCATTCTCTGACTCCCAGCACTTACTTTCCCAGCTCAATTGCTCTAGTACACCCACTGCAACAGTTCTTCAATGTCATGGGGACCTCCAGTCCATCGACCCTTCATGCCCTATACATCAGTTCCTCCCGTCTTCATTTCCTTTCTTGTCTAGCATAATGTCATGGTCCATCATTATTATCACTCCCTTGCTAATGCCCTAAACTCCCTTGCCCCTCTTTTCCTTCTTTGCATTTGGCTGGCAAAAGCTCAACCCTGATTGAAACCAACCATCCTCTTTCCTTGAACACTGGGGAAAAATAGTCACACTGTGCAGCTGACTTATTCAATTTTAAATTCTTGATCTCAAACTTCAAATCGGTTCAAACACAATCCAGAAATTCTTTGAGTTTTCCTACTATTGTTGGGTTAAAATATTACACACTGTTTGTTTGATTTGAAAAAAAGGGATAATTTATTTTTTGTAACTGATGTGATCTCCCCCTCCCAGGTCTCACTTACTTAGTAGCAGAGGTAAAAGTTGGGGAGATGAGATAGTAAGGTAGGGGAAACTTAGATATAAAATTTAATCAATGGAATCTCAATTTCAGATTTCATTGCTTCAGGCAACAATTGGGTACTTTGTTTTTCAAATCCCTTCACTCTCTCTAGCTCCTTTTCATGATAACTTTGAGATATACGGAACAGCTTATTTGATTTTATGACAGAGGGCAAGGACACCTCAGACTCAAACTCTGACCTTTGTTGTCTTTACTGGGGAGGAGAGATGTCTTACCTGTATTGATCCTTGGCCCTTTGCACTGCAGCTCACTGAGGTACATCTGATCTCTTGTGGCATTTTGGAGGTATTGTGTGTGCATCAGTTTGTGAAATCTATTGTCTTAGCCAATGATCTGGTTGCCCAGATCTCACGCTTTGTGGTCCCTTTTTTATGGTGCCAGCCCTACTCTGACCAACCAGTCCTCTCAGCACCTTTATAGCCACACATAATCCACATAAACTTTAAGAAACCAGTAGCAATATGTGTGCTCTTGGTTCCATGCAAATCGGACATGGTGCTGAAACAAATGTGGGACTCGTGCCTGTGGTATGTGTCTCCAAGCTCTGCCTGGAGAAGCAGTCTGCTATCTATAATGTTCTCTATTGCCTCTCTACCTTTTAGAATGTTCCTGCACCTGCCGCTACTGAGATCCAATGCTGACCGGGAGGAAAGAAAAAGACCTTGGTCTACCTTTTCCTCTTCTCCTTTCCACACTCTTCCAGGGCTACATCAGCTGGGCATGTTGCAGGGACTTTTCTTGTGCCCTATCTTGAGTTTTCTCCACTGATAATAAACTTGATGGTCAAGTCAGCCAGACTGGCTTTTGATCTATTACGGAGAGTTTAAGGAATTTAGAAAATCCCTTTTCTCTTGAAAAGCCTGTTTTTCAAATTTGTAGTGTTGCTAGGGATTCAACTGAACATTGGTTGCTTTCTTTCTATTCCTGTTATAATTGTCTTCATCTCCACCCTCCCATGCCCCTTGACACCTACTCTCCAACTCCCCTGTAGATGGATGGCTTTGAGTAGAGAGATGGTCACGTCCATGGAAATGCAAAAGAGAAAGGCACATTAATATATATCAAAAATTGTTATTCTAGTTACATTGCTAAGTTTAGTTTTCTACTTTACAGGATGACTATTTTATCTGTCTACTTGCTCCTCAGAGGTCTCATTACCCTTTCCCCCTTCCGTACCCAGTTCTCAGCAGAAGACCTCATCTCATAGATCATTGAGAAAAATTATAGTCACTGGAGAACTCTCACTGCTAAATCTATAAATAACCTGCGTCTCTTTCTTCCTTAGAGAAATGTGGAAAGAGAGTCAATTCTTTCACCAAATGCCAATCCCTCCAATTTTGCTTGGGATCTCATTCCTTCTTGTCCTTTAGAACACTTCGGCCCTTCCTTTAGCTTTTACATTGTGAATTTCTTTCTATTGGATTATTCTCAGCAGTATAAAAATATGCTATAATGTTTTTCTTCTTAAAGAAAAAAAATACCGTTTACCTCCACATCTCCCCCAACCCTCAATCTGTGGCTTCATTTCTCTGTCGCTCTCCCTGGCCACATTACTTAAAAAAGAGTCTACGTGTGCTCTCACCCTTTCTCACCTTCTATTCAGTTTTCAAGCCACTGGAATCTGCCTTGCATCTCTACCACCTCACTGAAATTGACCAAATTCTGTGTACAGGTTTCTGTTCTCATCTCACTCAATGCCCTAGCAGCATTCAGCAGAGCTGATCATTTTCTTCTTTTGGAAACGTTTTTCTATCTTAGCTTCCACAGTGTCACACTCTTCTGGCTTTCTTCTTGCCTCATTAGCAATTCAGTCTATATCTACTTGCTCTTCCTCTTGACTCAACCTCTAAATGTTGGAGATCTACAGGGCTTAATCCAGCCTTCATTCGTTTTCATACTTTCCCCCAAAGGTGATCTCCCCCAGCTTCATGACTTCAAATAGCACATATACTAGAACTTTTCACATTTGTATCTTCTCTCCAGACTTTTCCTCTGAGCTACAGACTCAAAATATTCAGACTGTCTTCTTGATGTCTCTATTTGGAGGGATCACAGGCATCTTAAACGTAAGATGGCTAAAACAATTATTGATTTCCAATCCCTCACCACTGAATAACCCTCTTCAGTTTTCCACATCTTAGTAATAATGCAATCATCCTCTAGATCCTTAATCTAGAAATCTGGTATTCTTTCTGGATTCCCTAGCTACTTCTTCTTAGTGTCTTGTGGCTTTCCTTTTCTTGGTATATTCTTTAAGCAGTGGTGTTTTGTCTTAGCATCATTTCTCTTTTCATTTGCATGTTTCTCTGTAATTAATTGGATCTACTCCTATGGCTTCATTGTTATTATATGTTGATGACATTCTATATTCCATCTCTAACCCAAGATTTGCTTCTGAAAATTGAGACCCATATATTTAAATACTCAGTTACCATCTTTATTATACTGAGTTCCCCAGGAAATTTCAAATTAATCAATCTGGAAAAGAACTTGCTATATTTCCCCAGTAATTTATGCTTCCTTCTTGATCCCTTTCTCAGTGAATGATACTAGTACCTAATAGAGTCACAGACTAAAATCTTGGGTACCATTCTTTTTTTTTTTTTTTTTTTTTCTGTACACAGGCCTCCACTGTTGTGGCCTCTCCCGTTGCGGAGCACAGGCTCCGGACGCGCAGGCTCAGTGGCCGTGGCTCGCCGGCCCAGCCGCTCCGTGGCGTGTGGGATCCCCCCGGACCGGGACATGAACCCATGTCCCCTGCACTGGCAGGCGGACTCTCAACCACTGTGCCACCAGGGAAGCCCTTGGGTACCATTCTTGATAAGTTGTCCCTTTGTCATTAACATTCAATCCATCAGAAGGTCCTCTCTCCTCAACTTCTGTACTATACCACAAATTCATCAACTCATCTTTTTCTCTTATAAGACCACCTTGGAACAGATCTTTCTAATTTCTTGTTTCATTTTCATTTTGCATTTCATTCTTCAAGAAGCCAGAGTGACTTCTGAGAAAACAAATAGAATCATGTCTTTCTCCTGTTTAAAGTAATTAATTTTTATATTACACTTCACAAATCTGCAATAATTTTATTTATTCATTTGTTTATCTGCCTATGATTATAATCCCCCACTGGAATTTATGCTGTATGTGAACAAAGCCATATCTGCTAAATTTTGTTTCTCAAGCACCTTGCACAGTGTTTGATAATAGTAGAACGTGATGAAAAACAACAAAGGGGCCCAATTATCAACATAGATGACTAGTTACCATGAATTGCAAAGTAATGCGGTTCAAGATTTTTACGACAATGACATTTCAGAGAATTTAGACTAAGAATTTTTAGTAAATAAGCCAAGATAGGTAACTTCACTTTTAAGCTATACTTTAAAGAGATTGTGAATCTAGGAACTTGAGTGAAGAGCTATTCCTTATTGATCTATATGTAGCCTATACCTTGCTCAAGCAAGATCAGAAGCACAGCTAGGTCATTCTAGCTGTGCTCAGCTAGGTTAGAGTTCTATACACACAGCTATACATATGCTTGTGTATAGAATTCTAACCAGGCCAGACCTAAGATATAGATATTCACGAAATAACTTTTGTCTTTCTGACATACTAAGCTTCAACACGATATTACAGTTTCTGTAAAACAAAGGAGGCAGCATCTATTTCACAAAAACAGGATATGACCAAGTCACTTGGTAAAGAAAAGGATTGTTTTTATTTTTTAATTAATTAATTAAGTTTTAAATACCAGTTACTAGTAAAATAAGCCAGTCCCCTTGCTTCTCCCCACAAAACCCCCTCAAACCAACAAATCCATATCCTGTGGTACTATTTAAATGCTGATAGGAAAAGTGACTTAGTGTTTTTTGGCTTAATATGTCTTGGTTTCTCTTATTTGTCAACTGACTCTCAGTCTTATCTTCTCTGGAGAAAGAGCAGCCTGTGTCTTGTGTTTTTACACATCGTCAATTTGAATATGTTTCAAATTAATTGCTAGTGTGAGGGATTGAGATAGGGGACTTAAGAGTAAGATGATGGGAGTGTTAAAAAGAGATTTGAAATAAATATTCAGCTCAGTTTAAAAATATATATTTTACCAGTGGCAGGGATCAGGGTGTGAGTGGGGCTGAGAAGTTTCAGGGTATAAGGGTTAAGCCCTGTCTTCATTTAAATATCACATGTAACCATTGAAGTGCTTTCTTGGGAATCCCACAGTGACATGGCAAGAATGTATACACTCAGCGTGGTTAGTGGAGAGAACACTTAACTGGTAAGATATGTGAATTATATGTATACAGTTGGCCCTCCGTATCTGTAAATTTCAAGTCCCTGGCTTTAAATAACTGCAGATCAAAAATATTCTAAAAAGAAAAAGAATTCCAGAAAGTTCCCAAAAGCAAAACTTGCATTTGCCACAAATGCTGGCAACTGTTTACAGAGCATTTACATTGTATTAGGTATTATAAGAAATCTAAAGGTGATTTAAAATATATGGGAGGATATGTGCAGGTTATATGCAAATACTACACCATTTTTTATAAGGGACTCGAGCATCTACAGATTTTGATATCCTTAGGGATCCTGAAACCAATCCCCCAAGGATGCTGAGAGGACTGTATAGGCAATTACAAACACTAGGTAAAACAATGTTAGTCATATAACCTCAGAACCTTATGTTTGGTGTGGACAGCTGAAGTGAACTTGACAGTGACTTAGCAAATCTAAGCACTTTTTTTCCCCATTATCTTTGTGTCATGAAAATGGTGGTTAATTGTGTAGTTAACTCATGACTGACTACAGAGGGATCCCATTCTCCCATTTCAGTCCCATATAACATGAGTCTTATCAGCCTATAAAAGGAGGAGTTGCATTTGACATTAATTTTTATAAATTGAAGCACATTCTAAATGTAATAATAAAGCTCTTTATTAAAAAAAGATATCTAAAAAAGGGTGGGGGGGAGAAAGAAAGAAAGAAAGAAAGAAAACGTATCTGAGGAATCCTCTTAGTATAAGAATAACATCTGCTCCATCAACTTACTCACCAAATATGTGTTAGGAGGTAGCAAGTTGTGGTACAAACAACACAGAACTTAGCCCCATGAGATCTGGGTTCTAATTCTTGTCCTGATTGTCAATAGTAGTATGACTTCAAGCAAACCTAACACTGAAGGATGACTTTTCCCATTGGTGATGGAGCTGTACTAGATGATGCCCAAGAATTTCTCCAGCTCTGGAGTTTTATGTTTTATTTTCCAAATTTGGATATTCATTGATTGCAAGATGTTTTCACGGTTGCACACTTATGTTATGTAACCAAGGTGACTGAATGCAAAATTAATGTTAATCCCCGGGACTGATTTAAAGCTATTTGAAATTGTGATGCATTGATTACCATCTTATTATCCTGAAAGAGATAATGAAACTTCCAGAACCTCTTGATTAACTATAGAGATTAGTTTTTGCTTTTGGGGAATTTAGTCCTAGGTATGGTATCAATATGCATGATCGTTGCTTTGGATTTATTGGTGAGATAAGGAATGGTTTCAAAAGTCATGGAACTCCTCTGATGTGCTTGAAAGAATAATAAACATGCAAAATGCATTTTGAATTTTGGCCCTATCTTTTAATAACTATGTGGCATTGTTCAAGTCACTTAATTTCTTTGATGTTTAATTTTTTGCACCTTTAAGACGGGGGGCATACCTGTTTTGTATGCATTATAAGGTGACTGTGGGGGAAACCAGTTATTTATGTAACAATTCCCTTTACGAATTACAAAATGTAGAACATTTCAAGGACTATAGTTTAATTTTTGTTCTGTGGCAGGGAGAAATTATTTGCACCTGCTAGTTTAAGGAAGTAAGCAGTAATATTTTATGAGTGTCTTTCTGGGACGGAGACTCTACTGCACTAGTAGGAACTCATATACAGGCAACACCATTTTGATCTCAGAGGAAAGAGCAATGCCACCCTGCTTACCTCAGTATCCATTGGCAGAATAGGGGTGTGTCTGAGGAATACTGTATGCCATTCTACTCTCTGAGGATTATGGCAGATGTGGTATCGTGGACCATCTGACCCGGTAATTTCATTTCTTTGGTCTAGTCTTCTTTATCCTGGCTCTCCCTCTTATTGGTCATGTGACCTTGTGTATGTATGTTACATAATCTTTCTGAATCTCAGTTTTCCAATGCATCAGTTTTCCTCTCCCTCAATAATAGTAGCTATTACATTTGCTACTCTTATATTATCATTCTCTAAATGCAAAGACTTGTAGGCATACACATCTTCTCGAAGAAAGGGTATTTAAAGCTCCATCGTTAAGTCATTTCTGTTTTTAATTCTCTATTGCCATTGGACATTATTATTTAGGATTAGATTTTACTGAGAGTAACAGAGACCCAAAATATAGTGTCTTAAGTAAAATGAAAATTTATTTCTTGGATATGGACAGGTTTTATGGATAAGTAGTTTAATGCTGATATGGTAGGTCTGTTCCACAAAGTCCTCAGGGATCCAGCACCTTCTCTGTGAGTGCTCTTTCATATACAGCTCCATTACCAAGGTCACCTGCTGGCTCAAGATAGCTGCTCATGCTCCAGCCATCATGTCCATATTCTAGCTAGCAGGAAGGAGGAAGGGAAAACAAAAAAGTTAAAGAATGTGCGTTACTTATCATTTAAGGATGGTCCCCCAAAATGTTGTATGACACTTGTTCATTGAATGAAAATGTAGCTACCTAGATATTTCTAGACAATGAGCCCTGTGAAATACAGTTTTTCCATGTCCATGAAGAAGAGAACCAGATATTGGGAGAAAAACTAGCTCCTTTGGCACAAGACCAGTTACAGAATCATTTACAGCATGTTCCAGATTATAGAGACAAATAGTAAAAAAGGGAGCATATATAGTTAAGTTAGGCTGAGGTTGGTGACTATTATTACATGTGATTATCAAAAAGAAGTTACACCTGATACTGAAGCCTAGCTTGCATCCCTGAGATTTTGTATAGATGTCCATAGTAGGAAGCTTATTTCGTTCACTGCGAAGCATATATATTTTTAGAAAACACATTATTCATAGTCTCTAAAAGTTATTTTTTCCCACAGGAAAGCCATGTATTTTAAAAGGACCTAATAACTTGGTTCAGGGTGTCAATCAATATAGCACATGAATAACCAGTGGAAAGCAGTCACTATGCTGCCCAAGGGGAAGTCATCCAAGAATGAAATCAGGACAAAAACAGCTGAATTGCATCCTTCATCAGACACATGTAAAACAGATCAGAAGGGCATCAATTCCCAGTGCTGGCATGGGTGGTCTTTCTACTGCATGTGTAATTTCCAATTTAACAAAGGTCAATATATTTTTGTTATTTGAAATGTCACAATAGTAAGTCTTATGTGAGTAAACTAGGTGGCAGCTTTAAAATTTATAATGAATGTCCAGTTAAAATAATAATGTCATTTTAATTACATTTGCCTAGATTTTCTCTTTTTAAACTAGTGGTATGTATTTTGGCTAATAGTTTTTAATGGGTCAGAAATAAAATATCTAATATCTGACACAGTTGTCTTTTAGGTCAGTATGGCCTCTGTATGACAGGAAGGAGGCAATGAGGTATTGTTAATTAAGCGATTCTAGCTACTATGTGCTTCCTTTTGCTACCTTTTAATCACCTGCTATTTCCATTCAGTTGTTTATTCCTTGGGATAACTTATTTTACATACGAGTTGGAATATTTAATCTGTTCTTGTTTTTTATTTTAAATTTCCTTTTAAATTTTACTTCACAATATTGTTAATATTAAATTGATTTATTTATGAGATAAAATGTGTTTGTAATTTTGGCTTTCTGTAATTGACTTTTTTTTTACCATTTTAATTAAAAAATTCCCTCATAGGAACAAGGCATGAAAGGCTTAAGAGGTTAAATTTGTTTGTCTTCTTTATCTGCAGTAAATTCACTTTGACAGGTGTGTTTTTCAATACTGAAAATTTTCTTCATTGTTTTGTTTTTTTTTTTTAAATAGCCAGGTCAGCAAAATTTGGTTACCTTTCAGATTTTGGTATTTTACTACTCTTTCTTTTTGGATATATGTTAGTTCAATTCATTTCAACAGCACACGTTGAAAGCCTACTCGGTTCCAGGTGCTTTGTCAAGATTGAGAGACTAGACTAAATTTGAACTTCCTAATTTCACCTGCTTTTAGAGAACCAAAATAGAGTATCAGTCATTCTGAGAGATCTAAATGAGGGACTTAAGATAAGAAATGGATGATTTAACCAAAATGGAAAGCAATATAGAGATAGGTTTTTGTTTTAAATGTCTATCCCTGTACAGAACTTACATGTGAGTTTTCCATTTTTTCTATATCACTTATGCTCCAGAAAAAGTGTGGTTTGATAACAGAAAGATCCCTTTATACCAAATGCATTACAAAGACCGATTTGGATATGACTTGGGGCCTGTGAAAATCTAGTTCTCTTTTCTTTACCCAAGATCTTTTCTATTTTATAGCATTTTGCCTATAAGAACAGTGTTAAAATTGGAAGAGGTATTCAAATCTCTTTTTTTGGGCAGTGATGCATTTTCTTCCAAAGCTGAAGATCAGATGATCAAGGATAGATAATAATGCCATATACCTCAACCTCTGTGAATCTGTTATCTTTCAAAAATCAGTTTAGTAAAAAGCATTATTTCCTTAGGACTCTACTGCATGTGAAACACAGAACATCTGAGAAAAAGAAACACCCAACTGTAATCATATTACAAATGTAATTTATTGTAAAGTAATAAACATTTAGTAGACTTATTTATGTAAGTAGGGAATTTTTAATGTTACTTGAGTGCAAAATTAGGAATTCTTATGTCATCTCAACACAAAATAAAAAGGAAACAAGGGAAATTTTATATCAAAGAAGCTGAGTCCAAAAGACACAGGAATGTCAAATTGTCCTCCACAGCCGGCCTATTGATGAATTTCTTTCTCCTGTTTCTCTTCTTCTGCATTCAGCAGGGCCATCTTTTTTCTTTCTTTACCCCTCCCGTTCTTCTCCTTTGCTTCCTTCTGAGTTCCTTGCTTCCTTTCCCTCATCTTTTTGAAAATGTCATATCATACCCTACCTTGCCTTGTCCTGGTTGGACCCTCAGACTTCTGACAGTTCTTCTGGTAGGAAGCAGACCAGTGATTGCTATAGACTTCACGGAGAAAAGTACATACATAGGCTGTTTTCTTAGTGGCTTAGAGAAAGGTGAATGGATGCTTTCAATTTTGGAGGGAAATCAGTAGCGATGAAATGGATGGGCTTCCTTGGATGGAAAGCTAAAATATGCTGTGCACATGCTCCGAGGTCCTTTGCTTCCCTAAGTTCTTCATGCCTCTCCTTTAAGAGAAGATTCTAGAAAACCAATTCCCAGCTTTTTGTGGTTAGGTAACTCTTGGAAAACATGTTTCTCTGCCTGATGGAACGTCAGTGGTCCTAGGACTAGAAGCTCTTATTCTGGCTTTGAGTTCTAATTTATTGCTCCGTGATATATGTGGGTCCAGCTATGGCTTTAATCTTTAATGCAGCTCATTTTTTGCACCAATTTCACAGGCAATAGGGATGGCCTGTCTGGTCCTTGTAAACTCTGAAGCCTCTGACTTCCCAGGCCTGTGCCAGTTTTGCTCCAAGGACCTGGATCTGTTTCTTCTCAGCCGTACCTCAGCCCGATCGTGGTCATACTTATATTACTTGATAATACCACTATTTTATTTGAACTTGGCCCTTCAGATCTCCCAGTGGGGCACCTATCATGTTCTACTGCTAGAACTGAGACAGGCTGGGACCTGGGACCCTTTGCTGGGACCTGGGACCTCTTGCTGCAATGCTTGCACATGGACACACCTCTCCTCAAGCAAAGGAATACAAAGAAACTATATGGGCTAAAAATAACTGTGTGCATGCGCCTTTGGGGCAAATTCTGAACTCAAAAGATACAAAGAGACCAAAAAACCCAACTGCCACTTGTGAAGAGCTTGGAGCAAAAACAGGGTGTTGGGAGCAAAAGCTGGGTGCTGTGCATGCCCCTGCACACAACATCACCTAAGGCAGTGGTCCCCAAGCTCTTCGGCACCAGGAACTGGTTTCATGGAAGACAGTTTTTCCACGGGTGGGGGTGGGAGGCGGTAATGAGCGCGATGGGGAGCCGCAGATGAAGCTCCGCTGGCTTGCCTGCTGCACACCTCCTGCTGTGCAGCCTGATACTGGTCCACAGCCCTGGGGTTGGGGACCCCTAACTTAAGGGGTGGGCAAAAACACCTAAGCCACCCCTGTGGCCCGACCCCAGGACACACCCTCACCCCATATAAGAAACAAACTTGCCCCCCGCCTTGGGGAGCGAGAACAAACAAGGGAACCTGTTGTTTGTTCTCGCTCCCCCTGCTGCAGCAGGAGCCCCAATAAAGCCTTGCCTGAATTTCTTGTCTGGCTTCTGATCAGTTTTTATTGATTAAGGAGGCCAAGAACCCTAGTCAGTAACAGTACAGTAAGTGAGGTGGACAGTGGAAGGGACACAGGCTTAGAGGTCAGGCAGATCAGGGTTTGTGTTCAAGCTCTGTACGTTTCTCACTACGTGACCTTGGGCAAGTCTCTCTTTAACCTTGGCTTCCTTGGCTATAAAATGGGCATAATAATTGCGATCCCCTGGGAGCTGCTGTGGTAATTATATGGAATACTCATGTAAATCATTTGCCCCTTTGTATGACAGCAGTGAGAGCTCAGGAGTCAATTCCCTTTATCTAGATGGATGCATGTGTGTATGTGTGTAGCAAGCACGTATATATGTTTGTATGTATGTTGCCCTGATGCTGCTCTTGTGTTCTTTTCTATTTCTCTTGCTTTAGCAAAACAACCCATTTCTCTTGCTTTAGCAAGAAGGCATAGGTTGATTCATATTGGTATGTTTGTCCTACAAATTATTGCAGAATGGGAATGTGTCCCTTTTTTCTACTTTGCAACTCTGGAGAGAGAGAAACACATGGAAAATACCCCAGTTTTCTTCCCCAGAGGCAACCGTTTCCAACTCTTTTTGTTAATTCTTCTGATTCTGCCTCAATATTTTGCAATGGTGATAATTGATGATTTCTTGACATATATACTTAGACATCACTTACACACTTGTAGTAGTTGAGGACTTAACTTTTTCCAACTACCCCACACTTCCCTTCCCAATATTCATCACAGTTTTGGTTAAATCACTATTCAGCGTTGTCATTATTATGACTTTGTAGATATTGTTCACCTAAGTGAACTAGTCATGTACTGTGATTATGTATCCTGTCATGGACAGTATTCTCCTCTGGAATTATTATTTCCTTAAAATAAAAAATGTTTTTAGTTTAGTTTGCTTAGTTTTCTATGTCTCTACTGAGAGTTTTTCCAAATACAGAGATTTATCCATCAGATCTGTAAGAAGCCTCCCGATACCCCACAGTCACATGAATCAGCTGATATACCAATGGCCACTCCTCCATTTGCTTTCAACCTTCCAAAAATGTGTTAATATTTTTCATTCACTGTTTTGTCTGTCTTACTTTCTCGTTCCTATGCCTAGCTGGCCCCAGGGTTTGCCCTGACTCATGGACACTTAGTGATTAAGGTCAATGTACAAGGCTCTGTACAGGTCAATCCGTTCCACCTCTGGTGCTGTTAGACTGGGATTTTGCATTGAACCAAAATTTTATCCAGTGACTCTCATCTACTTGTACTCTTTCTGCTGTTTAGCACTATTTAGACTATTTAACTCTTTCTAGTTTCCTACTGCTGCTGTAAGAAAAATGACCACAAACTTAGTGTTTTAAAACAACACAAGTTCATTATTTTACAGTTCTGGAGGTCAGAAGTGTAAAATGGGCTGGCAGAGCGGTGTTCCTTCTGAAGGCTCTGGGACAGAATCAATTTCCTTGCCTTTTCTAGCTCCTATAGGCTGCCTGCATTCCTTAGCTCATGGCGCCTCACCACTCTGACCTCTGCTTTTATAGTCAATTCTCCTCCTCTCACTCTGACCTTGTGTCTTCCTCTTCTACCTTTTAAGAACTCTTGTGATGACAGTGGACCCATCTGGATAATCCAAGATAATCTCCCTATGTCAAGGTACTTAATCATATTTGCAGAGTCCCTTTTGCCATGTAAGGTAAGATATTTACAGGGATTAGGATGTAGACTCTTTGGGGGACCATTATTCTGCCTACCACACTCTTCTATATGATAACTCTACAAATATTTGCACAAATGTTATGTATCTTCTAAGACTTTCTTTGTTTAGGTTAACATACGAAAATATCTTTACTTGTTTCATGTTTGACATGGATCCCTGATTCATCACCCTCCTTATTGCCCCCATCTATATTTATTCCCTTTTGTCAATGTCTTTTTTAAGTGCTCAGAACTGAACATAAATATGATTAGACTCAGGAAGATTCAACAAAGATAACATTTCCCTGCTTCTGGAAACTCTACTTCTATTAATGCAGCTCAAGATTTCATTATTTTCTTGGGGAATATTGTTGACTTATATTGATCTTTTCACCAACAAAAATCCCTTAATCGTTTTCATGTAAACTACTTGCAAGTGAGGTTTTTCCCATTCTGTATTTCTGCAGGATTGTTAAATTAAAAAAAAAAAACCAACAACCAAGAGGTACTCAAGTCCCATTAGGTGCCAGAAACTGGACACTGTTACACTTACGTAGGCCAAGTGTCAGCTGCCTAGATATCCCCAGAGTCCTCCAGCTTGCTTTCAGATTTAAATAAAAGTGGCATGGATCCTATCTAAAGAATGGAGGGAATCACATCATCCCTCACATTGTGCTCAGAGTTTCTTGGTGAAGTTTATGGTGTGTTTGGTCACCTTTGGCTAATCATCCTTTTTCACCAAACTCTCCACCCCCGATCTGCATCTTATCTTCATGCTGCTGTCGCTTTTCTGCACTCTGTTGTCACATGCTGGACACCTCAACTCCTGTGCTCCCCCAAAGTTCCACTGACCCAAGCTTACATATGTGGACTTTTCCTGAAGGTCTGAGGTTATGGAGGGAGATAACATGCAGCCTAGAAAATGATTAACCATGGATATTAGACCTGAGAAGTCCCTTTGTGATTCTTGTCTCTGGGAGCTCCTCATAGGACCAGTTCTTGGCACAGAGCCCAGGTTTACAGAAGCTGCTTGGCTTCTCCCTTTTTCCTCTACTCAGGCTCTCAGGCTCAATCCTCCTTCTCCCATGTTTCTTGCTTCAAAGCAACGTGGCCCTTGTTTGCAACTTCACCTTTTTTTTTTTGAACAAAGAGATTATCAAGGTATTTGATGGAATAAAAAGTAGCTTCTCTACCTAATAAAGAATTCATTACCAGGAAGTTAGCATGAGAAAAAGGTTCACCTTTGTTATATTTAAATCTCTGAACAATTCAACCCCAAATTCCAGAGAACTACATATATTATGAAAATAAAATACTGGTATGTTCAAAAACTGTTCATGCTTTAAGAAAGCCATTATTATAGATTATCATTTGCAAAATGAAGATTATGATTAGCTACTCTGAATTTCAAACTACAAAAATAACACCTGTGAGGTTTTGCTGCCCATGGTGTATATCTTGGAGTTCTTGAACATACACAAGTCTGCCTGCATAAGGACTGCAGGATCAAAATCAGGGCAAATACCATGAATCTAGAGGTATCTCTCACAAAGAGTGATTTTTCCCCTTTCACTAAGAAAAAGAAAGATTATTTTTGATTTAGTACATTTTATGGGTTGAATTGTGTCCTCCCAAAAAGATTCATTGAAGTTCTAAGCCTTGGTACCTGAGAATGTGACCTCATTTGGAAATAGGGTCTTTTTAAAGGAATCAAGTTAAAATGAGGTTATTATGGTGGGCCATAATCCAAAATGACTGGTATCCTGATAAAAGGGAGGAATTTGAACACAGGTGACACACACACACACAGGGAGAGTATTATGTGAACATGAAGACAGAGATCTGATGAAGCATCTGCAAGGCAAGGAACAGCAAAGATTGCCACAAACCACCAGAAGCTAGGAGAGGGGCATGGGACAGAGTTTCTCTCATAACCTTTGGAAGTGATTAATCGTGCTGACACCTTGGTCTCAGACTTCCTGGCCTCCATGAACGTTGAGACAGTAGATTTCTAATGTGACCCAGTTTGTAGTACTTTGTTACAACAGTCCTGGTAAACTAAAACAGTGCATTTGAGTAAAACAAAGGTTTTATTAATCATTTCTTAACTCCTTGGTCTATTTCTAACCTAAAATACGGTGGGAAGACACTTTATTTTGGTGAGAGAAGCTTCTGATGATAAGTAAACTGTTTTTCAATACAAATCAACATAATTTGTCAAATAAACTAAATTGAAATTCCTTCCGATTAACCAAATAAGCTATCTGGAAAAGATACTTCCAAGTGGGGAGGTCAAGTAGACATTTATTGATGGGTCTTGTGTTTCCTTTCTAAAGGATTATCTGCTTGTAGATGAACTGGATGCTTGTGAGAGTGGACCAGGTCCAGAAAGCAGAAATGAATGCACTGGGAAGACTGGGGCAGCACCAACACCCCCCCAGTCCATTCAGCCAATTTATCCTAAAACACAAAAGTAAGCAACGAAAACCTCTCTTGACTGTGCATTCCCCTCCACACCGCCACCCTCCCCCGACCCCAGCTCCACTGCATAAACACACTTTTAAAAAGAACTATCTATGCACTCTGTGTTCACTTCCTTATCTTCTTTTTCTTCTTTGACCTGCTCCAGTCTGGCTCCGCCCCTTGCCATTCTGCTGAAACCGCTCTTGCCCAGGGCCTGGTGACTCGTCTTACTCCTCCTGTGGTAGCATTGGCACTGTTCACCATTTCCTCCTGTTGAAACTCTCCTGGATTCTATGATCCCATGCTCTCCTGGTTTTCACCACGCCTCCCTGGTCGTGTCTTCTGTCTTTGCCGACCCTTCCTCTTGTATCTGCTCCATTAATGTTGCTTTGCCCTGGATCCTCTTTTCTTACCTGTCTACACTCTCTCCCTAGGTTATCTCATTCAATCTCGTAGTTTAAAATGCTATATATATGCTGAGGAATCCCAGATTTATGTCTTCAGGTCAGACCTCTCTTCTGAGCTCCAGACTTTTACATCCAACTACCTGCCTACTTACCCTCTCCATTTGCACACCTCGTTGTGTCTTAAACTAACGTATTCCAAACTGAATCTTTGATTCCCATGCAGCCGAATCTGCATTTCTTTTAGCGCTTATCGTCTCCACAGAATCTGCTGGAAGTCTAGAAATCAGCCTGCATTCCTCTCTTACCTTACTTGCCATCCACTTCTCTCCATCTCCGTCGCTACCACTCTACTCCAGGCCACTGTCACTTATGGTTGAATGAATTTAACAGCCTCTGACCAATCTCTCTCCTGCTCCTCTGGCCTTCCCCCTCCTACAGTAATTTTCCACACAGCATCCAGAAATATCTTTGTATATGAGAATAGGATCATTTCATTCTCCTGCTTAATACTCTTCTGTGACTTGGTATTGCACTGAGATTAAAATCGAAACACAGTCCAGTAGCCTTCAGGGCTTGCGTGGCCCTGTCCCGGTCTTCCTGTGTGCACCATCCAGGGCCTCCATCCGTCACTCACCGTTTTCCATCACACAGTACTCTTGAATTTCTCCAGCAGACCAATGCTTTATCTATCTTGGGGCATTTTCACATCTCTCTTCTGCCTGAAATGTTAAGCTAATAGCATGTGTGAAAAAAGACAGGTAGTTAAACCATATTTTGGCTTTAGGCCGCTTATTACAGTCTCCTTTTGTGGCAGAGAACCTGGGTGTGCTTCTAGTGCAGTTACTTGGGATTTTATGAGGCACAGCCTAAGAGGTGGAGGTTTTTTTTTTTTACCAATACCTGTGTGTGGAGCAGAACTGTAGATGGTGGGTACATTCTTGGCATTTAAGAGTCCTTCTGAGGGTGCTTCCATGCAGGTAGTTGTTTGTTGGAAATATGGTCAAAATTCTCTACACTTGCACTATTGATTCCTTTCAGTTTTGTATCCATTCTGTGGTGAGCTGATTTGGTGGCATACAGGTAAAAAGATGTGATAGAAGCTGCTTTGTATGCTAAGTAATACGTAAAAATTAATTATAGTAATTGATGTTCCTGAGATCAACTTTTCCTTTTTTAAAAATAGGAATGCAATTTCTAAATACATATTTTCTAATATAGTTTTATTTCAGGTTTTTGGTTGGTTTGTTTGTTTTTACGGTATGCGGGCCTCTCACTGTTGTGGCCTCTCCCGTTGCGGAGCACAGGCTTCGGACGTGCTGGCTCAGCGGCCATGGCTCGCGGGCCCAGCCGTTCTGCGGCATGTGGGATCTTCCCGGACCGGGGCATGAACCCGTGTTTCCTGCATCGACAGGCGGACTCTCAACCACTGCGCCACCAGGGAAGCCCAGGTCTTTTGTTTTGAGAACATACATCCATTTCCCAAACTTCATTCACATGCCAGTTTCAAGATTTTTCCAATATTTCTACATGAATTTTGTTAATATGTGTGTATTTTAAACTTCATCTTAACGATAATACCTGGGAAATCAAGGTTTGATGTTTTAGGTTGCATCTTTCTATTTATAACAAAACAAGTCATCATTATCAGAATGAAAGCTGTTTACCTGTGTACCATGTAGAATTAATTATGAATCATCACAATTTAAGTACTACTTTTAGGAAAAACTATTACATACCATCCTTAAAGTCACCCTTACTTAGCCAACATAGTTTGACACCATATTTAATTATGGGTTTTTTAGGCTAAGATGAAAAGGAATTTCTATTTCCTGGGCATGCACCAGTTGAAGACATCAAAGATATGGGAAGCATGTAGCCAGGATGAAATTAAAATTTTGCCTTGTGTAATAAAAAAGATGTAAAATTCACCTATGAAGGTGAAGAAAAGTGGTTTACCGAGGTATATCTTTTTCTATATATTTATGTTTTGTTAATATATATGTTTTGAACTTTGCTCTTATTGATGTTCATTTGTGAAAAGGACTGGTCACTTCCATTTAGCGTTAAGAGACTCTGAGTCCGTCTTCAGTCTTTACAAATGACAAACTATTAAATAGAGCACACATATGCAGATGAACCCAATTTTGCATGTAATGTCATGTATTCATTTTATTCCATACAAAATCTCCGTATAAAAAAGTGAAAGTTACTTTTCCATAGAATCATGGTGGCTGATTATCTATTTATTATTCCTTGGTCCTCCTTTTCATGAACTACACCTATCTGTTAGGCAATATAGTTAAGTTGGGACCTTGGTAATAGAACAGATCAAAATGAATTGGACTATGTGGGAATTGAACTGACGACCAACTTTGACCTTATTAACACAATGATATAGTCAGCTAAGGTTGTCAGATTCAACACTCATGGAAACACTCAAAGGAAAAACTCATTTCAAGGAGAAGTTGAATGTACAGTTTTTACAGCATTCAGCTTTGTAGATAGAAGATTAAAAAGAGAATTGTAGAAAAATATCAGAGAGCACATCCTAAAGTTGGATTTTTATCTCTGTATATTTGTTTCTGTTTCTTATCTTGTAGTCAGTGGTAGGAAAATGCTTAGGAAAGAGGACTACTATATTAACAGATATAGTCGCCTAGAATGCGACTGTAAGCTATTAGAACATAGTCACTCTACAAGCATCCTTGAAATCATGCTAATTGTACTGGTGCCAGTCGCATGAGAATGAACTTTCAGGGGTCCATTTCAACTGTTGGAGACAAAGAACAGGCTGACCTCTTCTGGGTGGAGTGACTGGATACTGTAGCTATTATTGCTGCCACTTAAGCAGAAAGACCATGTTCAATGAGAAGGTTAAGGTTAGGATTTCCTAAGCAATAGACTATAGAGGCAGTGAAGGTAGTCTTTATTCAGGAACAGGACACACATGTATAATAGCCTGTGGGGTGTACCTCTCTGGCCACTTTTGTAGATGTAAGAAATAGCATTAGTTCAGAATCATCAAAGGACAATTCTCTACATAGTTTTTTAAAAATCTTTATTGAAATAGAGTTCACTTACAATGTTGTGTTAGTTTCAGGTATACAGCAAAGTGATTCATTTATACATATATATAACTGAATATATATATTCTTTTTCAGATTCTTTTCCATTATAGTTTATTGCAAGATACTGAGTGTAGTTCCCTGTGCTATACAGTAGGTCCTTGTTGGTTATCTATTTTATACAAAGTGGTGTGCATACTTTAATCCCAAACTCCTAATTTATCCCTCCCCCACTGCTTGTATATTTCTGATCACATCTGAAAACTTGTTTTCCTCTTTAAACTAACGACAGGAAGCTTAAGTTTTTCCTCCCCCACTTCTCTCTTTTTTATCCCATTTTTCTCCTGAAAGGCATTTTCTTCATACTTGTTTTCCACAAACAATTTTATTGTTTAGCTCTTTAATTTATCTTGACCTTGAATTCCTTGTTTGGTAACTGTGAGTTTGTGTTAATGATACTCTCCTGGTACCAGGTGTTCCCTTTCCCAATCTAGACTGGGCTTTTGAGGAAGGTATGATTTGAAGAGCAGCCCCTTCAGCCCCCCAATACCCTTGATTGTGTCCTTAAAATTAAATTATTAGAGAGTAATTAATTTATCTGGTTCAGTTATTAATTGAGCAGCTACTGCATGCCAAGCACTGTGATAGGTACTGAAAATAAAATGGTGTGCAAAAACAGACAAAATATGGTGTTTCACAGCACTTGCAGTAACCTAATAATAGTTGCAACAATTATCTTTTGAACTTTGAAGCCCCCATTCTAAAGCAAATATCTCTGGGACTAAATACCAAAAGTTTAGCTGTTAATGCTTTAGAGGGGATTTGACTTCAAGCTGAGAGGAAGACTCTGTAGAAACAGCTTTAGATTTAGTCACTTGAGAGGCAGGACACAGGATAAGAGGAAATGCCATTTTGCTTACAGCATTGATTTGAGAAAGTGCAAAGCTGGTGAGGGTGTCCTGGGGGCTAAGTCTATATATTGAGAGATAAGAGGAAGCTAGAGCCTTCATTTGTTTGCCTTTCTTTGCCCATTATTATTGTTTTTCTGGAGGGTGTAGAAATTAGATGTCTGAGTTTCTGAAAATTCATCTCAGTTGCCCTGGTTTAGTCATTACCTTGCGTTTGTTTTGCAGGTAATCCATTGTGGCTTTTTTCATTTTCTAATGTGTATTCCCCAAAATTGACTATCTTTTTGACTGTTTACATGTTATTAATGCATATATTCAAAAGCTATATGGTGTTATCTTCCTAAGAGTATAAGATCATTATACTAAAAGGCTTTGAGTTAGAATTTGGGAAACTTTGTTCACCATTCTTGATCTCAAGAAATGTATGCTTTCCTCAAATATTTACTTCGTTTTATACCAATGTCTAAATCATTCAAAAGATAGAGAACCATATGTTCTCTATGTTGAGTTAAGTGACTTTAGGTCATCCAGATATTTTTATATAAGAGCAATAGGTTGTTTGCTCACCTTTATAACAGCACAGTTGTTTGAAATTACATGTTCTTTTGATTGGGATTATATAATCTTAATAAGATATTATTCTATTATATCATTGTGGAGCTTAGCACAATTTATACTATGCCCTACTAATCAAAATGGTTATTTCCCCTGATCTAAGGAGGAAGTACTCTGAATCACTTCACCCTGATATTATAATCATGGTAAAGCTTAATAACAATCCATTGCAAAATTCAAATTCAAGGTCTTCATTTCTATTCATCTCATTCCACAAAACCTCTCTGGCTTGATGAGGATTTACCCACTCATTCATTTTCTTCAAATTCTGCCTCTTTCTTTTCTCCCACATCTAATCAATGACTAGGTTTTGTTAACTGTACCACCAAAATGTTTCTCATGCTCATCAGTTCATTTCCATCATCTCTGACACTGTCTATATTTAGCTCCTTATTTCTTCTCAACCAGAAAATTGCAAATCCTCCACCTACTTCCTTTGCCTTCGGTGCACCTCTGTGAGCCTGACCTGTCTAGAGTTCAGCTCTGATTGTGACTTTTTCTAACTGAAAAGATTTCAGGCACAATGGAGATATTGCTGTCAGAACCAAGTCCCAGATCCTGTGCTTGCATTTATGGCCTTCTACAATCCAGCCATAATTTGTCTTTCCAGTGTTAGCTTCCATTACAAGCTCTCCTTCCCATGTTCCTGTACACTGTTCCCATCTCATGCCCTTCATCTTACCCTCCAGAAATTTATCCACAAGATTCCTTCCACCTGACTTTCCCTTCCCATACTCTGACCTTCAAAGTCCGGATCCATTCCTCATAAATGCCACCTTCCAAGCAAATTTTCCCATCCTCCAACCAGAAAACATTTCCACTTTCTCTCTTCTATTACTACATATATTATCAGAGTTACTCTGAGTTAAAGTTACTCTGTTGTGTTAGTTGTATGTATTCATGCATGTGTCAGTCAGATGAAGGTATGTAAAGCTGTCTTTGTTGAATTCAGTTTGATAATATTTTGCTGAGAATTTTTGCATTTATGCTCGTGAGAAATATTGGTCTCTAGGTTTCCTTTCTTGCAATGTGTGTCTGGTTTTGGTATTAGGGTAATGCTGACCTCAGAATGTATTATATTTGGAAGTATCCTCTCTGCTTCTATTTTCTGGAAGACATTATTGTAGCAGAGAGGATATGTCCAGATACCTAAAATGGGAGCTTAGATTGTTGATTTTAGATATTTCTTCTTTTCTAATAGCACTATTAATTTCTCATGATGTATGTGAAAATTATCATAAGACGGCACATTTCTGAAGCTAGCAAGTGTGTCTTGCTCTTCTTTGTATTTGCCCAGGTCACAGGGAAGCATCCACAAATCAACATTTTCCAAACCTCAGTCGTTCCCATTTTGTCTTCATGTTTTGCCGTAGTCTTGTGCCATTTATGATAATAATTAATATTTTTAGAGAGCAGCACTTTTTAAATTAAATTAACATCTGTAGAATGGAATCTTTTAATTACAACTATAAGTGAAAAACAAAAATATTTCCCATAAATAGAGGTTGTGTTGAAAAGTAAATATTAAACTATTAAAATGAAAATATTGTTTGGATACTGTCTAAAGTCATCTCAAGTACCAGCAGTGATCTTTGTAGCATGCTTTTGGAAACACTAAAACAAGTATTAGTGAAAGAGGATGCAAATATATGTCAAAATTCTTTCCAATGTTTGGAAATTTTTTTACTTTATTTTCTTGGGGTAACGTATAGCAGCATTAACACAATGTTTGATTTAATGTGAAGGGAAAAAGTATTCAATTTGTAGTCAGAAGACTTGGATTTAAGTGCTCTGTTTTTCTACTTGCTGCATGATACAGAAAGTCACACAGATCCTCACTGGTAGCATCAATGTTACCCACTTGATTGTGTTGTTAGATATAAATGAGATAAACGATGACTATGCTTTAAATTTTTCTTGTTTTATGGAAATATGATTCTGAACAGATATGCCTGTATCTAACCCTATATAGTGTAGAATTCATGGTGTACCAGAGATTAATTATTTGCTTTTTGAGCAAGATTTGTATAACTTTTTCTTTTGAAATGAATACTCATCCAGAGGCATAGATAGTTACGAACTGCCAAAGAAGATTTATATTAAAGAAAAATTTTAAATCAAAATTAATGGAGAAAAGAATTTGGAAAAATTTTTTAGCTTGGAAAAATATTTCTTTCTGAGATTTCCTTAAAGGTGAAAAACCTATTCTTTTTTCCTGGGTGTCCACAGTTAGAGTACGGTAGTAAATTGTACCTGCTATTTTGGTAGGTCAAGCCAATGGGCCTTACCCTTTCTTTTTTCTATTTCTTAAGCTTCTTTTACTCATTCTTTTTTTATTGTCAGAGTCTTCTAAGCAGTTTTTTCAGAATTGCATACAGAGAAGATGATGAGCAATTGTTTGGTACCATAAAAGCAAAAATCCCTAAATGATTGTTTCACCCATTAAATGAATGATTAGTTTCTGAGCCACTATACTAAGTAGTTGGAATAAGAGCCACGGCAAATTAACAAATAGTTTCTGAACCAAACAAAAGTACATCTTAGGATACAATTTCTCTTAAGATAAAATTCCTCTTAAGTTCCCAGAAACATTTTAAATTAAGGATCAAGTTTTTTAAAAAGGTGCATTTGGGAAGTGATTTAGTACAGAAGCATTAGAAAATTTTGTGAACATTGAAGCAATGGGAACAACCTTTGGATTCAATGGCAGTCATAGTTTTTTGAGGACACAGTAATGTCTGTATTCTGAAGTATAATGAATAAATAAATAAATTTAATTTTTTTACATAGCCTAATTTAATAGTGCGTACTCTTGACATGAATAGCAGACATAATCCTGCCTACATAGATAATCAAAGGTCTGAAAACTACACTTTCAGTGAATATGTACCCTTTGAGCAAGACTAATAATGAAGAATGGGAGCCAGGTCCTGTGATATTTATGCAACTGCTAAACTCTCACTGAAGTCAATGGAGCTTGCTTACGTAAGGGCTGCAAGCCTTAGCCTCCAGAGATTAAAGGGGAAAAAAATCTTAAACTCTTTCAACATTAATATTGCCTGTAAGGAATCCAGCCATGATCTAAGCCATGGAGCTTTTTGAACCTAGCAAGTAGAAGGGTAAACAATAAACACCAGTTATTTTAAGCACGATCTCATCAGAGTTCAATGAGAAGCAATATTATATTTGATCTCTAAGGTATTAATACTTGTATATCACGATTAGACATTTTTATGTAACCCATTATCCAAACAATGGCTTAAGTCTGTGGTATTTAATAAATCAAGGTTCCATGGCCATGGGGCTGAGTGGGAGTGGGGATGAAGCGTCTTCTCTCCATTTTTTTTTCCTCAGGTGCAATTCTGTGTTAATATAAGAGAAGTGTGGCCTTCCTTCTCATAGTACTAAAAGTGAGTTAATCCCTGTGTAAGAAATCAGTAAGTACGGTCTGCTTAATCTAGTCCCAGTGTGAAACTGTTGACATTTGTTCTTTTTTCTATCATTATGTGACTGGGCCTGTTTTGTGCTGGATTAGGCACAAATCTCTTATGCAGCACATTTGGCATGTTACTAGTAGTTTAATTTCATTAATAATGTATGAAGAAAATGTAATCCACGATGAGGAAGGAAAGAAAAGTATTTTTTTTTGCTTCTCTCAAATCCTTTGGAATGAGTAATTATTCAACATTTTATGTTTGATGTTATACTGTACAGTTGAACTCCTGTAATGATATTTTAAAAAGAAACTTTGGCAAATGCTTGCCCAAAACACACGTCTTAAAATTTTAAATGTGATTTCCTGATGGCCAGAACTTGTTAAACATAGTAGGAAATTAAATATTTATTCAGCTTATTTCATTTTCAGGGTCATAAATGCTCTTTCTGAGTCATCCCCAAGAATGACTCAGAATTACACCAGCAAAGCCATTATCAGGCATCAAGATAGGGGAGCACTGACTTAAGATGAGATTGTATATACAAATAAGAACACACGCAGACTTGCATAGGACTGCAGAATGATCATTTCTGATTGAAATGTTTTTAGCTAAGCGAGTTTGGCTGCATCGAACAAAAATGTGCCACAAGATAAGCCTCCTCGCTGCTGCTGCTGCTGCTGCTGCCACTGCTGCTTTTTTATGTTTTCTAAGCCGCTTTACAGATGAAAATGGAACTGTATTTGGAACAATGCTTTCTGTTTTTCCATACTATTGATATTTGCAGAAAGTCACAAAATGGCCTAAGGAAGCTAAGCTCACCCCAAGCAGTCATCACTTACAAGCACTTTTGTACTCTGTACCCCTGTCACATTTGGGCGATCAGAGCAACAGCTGGGGAGACTTTTTCAACAAAGATGAGTGTCAGATAATCCTGATGAGATTCCACATCCAACATCTTTTGTAATTATGTCACATTCAGCTGTAATGGAATAATTCAAGCTGAAAGGACAAGCTTTGATCCTTTCTTAAACCTTTCCCTGTGGACTGGCTATCTAAAAGATTTAAAGATATTTCTGTTACAAGATCTAGTGTTTCCTCAGAGAAGTCATGCTCCTAAAGCATCGTGATCTACAAGAACAATATCAAGTTTGCCAAACGCATTTCTGAAAGCATCTTTTTCTGGGTGGGAGGGGTGTATTGAATGAAGATGTCAATAATACACCGTTCTTCAATTTTTATTGAAACTATCAAGATTCATCGCCTTATTCTGTCATCTTAATGGGCAGATAGAAAAGTGATTTAAATGCATGTTGGAAATGTCTCATTGCACATTTCAAGCATCTGTGCAGATTCATGCATGTGCTTATGAAACTGCATTTTACAAAAAAGTGGCCTAGTGAAGCACTAGATATGTTGTAGAATTAAAAAATAAAAGGTCATTAAAATACTAACAAATTAAAGTTCCAAATTTCTTATTTATAGGAATTTTCTGTGCAAAATATTGACATTTTAATTTTATTAGACTTTCGCATTATACCAATGAAGCTGACAGAAAAGATTTTTAAATTCTAACTTAACCCAAGACTTTTGCTTAATAATAAAGGTTAGTCATGTTAAAAATCACTTATTTTTGCTTATAATTATCCTATTTCTAAGTTATCATTTAATTCTCTTTTATGTTTCAGTCTTACACTGTAATTATTTTTTTCTATCTTTCTCTGTTTCTTTTTCCTTTCTAGTCTCAATTACTTTTTTCTGAGACTAAATTGCTGACAACAGGAAAAGAATGTGACAGAGAAGAAAACATAGACTTGACTTTAATTTTGGTTTGAAGAAAATTATTACTAAAATAAAAACCAGTGTTAGAGGATAAGATTTCTTTGAGTGCTGTCTTTAAAGAATGACTCTACAGAACTCTCAAAGAATGAAAATTTCACTGCTCTTTGATTTACTGAGCAAAGAAAAGATGATCAATGCATGGACACCCCCAAATGAAAATCAAAGTTTGATTTGGTAGAAATGCAAAGAGGCAAATCAGCAGGACTAAGTGGTACAAATATTAAAACAAATTTTGCCCAAACTAATGAAGTAAGCTTTAATTCACGTAATAGAAGTCCTCTGGAAGATCATCTTTTCCCACAGAGCATTTCCTTTCTGCCCCCATTAGGAATAGCACAGGATCCTGTTGCTAAATACAACGTGCTGTGCCCTAAATAAAACATAAAACGTGCATGTCTTTTTTAAAAATTAATTAATTAGTTAATTAATTAATTTGGGGGCTGTGTCTGGTCTTAGTTGCAGTCCGCAGGATCCTTGTTGAGGCAGGTGGGATCTTTCATTGTGGTGCGCGGGCTTCTGTAGTTGTGGTGCACGGGCTTCTCTCTATTTTGTGGCGTGTGGGTTTTCTCTCTCTAGTTGTGGCACACAAGCTCCAGAGTGTGTGGGCTCAGTAGTTGTGGTGCGTGGGCTTAATTGCCCCAGGGCATGTGGGATCTTAGTTCCCCGACCAGGGGAACCTACGTCCCCTGCACTGGAAGGCAGATTCTTTACCACTGGACCATTGGGGAAGGCCCCAAAACATGCATGACTTTAGCTCACACATTAATAAGTGTTTTTGTTTTATGTGTATACATATATGAAGAATAATTATGGATTTTCTTTTGTTCCATTGAGGTCTTTAAATGTATGTTTGATTTTAGCTTAACTTTCCCAACTCTGAAGTCTCATTATCATCATTTTGCAGATGAGCAAACCAAGTGGTTAATGGACTTAATGGGTAGGAGACAAAACTGGAATTGAAAATTGGAGCTTCTGCCTGTAAGTTTGACACTCTTTCTGGGGAACTATAGTTTTCTTTTTCTGATTTAGTTATTGTGGTGGGAAAATAAAGAATAAGTAATATGGCTATTCAAGACTGTACGTTTTTTTCCCTTACATGTTACATTTAATTGTAAAATTCACAATGAATTTTTTTCCTGCGATCTAAATTTCTTTTTAAGAATGTGTGTCATCTCTTTTAAAAAATGGTGGCTGAAGAAAATGAAAATTGTGCTCTTTGACTGTGACTCACCAAAAACATTGAAGGCAACAGACTGGATATTGTCATTCTTGTGTTTATGCCTAAAGTTTCGATTCTGACTCTATGGATATGTACTCAAAAGAATTTTGAATATTTACTTGAGTGCAACTCAATTTTCTCCCTTTTTGTAATGGTTGAATGAGTCATTTATGGTAAAACAACAAATTGTTTTTCAAACAAGTGATGAATTTAGAATATTGAAAACCTGATCACTACCAGTGTCTTTCTTGTTGGTGAATATAAGAAAGACTGGCAAATATTTTCCCAACAGATAAAAAGTTTGGTGGACTGACAACTTAAATTTCTACCTGGTGTCCACTTCACTATATATAACTTTACAGTAGTTTTTTTTTTCCCTTCATAATGGATGTTTTATCTTCCATCTCCAAATTACTGCCTACATTTTCATATTAAAATTGAAGACATAGGTTACGTCCCTAGTGAATTCACCAAGTGAACCTTCTTGCAAATTTTACATGTTTAATATCACTTAATTCTTTGGATGAAAAATCCAATAATACAAAACCCATATTATGTGCTTTTAGGTTTTTGTAAATAAATAGGAAGTACATGAATGAAATTTAATCTTCTATTGGCATTACTCATCTCATACTTTCTTGATATTTTTCCAGTTCAGCATCCTCAAAGATGTTTTGGGGAAAAATCTCCAGTATTTTATGCCTTTAAAATACATTATTGGCCAGAAAACTTGAATCTTCTGCTTACTGTAGTTGATCAGATTTTAATGCTTTGTGTGTGAAGCAGAAAACACTTGCTTTCTTCATTTAGTCACCATTTAAATCCAGGTATGGCCTCCAGAAGAGATAGTTGTGGTTTTGAGGGCAGTTTCAAAATAACTAATGGTATTGCATGTTTTACTTTTTAAATGTGGCCATAGATAAATCATTGTCTTATACTGGAACAACTTTTCATTTAAGAAACCATATATCTAAAGATCAGTTTCATTCATAAGAAACAGAATGGTTTATTTCTCATTTATGGAAACTCTTTCTAGAAAAACAAGTCTCTTTCTCTGTGTATATACACACACACACACACTTTACATTATTTTAAGGGGTATGTTAAAAAACACTTTTTATTATCTCCAAGCAGAATAAAAGTAGAATGAATAGTACTATAATCCCGTACTCATCACAACTTCAGTAATTATCATGACAATCTTGTTTCATCTATATCCCCTACCCCACTGGATTATTCTGAAGCAAATTCAGACATAATATTCCATCTGTAAATACTTTTGTATATATCTCTCAAAGTAATAATTCTTCTTAAACATGTAAAGCAATCCATTAACACACAGAATAATTAACCATAATTCTTCAAGCATCTTCACATTTAATGAGCAGTCATTATGTTCTTGGTTATTTATGGTTTTTTTTTAAATTTAAATTCTCAAGAGCTGATAAAGTTAATTTCCTTTCCCATACCCACATAGTGTAAAACAGTGGTTGAGAGTATTGATTTGAAAAATTAGGGGTCAAGTCCCTGCTTTGCCATTTATTGGTTATGTGGCTTGGGGCAAATTAGTAAGCCTCAATTTCCTCATCTGTAAAAATGGGAATAATAATATGAGTATTAAATGATTTATATATGGAAAGTGCTTGGTTTAGTGCCTTGTAAGTAGTAAGTTCTCAGTAAGTATGAACTATTTAAAAAAATCAGATTTGGAATTTGAACCCAAGTCTGTGTAACCCCAAAGCCCGTGAACTTTCCACTGTGCCATGCTCAATGGGCATGGGGACAACACTGGCAGCACACCAGCCTGGACACTCTTTAAAGAGTACTTAATGTGTACTTATTAAGAGTCCACTCCTTGATAGCCCCAAACTTTCCACCATCCTTGGCAGGCTAGTGACTGGAATTCTCCAGTTGTGGCGATCACTAGGCACGGAGCACAGCTGAGCCTAAACAGGCGGCTGTTGAAGGTGAGTGGAGCCAGCACGCGGCACACAGAAAGCCACGGCAGAACAAAGTGGGGGCAGGTGGAGTTTGATGTGGACGACAAGACCCGAGAGATGCTCCCTCCACCCTTCACGGACGGCAAGTTGCCACAGCCCACATTCTACATTCATCAGCTTCTTATGGAGAGCTGTGATCCTGCCATGACTTAGATGCCGCAAGAGTGAGGCTGCTCTGTGTACTGATTTATGCTCACAATTACAGTTCTCGTGCTTTCCAGCTTTGTACTTTTTATGTCAAGAAGTATTCCAGTCTAGATTTGGTCAAACCAGAGAATACAAATCAAGTTTTGGGAGTGACTGGATGCTAAAATGTTACAGATTCTTACAGAGCCGAAATGCAATTCTGTCACAAAGCTAGAAGATTTAGAAGATTGGGGCAAAGAATTTATTAAGCACCTAAAATGGGTCAGGAACCGAGGGACAGAAAAGAGATTGCATTTCCCCGCTAGCTCTCACTTTGGTAAGGAGTAATAGCTAAAGCAGGAGACTTCTGTCAAATCTGTGCTATTTTTTTTTTTTTTTTGGCGGTACGCGGGCCTCTCACTGTTGTGGCCTCTCCTGTTGCGGAGCACAGGCTCCGGACGCGCAGGCTCAGCGGCCATGACTCACGGGCCCAGCCGCTCCACGGCATGTGGGATCTTCCCGGACCGGCGCACGAACCCGTGTCCCCTGCCTTGGCAGGCGGACTCTCAACCACTGCGTCACCAGGGAAACCCAATGAGTATACATATTTTAACAAAAGATAAGAATCTATGTAATCCAGTTAAACACACATAAGATTAAGGTACACTTATTACATCGAAAGTTGGTGTTTATAAGTTACAGATATTTAGTATTTTCCAGAGTGTTCTTTTAATTAAAAAAAAATTAAAACCATTTCAAACACCTGTTCATTTTCCCAATGCAAAAGAAGGTTGTTCAAGTCAACTTACCTCTTTCCTAAAGTGTATGGGGAAGAAAAAACCCCCAAACCCACTACCATTCACAACTCCCAACACTACAAGGTATCACTTTAGATTTAATGTTACCAAGCAAATGTACTTTCTGTAGGTGGTCCATTCACTCACCCACATGCCTAGGTGACTCTTTCATGCCTTTCTTTCTTTGCAAAATTCTAACACTTCTTCCCCCATCTTCAATCTTAGCAGATGACCTTTTTCTTTTATAATGAGACATTTAGAACAATCAGAAGAGAACTTCCACAGATTCCCAACACCATGTCTGCTCATCAGCATTATATTCCCATACTCTGCCTTCCCACCTCTATGAAATATCCATGCTCTTATTGAAAGCCCATCCCTCCACTTGTGCAGGAGATGCTATCCCTTCTCACCTACTCAGTGACATCGCACCAGCAATACTTCCTCCCTGCTTCTTGCAACATCAGATTTGTACTGTACTGAATTCTTCACCCCAGCGTACAAACATACTGTTATTTCTCCCATCTAAAACAACAACAAACTTTTATTGGCTCAGTTCTCCTCCCATCTATCACCTTTTCTTTGCCCCTTTTGCAACAAAGCTCCTTGAAGGAGTTATCTATACGCCCTGTCTTCAATTCCATTTCTCCAATTCTCTCTTAACCCACTTTAACTAATCAGTCTTTCATTCCATTCCACCAAGGTAACAAATGACCTCCATCTTGCTAAATCAAAAAGTCTGTTCTCAGTCTTCATCTTCCTTGACCCATCAGTAACATTTACACAGTTGATTATTCTCCTCTCTTTAATATATATCTGCCTTTGGTTTCTAGGACAGCACATTCTCTTGGTTTCGCTTCTGCTTTGCTGGTCCCGCATTCTCTGTCGTCTTCACTGGTTCCTCCTCTTCTTTCTTATATTTTAGAGTTGGAGAGTGCCCTAGAACTCCATCCTTAGTTTTCTTCTCTCTTTACATTCACTTCCTCGATGAACTGTGCTGTCATCCGTCTGTAAGTTAATGACTCCCACAATTATATCTTCAGCTCAATCTCTCTTCAATTGGTTACTTAGCATTTCCATTTACACATCTAACAGACATTTCAAAATCAGTGTCTTCAAAACAGAACTTCTGAAACTCCTCACACTGTCAAACAAACAAACAACAAAACAAAGCTACTTTGGTTGATGACAACTCCATTTTTCAGTTGCTCAGGTGTAATCCTTGACTTTTCTCTGACTCTCATATTCCACATTCAATACTTCATTAAATTATGTTAGCCCTACCTCTAAACTACATCCAAAATCTGTTTTCTTTTTATCACTTCTACCGCTATTACCCCAATGCAGGATATTATCATCCCTTGATTGGATTAATACAATAGATTCCTGACTAATCTACCTATTTTTACAGTGTCCTACTTTTAGTGTTTCTAACAAAAACATCCTTTAAACCATATGTCAAATCATATCTCACCTCTGCTCAAAACCATGCAATAGCTTTCTATTTCACTTAGACTAAAATCCTAAGTTCTTATAGGATTTACCCCCTGACTCCCACTCGTACCTTCCTGACCTTATCTCTTTATTTCCAACTACTCTCTTAGCTTTGTTAAGAAAATGAAAAAATAGAGAACAATCATAAAGTAGTCACTAAAATAAAATTGGTAAACTTCCATCTAGACTTATTAATTAAAAAAAAAGAGAAAGCATAAACAATTAACCACCAAAGTGAAAAGGGGCCATCACTACATGCACTGTAGACATAAGCACATACGAGGATATTGCAAACAATTTTATGGCAAAAACTTAGAAAATTTAGCAAAATTGGCTACTTCCTAAACAAATCTAATTTACTAAAATTAACTTAAGCAAAAAAAAAAAAATATGAATAGTTCTTTATCCAGAAATAAGTTCAACAGTAGCCAGATACTTTCTTTAAAAACCTTGAGGATTGAAGGAAATAATGCATATAAAGCACTTACCCTGGTAAGCACCAACAATTGTAATTATGACTACAATTTTTGAGACCTATACCTATGGGTGGTTTTTGAGGTTGTATGAATAGATAACTTATCTGAAGAGTGAAAATGCTGGAATCAAACTTGTAGACCTTAGTGTTGGAAGTAACTCAGAGATCATAATCCATCTATTTCATTTTATAGTCAAAGAACCTGAAAGCCAGAGGAGTAATAGACTTCTTCAATCTCATATAGTAAGTTAGTGGCACTGTTGGGACTAGAACAAATTTTTCCTGACTGTTAGTCTAGAGATCTTTCTGAAGAACTCTTGAATGTGAGTAAAAACAAATCACCATATTCACATAAACTAGCAAGATTAAGCATTACCATGGAAATATAGCTGTTGTGAAATAATGGAATTCTGGATGCTCTCTTTTAATTTACAGATCTAATTATAATTTATTTTTCTACTTTTCTACCTATTTTAGTGCTAAGCTAGGTGATAATGGAGTTGACAAGTCAGTTTCCAACCATGTAGTTAAAGGCCTGTGTTGATCTGGTGGAGTGATGGTTACATAATTTGAGTTACCCAGTGCAAAATGAAAATGTTGGGCTCCTGATGGGGTCAGGGAATCAACCTCTCCTTCCCGCAGGCTCGTGTCCCAATATATGGTGGACTGATGACCCCCTATGGATCACAACCTTTGTTCTGAGATGTGCTTGGTACCTGGCTTGGCAAGACCCCATGCCAACTTACCCACTAAATATTGTGTGTTGCTGCCAGTCCAGGGTAGAGAGAGTCACTGCCTTGATCTGCTCTAGGATGTCAGGGGGTGTGTGTCCAACACCAACCCTCTCTGCACCTGCACCCAGGCCCTCCTGAGACTAAAGGGCAAGTGACAACAGATTTTGAGCCTTCCCTACCTCAAGGCTAGGGTGCTAGTAGTCACAGGGTAGATCAGGGGCAAGGAAGCTGGGCAGAGCCTAGGTGATCAAGAACCCATCCCGGGTTGGTGGGAAGGCAGAGAGATCATAGGAGGTGTGTGCACACCTGCGTGAAGCACCAAGACCCTTGCGTGCTCCATTTCCCCATCAGATTTCACTTACGAAAGGCAGATTCAAATGATCTCAATTGGTGGATGATCTCAGCCAAGTCTTTTAACTTCTCCAAGTCCTGTTTTCCTGGATTGTCATTTCAAGACAGAGGCTACAGAGTATCAAATTGCAAGTGTAAGGCTTTTCTGAGCACAGAGCCCTGTGTGACTGTACTGGCTGTATGCCCGTGAAGCCAGCCCCGATTTGGTGCCATAATGCCTGGTTAATCAAAAATAATGTTCCCTTTAATTGTTGTCTTTGACCTCTTTTACTAGTAATCTGACTCCCCCTTCTTCTGGCTGCCCAGTTGGTGCCTCTTTTAGGTTGTCAAGTGTTATCCAGACTGTCAAAGTTTTGTGAGGGACTTGAAGAAGATTTGGACTCTGATCTTTGAGAACCCACTTAGTTATGAGTTAATTAATGCTTTTGGTTTCTTTTGCATGTAAAACTTAAAAGTGTGGATTTTGAGGACAGCCAGGCCTGAGTTTGAGTCCCGTGTCTGCTCTCACTTGACAGGTGAACTTGGATAAGTTATTTAACTTCTCCAAATTTTCCTTAGATTATTCATTTGGAAGGCTGTGTGGTTAAGAGTGTGGAATTTGGAGCCAGACTCTATGGCTATAGGCAAGTCTTTAACTTCTCTGAGCCATAAAAATAGGAATAATAATAGTATCTACCCCATGGGATTGTACTAAGGATTCACTGAGTTAGTTTACAGAAAGAGCTTAGAACAGTGCCTGGCACATACTAAGGGTTGAATAGCTAGCTAGTAACTAGCTATTAGCATTAATTTGTTCATTGAAAGAGTGTTTATATATCAATTACACCGTTCCAGGCATAATGTTTCCTATGTCATGAGGAATATTATAGATAAATACCCATAAATGAAATAACACTTGTTAAGTCTTAGCACCATAACTGTCACACTGCATGACCATAATAAATGTTAGGTACCATAATAATCATAAATACCGATAATTTATTAGGAGCTTAGTCAGAAAAAAGATGTCATAGTCAGAGCTGTCTGATGGTAATCAGGTGATAGCTGGTGGGGAACTGAAAGCCGCACAGTGGAAAAGATATTCAAAGAGCATCTTAGTCCTATCCCTCTGAGGCTTCCATTCTTCCACTCTGAGTGGGCAGCATGGAACCCGGATGGCAGCTTGGTTTCCCTGCACCTTCTGGATCTAGACAGAGTTGAACTGTGCCCCCAGTCTCACAGATGACTTGTGTAGCCATCAGTCTTTCTATGATTTCTGAAAAATTCCCACCCAAGGATTTACACTTTCATAATACTATTTTCTTGTGAGCTATCATCACCCAGCAGGGTGTCTAGCAAGAAAAGAAAACTGCAGACTTCTCAAGTTCCTCAAAAGATTATCCTCACATTAGTGAAAGATGTAAAATTTACTGAATATTTTGTAGGAAGGCAGAAGAACGTTTTATTCCATGACACGTTGTAGAGCAAACCATAATAAAGCTCCACGTTAGTAATTCTTGTTCTCCCAAGTTTCTCAGGGCTCTGCTGCCATCCAGGGTTTTCTCTCTCCCTCTTTAGTGAGCACCTCCATCCAGGTTCCATCTCCACTTCAGGGTCCCCCAACAGTTTGGAAAATGGTTGCATGTTTTCTGGCTTATACTGTCAAACTCATACTTAGACATTCATCCAAGTGCTCAATTGAGCAATGGCCTTCTAGTAACATAATTCATCCTTTCTAGAGGGGATTCATTGTTATAGATAGTGAATTCTTTCCTTATTATATTTGATCTGGCAACGTCTGGCAACATCTTTCTTTTATTTGTTTATTAAACAAGTATTTATGAATGCAGCCTATAGTCTAAGCACAGTCGTGTTTGGCTTTTAGGAATACAATGGGAGTCCCTGACCTCATGGGTAAAAGATGATTGGATTAAAATCTATACATATATACGGTGATGCATACCTATTTCCCACATCTGTGTAGTGTGGCAAAGATTTCAGAGTATAGTACTCAAAATATAGTTCTTATAAGACACACTGTAAAAGAGCCTTGTCAGAGCTGGATTAGATTTGCATCAACACTGTCCTCACGCTCCAGTCCTTCCACTGCACTCAGAGATCAGAGTGAGAAGCTGCAGGATATGGTGATGGACAGAAGTGTCTGGAAGGTGGGTCTCCGAATAACATCCAGGACCCAACAACTTTTCGGGGTCACTTTTCTCATGAAAATAACCACAACATAAAAAGTTAATCGAAATGGTGAATGGATGAAGAGGGTGAGTCATGGTTACCAAGAATAAAAGTGCTGAGTTGTTGATGAGGTACAGAAATAATTAGTAACACATTTTAAATTGCTGACACTTCCTAACCACTTTCAGCTGGTTCTTTGGTGTGTCCTATAGGGAACTTGGTAATTGGAACTCATTTCATGTTAAGTAGGAGCCAAAGTGTTCTTTTGCCTGGTCTAATCCTTTCTCCTTTTCTTGAAACTTCTTTGATGGATAAAAAGAGGAAGGGGAGGGAGAGAAATGTGTAAGGGAAGACCTGTCTCCAGTACAGAAAAGAGAGAAGAAAAAAGTGTAATTTTCAATGATATATATTCATGTGTAGTGCAGACCAAACTTCTTGCTTAAAAATGATAAATTTGGTCATGCTTCTTAGGCTCACAGCTTGCTTCCATCTGTGGGCAAAACCAAAACAAAACAAAACAAAAAATCAAGACAGACAAATCCAAAGATGGTGACAATCTAGAGGATGTATTTGTTTGATCTTAAAGTGAAAATCTACACAATACTAAGGAACAATGTCACAAAATATGCTAGAATAAAAGTAGTTCATCTCTAACCAACAAGCTACTTTACACATATATCCTCTCGATTATGTTCCAGATCCTAGGTCTTAAATATGATTCAGCATATATATGAACAATGAGAGTTGAAATGAAAGATCTGCAACCAATAGTTTGTCATACCCGTTTAAGTGGTCTAAAAGAGTGTGGACCCAGAAATATCATTTCTATTAATCTGTGACACTGTCTTAATGAACTGAGAGGAGGTAGTTAGATTCAGTAACTTCAGCCTTCAAATAAAATTTTTCTAAGTTTCCTTTTTCTTAGTCCATTGCAAGATAAAATATTGATTTCTCTTCAGTGGACATAGTGGTTGGATACTCTACTACTCAAGAGACAAAAAGAAAAAAAGGCCACTTGGAAAAATTTTTTTTCTTAGTTTCACTTAAACTTATTCTCTTCTGGCTGTTGTCTGTAGTCCTTTGAATTCTGAAGTCACATTGGTTATTTATACTCCATAAATCAAAGCCATGGTTTTCAGTTATTTGACATTTTCTGCAGAAGTTTGGTGGACATGGATTTTTGCATGCAAAATCAGAGGTTTAGCTGATACTCATTTTACAGATATATTCAGCATTATACGAGAATTCTGAGATAGGTCCTTAAAACTCATTTGTTGAATCCAGGGAGGTCTTACATAGGTAAGGAAATACTGTTCCCAAGCTGACCCACTGACTTTTGGGTTTGTCACTTGGGACCTCTGTAGTGAATATTTGTTGATTTTGGCATCTCCTATCTAATTACCCCACCTCTGGTAACATATTTTGATGTTTATTTAGGGGTCAACTTTTCTCCCATTTTTAGTTTACCCAGTTAGAGTTTACTCCACCACTGATTCTAGGTGTGTGGTTTGTGAGTTCAGACTTAACTCAGAGCTTTGCCTTTCCTGGATCACCATGCTTAGCATGAGTACATGACCCAATCTGAGATAGTAAGATACCAAGAGAATTTTGCAGATGATTGTGGAAAATTTCTTCCTGCAGAACTTAAATCTGAAAGGATGAAGCCAACCAGATATAGGCAGAGCTGAGTAATATAGAAAAATTTCATCCTGATGACATTGCCTGAGCCTTGAATCCAGACATACCCCAAACCAGTCCTACCCCTAGACCTTTCAGTTACAGGAACCGATACATGTCCTTTTTGTTTAAGCCAAATTTGGGTTGGGCTTTCTGTCACTTGTCACTAGAACAAAAAAGTTCTAATTGATATAGTTTTTTTTTTAACCTCCAGTACAAACTTGAGTAAATCTGTTTGGACGCTGGGCTTGCACGTACAGACCCAGTTCTTTCATTTTACCCAAGTTGGTCATACTCACAGAGACATGTTCTGATGTTGTTTCTTTACTCAGGAGATATATATATATTTTTTAAGGTAAAGAATTTTCTGCATCAAGTTTTACATTGGTGTCTTGTATTGAGTTGTGTGCCTCCCTATCAAATCCGTATGTTGAAGTCCTAAATCCCAGTACCTCAGTGTGATCTTATTTGGATAAAGGGTCTTTAGAGAGGTAACCCAGTTAAAATGAAGTCATTAGGGTAGCCCCAATCCAGTATGAGTGGTATCATTGTAAAAAGGGGAAATTTGGAGACAGACTCACATACAGGAAGAAGGCCATGTGAAGAGGCACAGAGAGAAGATGGCCATCAACAAGCCAAGGAGAGATGCCTGGGACAGATCCTTCCCTCACAGTTCTCGAGGAACCAGCCCTGCTGACACCTCAGTCTCAGACTTCCAGCCTCCAGAACTGTGAGACCATACATTTCTGTTGTTTAAACCACTCATTTTTTGGTTCTTTGTTATGGCAGCCTTAGTGAACTAATACAAAGGGTTGCGGGGACTCACTTTGAAACTTGAATGTGATAAATTTAAAAAGTATAATTTTATTTGCTGTAATCTGGCATTACTTTTAACCACAAGTTGTTGCTATTTATAGAGCTAGAAATGGATTAAAAAAGCACTTAAGAAAATCAAGGGTGGTAGAGTTTTCAGCTGAATTACAGTAAGAGATGCAATACATTTAATATTCAAAGCTGATTTTAGGGATGATTGCTTTTGGCATGAAAATGAATGGGCCATATTTTTAGCATGTGTGACAATTTCTATGTTTCTATCCTTTGATGAGAGATTTAGAAAATTATTGTGATGTGATATGGCATTTCATGCTTTCTTAAAAATATGTCCCAACATTTATCTTTTGCAAATCCTTCAATAAAAAAAATTAAAGAAGTTTCAGGATAATCCCAGTATTTGCGCATTTTCATTGCTGCCTTCCTTTAAAATTCGTCATGAACTAATCAGTGAAAATTAATAAATTTCCATGAATTGCAGTTGTCCTAAAATCACTTAATTTCTTCTATGGAACTACATAGATAAAATACTAAAACCCAAGTTAAATTCCTACTTAAAGCCAAAACTCTTTAAGTTTAAATTCTGGACTCCCAACCAAAGATTTGGGGTCAGAGCTTGGCTAATTATATGAAAGAAAACAAAATTCTAGTGAAGGGATATCCCTGTCTTTCACATATGTGTTTGGTATACACAGATTGTCCTAGACTTCCAATAGTTCGACTTATGATTTTTTTTTTTTTTTTTTTTTTTGTGGCTTTACCGTGGTGAGAAAGCAATATACATTCAGTAGAAACCGTACTTTGAATTTTGAGTTGGGATCTTTTCCCGGGCTAGTGATTTGCAGTATGATACTCTCTCGTGATACTGGGCAGGGCAGCTGCAGCTCCCAGTCAGCCACGTGATCATGAGGGTAAACAACCCATATACCTGCAACAATTCTGTCCCCATATAACTATTCTGTTTTTCACCTTCAGTAGAGTATTCAATAAATTACATGAAATACTCAACACCTTATTATAAAATAGGCTTTGTGTTAGATGCTTTTACCCAACTATAGGCTATAAGTTTATCAGGACGTAAGCCTATGGTAAGTCGAGGAAGATCATGCATAAACAGACACACACACACACAAGCACAGAGCATTATATAAGATCTGTTTTTAAATGAGAACATTTGAAAGGTCAAAGACAAAGGGATATTTCATCACAGATTACATATGGTACCTCTAAACTAAGTGGGTAAATTTTTAAGTAGGCTAATCCATGGAAACCATGTACAAATATAAACTCTTCCTTCCAAGTGATTATATATAATGACTTAATCAATTCTGCATTGTTTTCTTAAACTCCTGCACATTTACAGTGTTGGTCTTGGTGTTGGATGAGGGAGCAAAGAGAATGCTGTTTTAGAGAAAAGTTACATTTCTCCCAGTTCATGACAGAGAGGGATAGAGATAAAAAAATTAGTGTCCTGGGCTTCCCTGGTGGTGCAGTGGTTGAGAGTCCGCCTGCCGATGCAGGGGACACAGGTTTGTGCCCCGGTTCGGGAAAATCCCACGTGCCGCGGAGCAGCTGGGCCCATGAGCCATGGCCGCTGAGCCTGCGTGTCCGGAGCCTGTGCTCCACAATGTGAGAGGCCACAACAGTGAGAGGCCCACGTACCGCAAAAAAAAAAAAAAAAAAAAAATTTTAGTGTCCTTTTACTCTCCCCCTTCAAATAGCAAAATCTCACCCATAAACAAAAATTGATTTTTAAAAATAAAAGAAGTTATTGTTTGCCCTTTCCATCTGAACTGCAAGATATTACCATGGTCTCAATTGATACTACACACAATTTATAGGAATTTTTCATTTAAAATCTTTGTGGAAATTCTTAGGAAAAAGAAGTTAGGCCAATAGACAATGAAATGCTCTTTATTTTTTAGCATTTGCAAATTTAGAGAGAAAAGTTTCAGCATGATGTGATTAGTTTTCTCCATCACATTCTATTTCATGGCTTGAGGTTTGTCCATTTCAAACATTTTGCTTTATTTTCAAAGATCTGTCTTAGAATAAGAATGAATAGAGATTGTCCATGTGACAAGCATAAACATATCATTAAACAAATTTTTAATTTTATTTTTAACATGTTGTATTCCTTATTCCCTGTATAATATTGGCCTGATCACTTAATGTTTTAAATATGTCTTTTTATTTTATTTATTTATTTATTTATTTATTTATTTATTTATTTATTTATTTTGCGGTACGCGGGCCTCTCACTGCTGTGGCCTCTCCCATTGCGGAGCACAGGCTCCGGACGCGCAGGCTCAGCGGCCATGGCTCACGGGCCCAGCCGCTTCGCAGCATGTGGGATCTTCCCGGACCGGGGCACGAACCCGTGTTCCCTGCATCGGCAGGCGGACTCTCAACCACTGCGCCACCAGGGAAGCCCTCTCTAAATATGTCTTTTTAAAAGAAAAAAGTAACAATGTCCTCTCCCACCTCTCATACTTTTGTTTTACTCCGGGGACTGTACAACTTCATAAAGCATATAGCCTGTGTTGAATACACACACACGGTGACAAGAATAACACTACTTAAGGAAAGTATTCTTTCTCTAGAAATTTCTGAGTCTGACTAAGGGAAAGGAAAGTTTCTATATAAAATACTAGATACCCGCCACAATTTTTTCCATCTGAATTCGATTTCTTTTTGGCATACTCTGTGTGTGTGTGTGTGTGTGTGTGTGTGTGTGTTTGTGTGTGTGTGGTGGGGGGGGGGTGGATGTGTGCACCCACTGTCAACTTGGGTTATGGAAGCAGACATCAAAAGGTCAAGCAATTGCCATAATTTTTTATTCTTTATTGTTATAATCACATTTTCTCAAAGATACTCTATTGCTCTTAGTTCTATTGATCTTGGTTTTTTCCACTACTATTTTTCCCAATTAATCAAAATAGGCAGAATTCTGATTCTATTGTATGTTGTCTCTTCATTTTTGAGATTTTCTACTGCCAGAAAGGACATTTATCTTATCCAGCTGCAAACTTAAATGAGCTCTCCATTTCTCTAGGTCACTGATGGCAAATGTTAAACAAATTTACATTTGGGATTTTCTATTCATTTCCCACCCGGTTGACACTGAGCCAATGATAACCGCTTATTAACTGTGCAGCTCTGGATCATTTGTGTGACCCAGACTGTGTTTCCAGATCGTTGATGACTCTATCATGCAGGGCTGAATCAAAAGCCTTGCTAAAGTCGTGAGAGATGCTGTCTGCCAGTATCCCTCCGTGTTCTAAGAGCTCCTTCCTTTGAAAAATGTGAAAAAGTTTTCACTCTAGTCAATCCAGGTGTCAAAATACAATTTTTATTGAGCACAAGTTTCTGTAAAATGGAACTTGAAGATCCTGTAAAGTAAAGCACGTAGATACCTTTTCTCTTTCTGGTCATTTGGGCTCATTCTGTAGCAGTGTCCAGTATGGGAACCTGTTCTCTTGTGATCAGTTTCCTCTCAAGCTCTCAGGAGCCTACAGATTCATTTTTTTTTTTTTTGGTAACTTTAAATTATTTAAATTATTAAACCATGACTGGTAAATCACTAAACTGATTAAAGTGAAGAATTAACCTCTGCCCTAGCAGGGTGACAACTTCCAGCAGTCAATGCAAGGGTGCTGACTGGTTGCCAGGATACTTGGGTCCACTTGTCAGTTAGCATCCAAAGCTCATTACATATTGTCGGGCAAGATCCTTTACTTCTGTCTCAGTTTCTTCACCTGTAAAGTGAAGATAACACCTGTTTTACCTAATGTGAAGGGTTTTTCCACTATCCAATGAATTAATATATATATAAGTTGTTTTAACATGCTGAAACACTTAACTATATAAATCTAAGATATTTTACAATAATAATGAATGAAATAATATACTTCACAAAGATAAAAATCCTCAGGTTCTAAAAATTATAATTTCTACTTTATAGCTGAGGCCATGGTTTAAACAATACATGTTAGTGTGTTGTGTGACGTATTGCCTATAAATTAATTTTTTTTATTGATATGAATTGGATCATGGAGAAACGAAAAGAATTATTTTGATAATTCAAGATAAAAACGACTTTCATCCAAATTCTCTGAATTTCTTTTGTGTATTCACAATTGTCTTGGAGGACCAAATAACTGATATTTTGATGTTATACATTAAGAAATAGAACAGTAAAATCAAATTGTACTTCTATTAAGAAGATGTATGTGAAATTAAATATTTTTGTACAAACTACTAGTTATAAGATAAATAAGTCACAGGTATATAGTGTACAGCACAGGGAATACAGTCAATATTTTATAATAACTTTGTATAGTATATAATTATAAAAATATTGAATCACTATGTTGTACACCTGAAATGAATATAACACTGTAAGTCAACTATATTTCAATTTAAAAAGAAATTAAATTTTTTGTATTATTAAATTGTGGTCTGGGGCTTCCATGGTGGCACAGTAGTTAAGAATCCCCCTGCCAATGCAGGGGACGCGGGATCGAGCCCTGGCCCGGGAAGATCCCACGTGCCGTGGAGCAACTTAAGCCCGTGCTCTGCAACAAGAGGAGCCACCGCTCACCACAACTAGAGAAAGCTCGCATGCAGCAACAAAGACCCAACTCAGCCAAAAATAAATAAATTGTGGTCTGAAAAAATTTTTAACTTATTTACTATTATTTGGTTAAATTAACGTGTCTGTGTGGCCACATCCAGAGAACACATTTCCTTTGAAGTAATTAGAAAGCGTAAATCAATGCTATTGTTCAGATCTCATTTGTTTCCCAGCATCACCTTGGAAGAAATTATTACTTTTAGAATAGGAAGAAAGCAAATGAGGGGTGGTGGATTCCATTTTTATTTTCTTATGACGTTTCCTACTATTTACTTTATATCTCATATTGCCTAAACAATCTGAAGAGTGATAGGAATTATTTTGGGGGTGGGGAGTGAAGTTGTGAGGCTTGGACAAGCTGGTGGGACTTTAACAATTTCACCCACTAAGTGTACTATGCTGTATAAAAAGAATAAATAAAATTCAAAAAAAAAGACACAATATCCTAACTAAATAAACATTTAGTTTGGTTAACCATAAAAAAAAAAAAAAGCAAAATCAGACTTTCCTATAACTCTCAGAACTCTTCATGTGCTAAAGAAACATGCTCGATATCAGCCTGGAATTCTTTTTCTTTAGTTATGAGTCTTACATTTTGCTTGAAGTTTGGTTTTTTCTTGGAAAATTTATTGCATTGTTTTTCATCCACTACAATTTTTCTGAAACTGCCACTGTCTCTGTTCATGGATCTGGAAGTGAAAATGTTGTAAGACCCGTAATGGTCATTATTAAATTTATTTTACACAGGAAGTTGAAACAGAAGCTTGAGATTCATTATTACTTCTGAAGTAATTTCTTCCTTTGAGTGCTGTTAGTTTTTTCTAAAGGCTGTCATACTTTTGGATAGCTGTAACCTTATACATGATATAAGTAACTTTAAAGGTGCTATTAAATTGTTTATCTTCTATTTTAGAGAAATAATTCATAACTGATTATTCCAAATCAAAGAACTAAGTGAACAGAGTAACACTTATAATAACATGAAACTCTGTGATGCTGCTTCCCAAGGGCTTAGCAGCAAACACGTTACTCATGGTTCTCCTCTGAATTTTTTGGCCAAAATTTCATAATTTAGTGTAATGTGTGGCAGAACAGAAATGAGATGGATAAGCACCTTCCTGGTCCATGAAATTTATTTCTCACCCCATCCTAGTAGCATTGTAGAAGAATGTGCTTACAATAATTATAAACATCAAATAATCTGAAGCAATTGTAAAGATTTAAAGATTTCCTGAGCATCCAAAAGCATGTAATAGCTGATCATCTGTAATAGCTCTAGGTGATACAGAAATGTATATAAACCGATTAACATGTCTTTGCACCTGAGACTTTATAATTTAAAGATGGGTAATGAAGGAGAAAGGTAGATGCCAGAAAAGCATAGCACTGATGATGAATCAATTTTCCTCATAGGTATGTCATGGTAAATTTTTATTTTTTAAGAGCAGAGAACATTGTGAGCAGTCAGTAAGACAGGTCAGTGCCAGACACAACCTCCGTCCTATCACTGAGTTCCCACCATCACTAAGCAAAGGGAAGCAATACTAGGCTTATGGATAACTCTAGTCATTTTTTAAAAGTATTTTTTCCTAATTACTAACTGAATAATTAGGGAGAAAATTGTTTCCCTTGGTTTCCTTCCAGATGCTGAGGCTGGTCACTAAGTAGGGTCCTGAGAGCTGGACGTGGGACCTAAAAGCCACACTGGGCCCAGCTTCCCCTTTGTCCCATCAGTGAAAACTGAGATTGACATTTGAAGAGACTATACACGGCATCTCCATGTGACTTGGCTTCCACATAGCATGGCAGCTACAGGGCAGTTAAATTTCTTGCATCATTGCCCCTGGCTCCAAGTCCAAGTTTACCAAATAACAAGGAGGAAAACTGGGTCTCCTCTTCTGACCTAGTCTTGGAAGTCATGTGGTGTCACTTCCGCTACATTTGTTCGGTTGTAACTCACAAGCCTACCCAGATTCAAGGGGAGGGGACATAGACTCCACTTAGAGAGTCACATTGTCTATGAGTAAGTGGGATGGGAAATATTGTCATGACCATTTTTGGAAAATACAATCTATAGCAGAGCTTATATAAGTTTTTCTCTTTTTTATAGCGCTCACTTCTGAGGTAATCTTTTTCAGCCCCTAAATTTAATTATACACTGGTGAATCCCAAATTTATATCTCCAGTCCTGACTTCTACCCTGAGTTCTACATACAAATATTCAATTCTCTACTTGACCAGTAGCATCCCCTGCTCTCCCACACACAAGTCCTGATAATTAAAAATATCTCCAGATATTTCCAGATGTTCCTTGGGGGCAAAAATTTTCCCAGTTGAAAACAATTGGTCTAAAGTGATTTTGATTGATTGGTAATGATGTTCTACTCACTGACGTTAAAAAGTTTAAATGGTAGCTCGCTTGCTCTGCTTAGAGTTCGTTTCTTTGGTTGTTTCAAATCCATAAACACACTTTAATGGAGAATTGATTTCAGAGTCTTATTGGTAACTATAATTTTTAAAAATGGGGGTTGCTAGCATGATTTTCCTGGCTGGTATGAATGAAGGCACTGGGTAAGAGAAAGAGCTGCACACTCATAATTATTGTGTCTGTTTTAAGCTGCATATATTTTACACAGTTTTGACCATGGGTATTGAAAACAAAAGAAAGTTTTAGGAACAAGAATTCAGCAGTGAATTGTAGGATATTTCTGTCAAGGTAAATTCATCTTTCTTTTGTGTTAATCCTTTCGCTTCAATCCATTCTCATTGAGCTTTCATAGAAAATGTCCTACATGTTTGTATTATCCATACTATCTTTCTTTTATTGTAAAATTCATAAAGTAAAGGGAATCAGTTTTCGTGCAGTCTTTCAAAACACTAGGCACTATGCTTCAGACTTATTTTTGTTGCTTCTGCTGATGATAATGAAGACACTATATAAGCACATGCCAGATATAAACAGTGAGGTGCCAGTTATTTCTGCATACAATAGAATGGCTCTCTGGCTGCTCTGGGCTTCACTGGTGTCCTCTGTAGTCATACAGAAGTATGCGCAGAGTGGGCCCTGTAGAGCGACTTGCTTCTGGAGTTTCTGGAAAGAATCGATGTATTTTTCTAAAGGTTAGGGGCAAAAGAAAGTCCTCCTTCATTATTCACTAGAAAAGTGCTTCCTGCTTCCATGTTAACGGAGAAATAGAATTGAATATTTTAACTTGATAATTTTTTTCATGGTTTGCCGGGGGTAGAGTTCCCATTTCTTTTTGAAGCTAAAATTAAAAAAGCAAATCTCTACTATGTACTTTACATACAAATGTGAATTACATATATATAATATACATACTATATATGAAGCTGATATGTATATATTAATATATATATTTTTTCCTTATTAGCTGGATGTGACTTTAGTCATGTTACTTAATATTTTTTATATAGTGATAATAATAGGATTTACCTCATGTAGTTATTCTGAGTATGGCATGAATATAATATATAGATACTTAAAATATTACACACATTGTATTCACTTAATAAACCTAGCTATTGTTAATAGTATAGCCTTTCTCTCTCTCTCTCTCTCTCTCTCTCTCTCACACACACACACACACACACACACACACATACCTATCACATTTTTAGTTTATACAATAAGCATGTACTTATGTGCTGGAATTTTACTAGGTGGGCATTAGTCAGCTTGGATTCTGATCTCATGGAACATGCGTTCCAATGAGGAAGACAGACCAAAAATAATTTCACAGATAAATAAAAATAACTACAATTCATCATAAGAGCCAAGAAGGAAATCAATAGGCAACCAAGGTAGAGAATAAGAAGGAGAGTGTGGATGGTAGTCTCCCTAAGTGGGTGGTGAGGGAATGCCTCTCTGGGAAAGTGGTGTCAGAGTTGTGACTGGAGGGCCGGGGACTTAGCCTGTGCCTATAAGGGAAGCGTACAGGTGAGATAGATCTGCTTGCCTAAAAGCAGGTGGCATGTCTGCCATTGTCTTGGTTCTCCATATCCCTTTTGCCAGCACACTAGGAAAAGGGCTTACAAATCACTCTGATGCTTTTTCACTGATTGACTTAATTATGGACTAACCATAAGTGGAGAAGACCTCCAGACCACTGACTTTTACTTAGGTTTTGAGTTAGTTTGAGTTAGAGTTCAGGGAAGTCATCTGGGATAAGAAAATGAAATCAGGAGTTTGTAATAACCAGTAACTTAGAAATATGCTAAGCCTGACAAAATTCTCTCCTTGCTGGCAGCTGCAGCCGTCTGGGTCTCTAGAGGTATATCTTACTTACTAAAGTGTGATTTTTAAATTTTAAACCAAGATAAATGAAACAACTCCAGTTCCTTTGATTTTTTTAAAAAAGTTTACTTTTAAAAAATGAAAATAAAAATCATGTATGCACCAAATGTGTAGAAAGTTATGAGAACTAAAACTCACCCTCTCTTTTTTTTAGGCCCCTACTCCTGTTCCCAATAATCTCTTCAAAGGTAACCATTTAAGCTTCATATGTATTTTTTGTAGAAAAATATAATTGCATCTATCAGCACAGACGTTATATATGTGCATGTATGTGTATATATACATTTTTTCAAAGTCTTTGCAAATGGGATTGTACTGTAATCGCTGATATATACTTTACTTGTTCATTTAATCAAATGGCTTAAAGACTTTCTGTTTGAGTCCATAGAAGTGAACTTTTTTTTTAATGGCTGCATAATGTCATTTTTAAATGACTCATAATGTTTCATGAGGATATCACAATATATTTTACCATACTCTCATTAAAAAGCCTTTGGGTTATTTTCCTGTTTATTCTTACCTTACATAATCCTAAAAAGGACATCCTAATCAGTGGGAACATCATTTTCTCAGTAGAGTCATTTCCTAATAGTGGAAATGTTATTCAAAGGATGTTTATTCATTGTTGATTTTGAACACTATTACTAAATTGCACTAAAAAATTTACACCAATTAAAACTCCCATCAAGAGTGCCAGAATTCCTCATAACCTGTCTCTCCATAGTTGCATTAACACTGAATCTTATTAAACTTAAAAATTTTGTCAGTCTGGTAGATGAAAATTTATATGTGATTTGCATTTCTTTCGTTGAGAGTCAGATGGAGAATCATTTTGCAGATTATTGGCCATTTTGTTTCTATATCTGTGAATTGCCTATTTACATTAATTGATCATTTTTCCATTAGTTTTTTTTTTCCCTTAGGTCTTTTTCTTGCTAATTGGTACAAACGTTATGTAAATTAGAAAATTAGCTCTTTAACTATAGAAATAGTTAAAAATTTTTTCTTTCCTTTTGTTATTGATTTTTTAGCTTTGTTTATATTTTTTGGCATTTTCCTTAACAGTTTCTCAGTTTGTGTCATGTTTAGGAAGGCCTTTCACATTACAAAATTAAAGAAGTATTTCCCCATGTTTTCTCTTAATACTCTTATGGTTTCATTTTGTAATTCAAAATCTTTGATCCATCTGGAACTTATTTTGACACAAGGAGTAATTTTCTTTTCAAAATGATGAGGCAGTTGTCACCACACTATTTATTGAATAATATGTAAGTGACTCATTATTATTTTAGTAAAGTGTGTTGGCTCAGATTTTGGAATCAGAACTAAATCCAAACCTTGGTGTGACTGTTCTTGCCTCGTCTTTATGTAGGGTTAATACTTCAGAGTCACAAAGTCTTATCTGAAACCATTGTTGTTGCCAGATTGTTTCCCTAGAGATTTCAGCACACTGAGGATCTCCATCTGCACTCCCAGGGTTGAACCCACTAACTGGGAGGCTTACGTGGTGCCAAGACATGGTGGTGGTCATCTCTTCCTTCTGGCATCCACCAAGACACCCCTATTTTATCAGGTCTCTGGTTGTTGATCTATTTAGATTCCTTTTCAAACCTGAATGGGCTTCATTCTCTCAGCTCTCACTCTTTCAGTGACTTTTTTTTTTTTTTTTTTGGCGGTACGCGGGCCTCTCACTGCTGTGGCCTCTCCCGTTGCGGAGCACAGGCTCCGGACGCGCAGGCTCAGCGGCCATGGCTCACGGGCCCAGCCGCTTCGCGGCATGTGGGATCTTCCCGCACCGGGGCACGAATCCGCTTCCCCAGCATCGGCAGGCGGACTCTCAACCACTGCGCCACCAGGGAAGCCCTTTCAGTGACTTTTGAACCCCTCTTCCTGAGCAGGACCGATTCTTGGTTCTCCCGAGCCTCTCTGGGTGGGACCGTGGGGAAATTTGTGCAGCTATCTCAAACCCTTTGGCCCAGAATTTCCATACCACCATCTTTATTCTGGTGTCCTCTGTGCCAAGCTGGGGGGTGGAAACACTCTGTGAGGCTCCCTGGCTCCCTGACCCACCCCTGCAGAGCCCCTCCCTTCTCAGCTCAGTAACCCTATCTGGAGGCTCCAGCGTTATCAACCCTCCTCTCGGTCAGACACCCAGAGCAGCTCAAACACCATTGTTTCATCTTGCATGTCCCTCCTCTCTCCCCTCCCGGTGGCAAACCTCATCTAGTCTGGGAGTCGGTGGGTAGGAAAAACTGGTTCTAACTGAAAATGCCTATCATTCCAGATCTTTTCGTCCTAGGCCTGCATCTCAATCTTTAAAACTCCAAAGCCAAGGATTTCACTCTTTTGTTCTCTTCTCCAAATTATCAACCCTACCCTAAGGCAGTGGATATCTCAAAGTCTTTGAATAGGGAAGGGACACAGATTAAGAAAGCATTACTGAGGAGAAAACACATTAGTTAACATATTAGAATTCGATTCCTCTGTGTTACTAATTGCATTTAATACCATAGAGAAAACCAGCTATGAAGACTTAGAAACAAAAGATTAAATCACCTATGTAGAAAATGTCAACATAGGAAGTTTGCTGAATTTGATGGACATTAGCCAAATGACAGATGCTATGTACACTGCTAAGGGTGCTTCATTATTAGCTGTTCCCATCCTGTCTCATCTCCCAAAGAATTATAAATTTATAACTAACACCTTGCCCACAGAAAATCTCTCAGTCCTAATAAAAAATCCTCTAGATATTCATTTGCATGATATGTTCTCCTTTTGCCAAGAAATTGTCTATAAAAATGTTCACATCTGGGTCTAAATAAACAACCCCCTCCATAATTTTGTAAAACTCTGGAACTCTCCCAACATTCAAAATAGCATGGTATCTTATAGTCTAACTTTTTTTAGTTAAGAAAAAGCAATTGGGGCTTCCCTGGTGGCGTAGTGGTTAGGAATCCACCTGTCAATGCAAGGGACACGGGTTCGAGCCCTAGTCCGGGAAGATCGCACATGCCGCGGAGCAGCTAAGCCCGTGTGCCACAACTACTGAGCCTGTACTCTAGAGCCCTCAAGCTACAACTACTGAGCCTGCAAGCCACAACTACTGAAGCCCGCGTGCCTAGAGCCCGTGCTCCACAACGAGAGAAGCCACTGCAATGAGAAGCCCGCGCAGCGCAACGAAGACGAGCCCCGCTCACCGCAACTAGAGAAAGCCCACGCGCAGCTGCAAAGACCCAATGCAGCCAGTGTATAAATAAATAAGATTTTTTAAAAAAGAAAAAGCAATTGAAGAGGGGCTGCTTTATTTTTAATTATTCAGATTTATTTCTCCTTTAGTATTTTGAAGATTCTAGACTCTGGCAGTAATGAATTTCATATGAGACAACTTTTCACTGGTTATCAAAATAATTTTCAAGAACAAACTAAGGCTCTAAAATTGATTACAAAATATTTTATTTTATAGTGCATCAAGTGTTTCCACTTAGAATTATTCTGCACTATGAAATTGATAATTTTGACTGTTTGAAAATATCTCGGTCACTAAAAGTAAGATTTGTTTTAGGTTTCCCAAAGCCAAGAAAATGCTAGCACCGACAATTTTGGCAGTTGGTCTATATAATTCTTGAAGTTAAATGTGGGTTACTAATTACAGTTATAGCTACTAAATTGCTCCCAAGTGGGTTTATTTAGTATTCAATGGTGCCCAGAGGAGGAATTTTTTATCTATAAAGCTGTCATAGATAAGCAACATAGTCAAAACACTCTCCCAGACGAAAATTTATTTTTAACTTGAAAGAACATATCACACTGACCACCCACTCACCGATTGTGAGGTTTGCTGGTACATGGAATCCTTGCTACAAAATTAACTAAATCACTCTTGCTAGGAATTCCAGGTAAGCTGAGTCCATTTGGGACCTTGTCCAAGAAAATCTATTCAGTGTAAATAACCAGAGAAGAACCTCGTTTGAAAACTTTTCACCTATATGTGGTGTCTTGGTAGACAGGGTGCCTAAGGACAGTGTCATGGCAAGTTCCCAGTGAGGTAATTTGATTTGTTAAATTAAACAAATTTATTCTTCTTGTGCCTTGGGGTGGAAAGGAGGAGGTGGGGAAGTGGAGAAAAAAAGAACATAGTAGAAACTGGTGCTTGTTTTAGAGTCTGGTTGACGATGCTTTAACTGCAAGCCTTACATTTATCCAAGGAACTTCTGCAATTAAGGAAAACTGTCAAAAAGAGAAGACTCATTTTGCACTACAGAGTCATTCATGTTGTGAAAGAAAAGGACATTGTATAAAGTTTTGGTTTGGAGAAACCAGTATCAAAATAATGCTACCCGTTACCTGTAATCAGATTGTGGCATTTTTATAAAACAATGATACTATGACTCAAATTGACAATGCTTAAGAATTCACTAAAATTTCTCGTTTGGTAGGGATCACACACATGTGCGCACACACACACACACACACACACACACACACACACACACATACACTATAGAAAAGTTTCCATGAAACTTTGAATTTGAATCTTTGTGTCTCATTTAGCTTTAACAAGCAGAGTAAAGAGGTAAAAAGAATATCACTTAAGGAGGTAAAGAAATAGAAAAGGAAATGAAAAATGAATTTCTAGATATTTATGCCTAGGCAAGAAAACATTTAAGCTTAAAAAAAAATGACTCTCATTTTTTTGAGAATTGTCAAATGAGAATTGCTTAATTCCTATAATTCTGTTAAGGAACTCAGGAAATGAAAAGGTAAAATGTATAGTGTTGGTACTTCGGTGGAATTTCTGGGTAACAAATGTGTATATTCTGCTTGTAAAAATAGAAAAGGTAATGGTGGCAAATAAAGGGATGACTGAATTACATATTTTTTAATCTTCTGTAGCATTTTTAGTTTGTTTTAAAAAACTCATGTTGTTCAATTTATAGAGTCAGGAAAATGACAAACTCTTCAAAACAGATTTACAATGAAAAGCAATGGTAGCCCAACTATAATATTTAAAATCCTAAGAAAATGTTCTGCTTTCAGCTGTGATTGTGACAAAGAAAGTGACTACAGAAAATTATCACATTCCATCAAAGTCACTTATTCCTTTGTTACTCTTTAAAAATGTTTCTCAGCTGATTCATGTCCTGCTATACAGATTCTGATATAGAATGTATATCAATTAGTAGGCTTGTTAGCTTTCTGTAGAAATTTGAAATTATGATAAAAATTTCACCCCAATCCATCCTCGTTTAAACCACAAAATAGCACAGACTTGATTTATACTGTACAATATATTGTTTTGAAGAATTAAAATATAGAATGTAACTTATCTGTGGCTATTATGAAGGGCAGGGAAGAGAAATCATAAAAAACGTTTACTGGAAACCAAGCTGAGGAGTCTCGGGAACACATCTGGGCCGGATTCACATCCCATGTAATTCACTATGAGAATTCCCATCAACTTACACAGGGCAGCAATTAGATGAAGAGGAACAGATCAGTGCTTTCCTAACTTGACATTTTTATAGTTTCTCTCACCACACACACCCTTTTAAGTAGTTATTTGCAGGTTTACCAGTGAGAACTTTAAGTATTTGAATATGTTCAGTGAAATACTCAGTTATGATAGTTAAGTAAATAAAGCTGTTGAGGTCTGCCCTGCATGCACGACTCCCTTTTCTGACTTTCATAAGCGTTCTGCAGACTCCTGTTCATTCAAAGAAATTTCACTGTCTAAAAGTGTGTTTGCTATTTACAATACAGAAAACCCTTAAAATAGAAAAAGTTTAGGGAAACAAATAGGAAGAGTTTAGGCAAAGGAGACTTCCCTTTACCCACCTGAATGAAGGAGTGAATGAAGTAATAGTACTTGTATTGACGGCAGGTCTGTCAGGTGCTGCACGAGGTACCAGATATTACCAGCCCTCCGGGATCTCACAGTCAAATGAGATACAGCAATGCAAACAACAAATTTTTACGCTATGTGAAAAGATAGAGGTATTAATAAAGTGTTATGGGAACATGAAATGGGGAGTGATAATTCTGACTTGGTGGTACTTGGGTTTGGGTTTAGAGCTGAGAAAGTCAGAACAGGGGATGCTAATTTTGAAGGATGAGTAGAATTTTCCGGAAAGAATGTTTGGGGAGGAGCATTCCTGGCAGAGGGAAGCATTTGAGAAAATGGCCTTGGGAATCTTATTTATTCTTTCCAGATTTCAAATCCATCATTTGCACAATGGGCAGGTGGGACTCGATAAGCTCTGAGGTTGTTTCTGGCTTTAAAATTCTATAATTATATGATTTCCTTTCTGCATTATCTTTGTTTGGTAAGAGCTTGCCTTAATCTGATCCATTCCTGAGCAAAATCTCTCAGATTGACTTGAAGCTCCAGTTTTTACTCTGCTTCTCATAGCTTTTTGTTTATTAGGTCATAAGTAATGAGCTCTGAACCCTTAAGAACTTGCCCGAGAGTTCACGGAGGTAGCTCATCAGGGGTGTAGACAGAGTGAAAAAGAAAATTAAGGTGTCCCAATTCTCCACTGCAGTATTTAAATCCAGGAGAACAAGTCACCCATGAAAATGCAGAATCTTTGCATATCTGTCCTTTCTTCAAGAGATCTCAAAGCATTTCCCAAATGTATTAAATGAATCCTTTCCTTTTGAATCCCATTTATAAAAAACTGGATCGGTAGGTTGTAAGCACATTAATAGAGTGATGTGTGAGTTTGTTTCTGCCACTAGATACCGTAACTGTGATAAAAGGAATCAACCATTTGTAAGAGAAACCTGATTCCACAGAGATTGCATTTACAGTTATTAATATGGTTTGTGTTAACACTCTTAACTTTTAAACATCCACTGTTTGTGTTTATTTAGGTCCTAGTTTTGAATGTTAGAAACTATAATAATAAACTCATCTTAAATTCCCTCACCCTTGTGACTGAGTGGGAAGGATTATCACAGGGGAGTGATTGGCTAGACAGTGGGTTGTCCTGAATAACACAGTTTTCCTTGAGATTAAAGGTGGGTGAAGTTTCACTTCTGTCTTGGAACTTTTATTTAAATGGGGCTCTTTTTTTCAACTTAAGATATAAACTTCATTCCTAAATCAAGATAAGCATACATGGGGCTTCGCTGGTGGCGCAGTGGCTGAGAGTCCGCCTGCCGATGCAGGGGACACGGGTTCGTGCCCCGGTCCGGGAGGATCCCACATGCCGCGCAGCGGCTGGGCCTGTGAGCCATGGCCGCTGAGCCTGTGCGTCCGGAGCCTGTGCTCCGCAACAGGCAACGGGAGAGGCCACAACAGTGAGAGGCCCGCGTACCGCAAAAAAAAAAAGAAAAAAAAAACATAAGCATACAGCAATGAAGGCACTCGCTTATTTTTTTTTTTTAGGGTAGTGGTTGTCATTCTTTGCATGACTGTCTATCCACTGAAATTGAGCAAAATATTTTTGATTATATGAATTTGTTCCTCACAGCACACTGGCTCTTAGGTATTATACTTATGCAAACTGAGTCTAAGGTATTAGCAGGCTAATGTTCACATGACAGATGAGAAACAGGATTGCTCTGACTCACAGACACAGAGAAAAAAATAGTGGTTACCAGTGGGGAGAGGGAAGGGGGGAGGGGCAATATAGGGAAGAGGGAGGAAAAGGGTTATTGTGGGATTATATGAAATCATGTGTGTGAAACTTCTGAAAATTGTAAAGTGCTATCAAATTTAAAGAATCTTTCATTCAATAATTTAAAAAAAGAAATAGGAATGCTTTCAGATAGAAAAAAAAGTTCTGAAAGTGTTTTCCACTCCATCATTTGCATACGAATGGGAAGGGAAAAGTGAGAGGAGAAAGGAGAGAAGAAATGAAGAAAGGTACCTAGAAGTGAAGGTGGACTGAAGAGATATTTGCACCCACTGAGAAATAATGATTTAAAGGTGCCCAAGAAGACCTGGGGACGTGTTCCTACATATCAAAAACTTCGAGCCGAGCCAGAACTGGAGTGGATACTAGTCCCAGGCTAGCTTTGACTGCCTTTGTTTAGTTCTATGGTTTTGACCAATCAACACTGGCTAAAGTCATAATTTTTGGAGAATTACTTATCAATATTATGTTTTGTGTCAATGTTTCTATCTGTAATATCTGGGATATTCTAATATCTGAAGGATGAACCAAAATAACCCCAGCTTTGCTCCTTCTCTGCTATATAAAAGAACTGGGAGTAGCCTTGGTCAGCACACTTTTCTTTTTCTTCTTATGGCCTTCTTAGTTATCATTTTTTCCTTCTGCTTTTTTTTCATCTGAAATACTTTTCCTTATCCAAATCCCACATTTTCTTCAAAACACAGTTCCAAATTTATGTTCTACGTAAAGCCTTTGATGACTAAACTGCACAGATATCTTTGCCTTATTTTTTCTTTTTTTACCTCTTCAGCCCTGATGTATTCAGTTCATACCAGCAAGTTTTCATTGTCTTCCAGAGTGTCTACTGGTGTCACGAAAATATCTTTGGATTCCCCAAGTAAGGACTGATTTTCCTGCTTCTTGATCATCTTGTGTAATATCTAGCACAGTGCTGGGCCCCAAATACTTCCGAAATGAATCATTACGTGCTGAAGACTGTGAAAAGATTTTTTAAAAAAATCATCCTGAAGCCCTTCTGGCAAAAGTTCAATTGGAATTTATGACAAACGTCAGTAGCTGAGGACAAGATATGGGTGTTGTTCCCAGATACGAAGGGGAGATGACACCAACACAGAGAAATGTGAGGCAATTGTTCTGTCTTCTTAACAGTCCCTGTATAATCCTAAATGATACACAGGGGCTGGCATAGTGTGCTCTGTCTGATTCCAGAGATATCTCGGGCTTATTTAACAATGCTACCCTTAGAACAACATTAGCATACTAATCTATACTACTGGCCTCGAACCACATTCCTAGGTATCTTTTAACTAGATGGATTGAGATGCTTGCCCTAGAAACCAGGATACAAGTTAGCATGATGGCCCTAGGATTTTAAGAGGGTAGTATCAGGGGGAAAACTCACGGATTTAAATCATTTTTTCCTTTTCTAAGGTTCTTACCAACAACACACACGGTGAAAACTCCTCTGAAGTTTAAATATCTTTCTTTTCCCTTGCTTGTGCCGCAGTATCACTCCTGCGCACTTCACCCAGCTTGAAAATTGCAGAAGACACAGCTTCCCCACCCCCCAGCTCCTAAACTACTCTGTTTATAGTCAGTTTGCCTCCCTGAATCTTATGTTTTAACACATGCTGTAGTGTTCAGATTGCAAACACAGCAGAGGGATGTTTAAATCCTAAAAACAAACTGTTTTCATTGCAATGTGCAAAACAGCATTCCACGAAGACATTTCAATTAATATTAGCTGAGTGAGGGGCGTCCTCTCTCTGTGGCCTGCTCAATGTTTGTCCTCTCTCTGCTGAGACTGCCAGCCGGGGTGCTGCCAATTAATGCCAGCTGTGATCTATTGTTTGCTTCTGACACCTGGGAAGTCCCAGCTCATGAGAATCCTGCAAACAGCAGCTGGCTTAGTGGAGGCTGTCAGACTTCAGGGATTCTGAGATCTCTCAGCAAAGGTAGGGGGCCTTCTTGTTTTAGTTAAGGGAATAGTCTGGAATAGCCAGCTTAAAATCCAGGATGATTTCCATTAAACAACCCCCAAATCTGGGGAGGATCAGCCCAAACCTATAAGCCTCATATCTCCGTCTAGGCCCCCATAGGGCAGTCTTTTAAAAAATAAACAAATGTTCCTAATCCTTTCTTATAAAGTCCCAACAAGTCCTTGCTGTGCTGTAAAGGTATTTTCAGGACTCCATAGATCTCTAGGAGGTTCTCAATCTGGTCCGCTTGTGCTGGACTTTACATGTGTTGAAAAACATGTATGTCCTCTTTTATTGACAATGCTTCCTACCCCCAGGCTCCTTCTGATTCTCTTACTGACAACACGTCAGAGCCAGTGTTTATTGAGCGCTTATTATGTGCCAGGCACTAAGCCTTTTACAAGTTTTATCATTTCATTTATCTTTAACAAGCATGTGTCAGTGTAGTTGTTACTCAAGTGGATGAAAGTCAATCAGGTACAAGGGTTTCTTTTCTCACTTTCACATACTATTTATTGTTCTTAGCTGATAATCACATTTTATTCCGAACTTGGGTTCACTTTGAGGGAGAACTTGAGCAGGTTATATGGCATGACTGCGTTTCACTGTGGTAGGGTTGTTGGGAGACTCGTCTTATTCCTTTGTTTGGTGGCTTAGGGAGATTTCTGATGTTTCCTCGTAGGCCTCTTGAATTATAAATTCCATGAGGACAGAAACTGCCTGTCTGTGTCACATTGGTGCCTGCCCTACAATTTGGAAACTTTCATAAATCCCTGTAAGAATAGCAGATAATACCAGAGACTATTTCTCATGGGAGAGACAATGTTGAAAAGGCTAGTTACTGGCCAGGTAACTCTGACCCTGAAACATGACTAGGTATTTTGTCTCCCGATGCCTTCTTTTCACATGCGTGAAGAGGTTCTGAATCCTTTTCATATGGATGCCCTTCAAAGCTGGCTAGTAGCCCTCCTTTCTGGGCTCCTAGGCCGCCATGCTGGAGCCTACTGATGGCGTTCAGTACATAGTTACTTTCTAGTATAGATCATTGGAGGCTAAGATGAAGCCATTTGCACTTGATTTATTCAGCACATGATTCCATGTCTCAAGAAGTAGAAATCCAGTGAAATAAGCCACCGCTCTAGCTCTCATTAACAACTTGATGCAAATCCACTCAAAATGCTCACTCATTGGCTCAGTCGTTGGGTGATGATGATAACATGATTTGTTTGCTGAGGTCTGTTAGTTCAATTGGGTAACTATAAATAGAATTTATAAACCGCTTCCAAATAACACTCTATTTCTTAAAAATCAATCTAAAATTTACAAAGGAGTTGAGAAATTTGCTTTATATTAATGAAATATGCAAATAATATGAAGATGTATGCACTTCTAGGTTCAATGTGCAAGACTGCAGAGTTATTGCACATATTTCTTTGAAGTAAGGTGTGTAAAATAAAGAAAATGGAAAAGAAAAATTAGGGAAAGATATTCTAGGTTATTTTTTCCATACAGATGATGATCATTTTTTTAAGTTATATGAGATATTTGATACATTTCATCTTGGCCTGCTAGTTTAGACATCTAGGGTCAGAGCCCTCTCTCGCCCAGGCTCAGTGGACTTTCTGAACCAAAGAATATGTGTTGGCAGTGAGCCAGGCCACTTTATTCAGAGTTGGATCCAGGATAGAATTAAAACCATACTTTGTTCTACCCCCCATACAGTCATTCAGGACTGGAAGTTTGCTTCTATAAACAAAAGGCCATCATCACATCTTCCTCTGTTCTTTAGATCTTTGGAAATCAAGTCAATTCTCAGAGGCCCCATACATAATTTTTATAGCCTAAAGAACAAATCAGATGTACTTCTACTCTCCCTAACCCTCTTCGACACTATTAGATCTAGAGGAAACCTCAGCATCACATAACATCTGTACCAGAAAATTTTCCTTGCATTTACCATAATTGTTCTGTCGGTGTTTTTTTTCTGCAGCACTTTATTACATAACTTGGAACACTATTCCTTTTTTCTTTTTTTTGATGTGGACCATTTTTTAAAATCTTTATTGAATTTGTTACAATATTGCTTCTGTTTTATGTTTTGGTTTTTTGGCCAGGAGACATGTGGGATATTAGCTCCCTGACCAGGGTTTGAACCCACACCCCCTACACTGGAAGGCGAAGTCTTAACCACTGGACCGCCAGGGAAGTCCCAGGAACACTATTACTTTTAAGCGAATCAAATAGCCAGTGTACTAAGGTAAATGTGTTTTATGCATATTCTCCTGGTGAAAGATCTGTCAGGGGGTTAGAGTAACACTTCGGGATGCTAGCCAAGGCAAATCTTAAGACCCTTCTAGTTTTGACAACTGCTAGGAAGCTGCTGGCTTCTTGAAATAAAACAAAGGTGTCTTACACCTGATAGGCATTACTGAGCATGTCAAACACGGGTTCAAGATATATTTTCACTTCAACTTTAAAAAGTTGTGCAGGGAACACAGGTAAACTTAGAATATGGTTATTTTTAACTGAAAATGTAATGACTTTGTTTTTGAAGATGCTGATACTTCTGACACCGTTGGTGATGAGTGGTGTGTAACAGCCGTTTCGGCTCTGAGGCTATCAAAGAGGGAAAGGGAATCTTCTAAGTACAAATCCCAGGACACCAGAACAGCTCTTTACAGCCCTCCCTTTCCTAACTAAGTTGGAGAAGAGGAACTAAAAGGTCTGGGGAGAAATTACTGCCTAAACAATGAAGGAAGGAGAAAAAACCCAAGGAAGACAATTTAAAGATTAAGTCACATGATTTGAATCTGATACATGTGGGGAATTCCTGTTTAATTCTAATTTATTCCAACAGCCTTTCTCTTTAACAGAGAGATCAGTTTGGATAAAGGAAACAGAGCACTGAAAATGCAGTTTCTCAGTGAGTCTAAAAGGCAAGTTCTGTAATCAAAAAGAGGATGTCAGCAGGGAGGCTTAATCATATGTTTTCTTAAACCAAACTCCTTTTTTCCTTTTCATTAGGCTTTCTTGAGGCATTCAGCTAATTAATGATAATAAATAGTTATTGAGTACCACTAATATTCTAAATCCTCCAGTGTCATGCATCTGGAAAAAAAAAGGACCAATATATAGATAAACTTAGGAAGTGTGTGTGTGTGTGTGTGTGTGTGTGTGCGTGTGCAGCATTATGCCTTAAAACTGGGAATTATGGTTGTAAAGTAGGAAGACCTACATAAAAGATGGGGTGCCTTAAGTCACAGAAACAGATGGAACCTTCACTTTGTGTGATTGTGGAGAGCACCTCATACATGATAGGTGTAACAGTAATCATTTCTACATCTGTATTTGGACTTTGGTCCCATCCCTTAAATCAGAGTTATAAATCCCGTGAAGCTGGATTAATCTTATTTTATGGACGGTTGTAAAGAGAAAGGCCGTCCTTTGGCTTTACTTAAGGAAAAACAAGAGACCTTTGCAAAATGGAGATGTGTGAAGGGCTGTTCAGAGGGTATGGTACCTCCGAGACATCCTGGGTTTGCTCTTGTTATCTAGAGAGTGGGGTGAAGGGATCTCACTGAAGCAGTGGATAGTAGATAGAGCTTAGCCTTTGGGGCCAGGCAACTCTGAATTTGGATTCCGGCTCCATGATAACTAGCTGTGTGTCTTTGAACATGTTACTTAACCTCTCTGAGCCCCAGGTTTCATTTGTAAAAATGGAGATAATACCCAGATTACAGAATTGTTTTGGGCATTAGGGGTAATTATGTAAAGTACATAGTATTTGGTACTTAATAATTGCTAGCTGTTACTATTGGCATTATTGTTTGATGGCAAAGCTGAACAGGCTTCAGAAACCACCATCAGACAGCTCACGTGAGGTCGTGATGGGGCACTCCCTTCCGAAAAAGCACATGCTAAAAACCTGTGAGGGGAATCATGGATGAATTTTCTTAATGTCACAGGGCCTAACTTCTCACAGATCAAACTTCTTCTGGTCACTCTTATTGATATGTGTTGACGGCACCTGATGGTCTTCCTTTTCCCATGAGAGAATCTTATCTCTAGAAAGAAATGTACCTGGGTTTATCAAAAATGCCCATGCTTCAAGTCTGATTTGCATCTGGTCACTTGTAGATTTCCTTTTTGCTCTGTGACGCTCTCCCTGGCTTAATGGGAGATCTCCCTCTCAGATTCACTTAGATTATAGGGTAACCTGTTAATATAAAAGTAACTTCACAACTGAAAGTTTGAGGACTCATGGATAATGTGGCGATTAGAGTTGATAGCACTGTATTGTATAATTGAAATTTGCTAAGAGAGAACTTAAATGTTCTCACTAGAAAAAAAATCACTGTGCGTGGTGATGGATGTGTTAATGAACTCGATATGGGGAGAGTCCTTTTACAATGTATATGTATGTCAGATCATCGCATTGTACACTTTAAATATCTTACAATTTTATCTGTCAGTTATACCTCAATAAACCTTGGGGAAAAAGTAAATTCATGATGAAAAACCTGCTGCAAGGAGGCATATACATGTCGATGGGAGAATGTTGGGCACAAAAGATGCACAAAAAGATTTGTGTGGTTGTAACATTTTTGCTATTTTTTTTCCAAGCAGCCTCAAAACGTATGTTAACAAGACTACTTGAAATTAATACTCTGCTATTAGAGTGCACGCAGATGGGCTTGCTCCCTTCCCTGCCACCGTGCTGTGCGCTGGAGTTCCTAGAAGACACATACGTGCTCCCTCCTTAATGAATTCCATCCCTCAAATCAATAAGGACTGGCAGCTGGCCAGGTCGACTCCTCTTGGACTCCTTACAAGACCTTGTCCTGTATTTTGCTTTTATTAGTTCTTACTACTCTAATTTCTCTCACTGTTACATTTTTCATTGGTTTAAGTTCTCAGTAGTCTTGCTTTCTTGCCAGCTTAAAAAAAAAAAGAAAAAGAAAAGCAAGCTAGTGCAGGGGTGGGTTCCCCCAACTCACAGCACTAATTATATAATCACCACACAAAACTCAACAAGTAAGTCCAATTTGTTTTTCAGCACAGGCAACTCCTGAGCTTGTTTGTTTAGACATGTCTTTCTGTCCATTTGTTGGATTTAGAACAAACTGCCTATGCAAATGAGAAGGGAGCCCCTGGCCAAGGTAGCCTTCAGCTGCCCACACCCTCCGCTGCCTCCCAACAATCCAACTGTACAGTTCTTGTGAGGAAGCCTGTTGTGAAAGTTAATAGTTATAAAAAGCACTTATTTACATCTGTTTTAGTGTAGCCATGAAGAGTGCAATTAATTAAGAAGTTTCTGGTGTGGTAAGAATAATCATACAGCAGGAATGCAAACACATGATTTCCAAAGAGAATTTTATTCCATATGGAATTTTTCCCCTAACTAAGAATTAATTGCAACTTTAAAGAAGGTTTGATTGTTTCTATGAGAACCATTTTAACTACTGAGGAATTCTAAACGACTTCAATTTAAAATTTTCTTTCTTTACATTGTTAAAGAGAGGAGTGCTTTGATCAAGCTCTGAGTTATAGAATTTATTAGAGTAAAGGGAAGAGGATAACCTTCAGATGTCTTCTGTGGTGAAATGTTGAAGTTAAAAATTTTAAATGTTTGCAGACTAAAGACATATTTGGCTGTGAGGCCTAAAAGCATAAACAAAATGTGACATGTTTTATTTTGTTACTTAACCCTTGTTTAAAAAAGCACAACAAAAAATGTATATAAATCATATTTTTATGTTTTTCTGAAAACATGGATATGGATTTTTGGTGATTATCCTCCACGTAGAGGCATCGTGCCCTTCGGTATGTAGTGGTTCGTATATATGCAAATAGCTTTAATTTCGGTATGGCAGTTTCTTAAAGCTGAAAGCATTTAAATACACACAACATGAATTCTGCGAAGGAATATCCTTTCTTTCTGTTGCCATGTGCTACACATTCCAATATTTTGCTGGAGCCCAGGAATGAATAATGCAAAGAGACGAAGAAGGGAAAAACAGGAACATGCAGCTGAAAGCAAGATAGGCAGAGAAATGATGCCCGTTGCCGAATGTGACACGCTGGAGAAGAGAAAAGGAATAAAAGCAATTTGGGTGCAGGCAGAGAACCTATTTTGAGCAAATGAAGTTACAACAGTTGTGCGGGTGGGGGAAATTTCAATCAGTAACAAACAGCTCTTATCACATGCAACTTTAATTTGATTGGCACGGCATTGCCATTATATGCTAATGAATTACGGATGATGAGAACTGCTGTCGCCTTCTGAGTGCAATTGAACATTAATCAATCAGTTACTTAAATGACAGACTGTCTGAAATATTAAAGGAAATTGTTGCTATTTTGGAGATGAAAATAAACAAACTGGAAATCTTGAATTAATTGAGAGAAGGGTACACGTTGATAAGTAGGATTTGGCAAGTTATTACTTCTCTAAGTGAATGTCAGCGCAGGTATCCTGTTCTCAGCGGAATAAGTGCGTCCCTGCAAAGCTAACTGAAAAACAAATTCTCTTAAGTGAATCCCGTTTTTCTGTTGACTAGCATTATACAATTATTGACTATTACACTCGGGGAAAAAAAAAGCTGGTCCTAGAATGTAATAAGATCACTCTCAAGTATGCAACACTTTTGACAATACACATTAAAAGGAAAATAACCACCTACTAAAATAGTAAAAATAATCCTCAAAATAGCAGCAATATTCAAATTATTGCCGTTGAGTAACAGTCCTCAGGTTGTTGCAAAATAAAAATACAAAAGGAAAAGAAACCCCTCAGGACACCTGATATAAAGTTCCTAAATTTTCACCTTTTACTGATCAAAAAGACAAATTGTTTGGTGCTTTAGAATTTTGACTAAGCTTTTCATCAGTCTCAAACCACTTAAAGATTGATAAGTTTATTTTTTCATTAGCCTTTTCATTTGTCTTCTACTTGTCCTTAGCAGTTTCCTCCAGACAGTAAAAAAAAATATATATTTTAGAACATTAGGCTAAGGCCTGAAATATCTATAATCTTTGTAAAACCAAATTCTGTTCTGATAATTGCTAAGACATGGTCAGCTTGGGTACTTAGGTAATGGCAAAGACTCTCAATTTGCAAATATTTTTTTATGCTATAAAAATTGACGTGTTACCACCACCTCATACCCATTAGGATGGCTACTATCACAAAAATAGAAAATAACAGATGCTGGGGAAGATGCAGAGAAACTGGAACCCTTGTGCGCTGTTGGTGGGAATGTAAAATGGTGCAGTCACTATGGAGGACAGTATCGTGGTTCCTCAGAAAATTAAAAGACAGAACTACCATAGGATCCAGAAAATCCACTTCTGGGTATCTACCCCAGAGAACTGAAAGCAGGGTCTTGAAGAGATATTTGTACATCCATGTTCATAGCAGCATTATTCCCAATAGCCAAAAGATGTAAGCAACTCATGTGTCCATTGCTTGAAAGATAAACAAAATGTGGTATATACATATAATGGAATATTTTTCAGCCTTAAAAAGGGAGGATATTCTGACACATGCTACAACATGGGTGAGCCTTGAGGACATTCTGCTAATGAAATAAGCAGTCACAAAATGACAAATACAGTACAGTGTCACTTATATGAGGCAGCTAAGGTAGTCAAATTCATAGGCACAGAAAGTAAAATGATGGTTGCCAGAGGCAGAGGAAAGGGAGAATGAGAAGCTATTATTCTGTGGGTACAAAGTTTCAATTTAACAAGATACAAAGATTCTAGAGAAGGATGATGATGGTTGCACAACAAGGTGAATGTACTTGATGCCACTGAACTGTACACTTAATTGTTAAGATGGTAAATTTTATTTTCTATGTAGTTTACCACAGTTAAAAATAAAATTGAAAAGAGATATAAAAAATTGAGTTCCATTACCTATGACTAGGCTTGCTAACTAAACCAATGCCTGCTATATTTAGTAGGATGGTATTACTGGGAGAACACAGTTTGTTGAGAAGTGTTAGACTCTTCCACGACATCCATGGAGAAAGCGTCAGATAGGTTTGGCTTCCTCTGTTAGAAACGCCCAAGTTCTATTCACACGGGTGTGCCTCTTCTTACTTCTTTTTTTTTTTTTTTTTTTGTAATTCTCTAAGAAATTCTGCAGAGTCATTGAGAGTTAGAGCAAGCGCATGGGGTGTTTGAGGAACAGCCCGGGGCCTGGTGACTGGAGTACGGTAAAGTGAGGAGAGGAAGAAGAGTATTTAAGAGGAAAGTCAGACAGTGAACTGGGGACTTTGGCTTTTTCTTTGCATGGTATGGGCGAGGGCAGAGGGGTCATCTCAGGGTTTGGAGCAGAGAAGTGTCATGACCGGATGTATGTTTAAATGTCCACAAACTGTACTATGGGGGAGATGAGATGGGAATGCAGAAATGGAATTTCAGAGGAGGGTGCAAGATTGCTTTTAGTTGGGGAAATCAGGGAACAGAAACCTAAGGCAAAGCTACAGAGAAAAATTAATCTATTCCTTTTCACATTTGAGCATGCTTGAGAAATCTCTCAAAAGCAACAACAAGACAAGAGTTTCTCTGCTGGCACTAATCTGGACTATTAATTTGCTTGTTGATGTCACCAAATCAACCTCCATTTACTGAGTCCAGTGTGAGCCCAGACCATTTCAGTACTTAAGAGTCTGCAATGACTGCCCCAGGGGTCAATCTCAGCTTGTCTGGGACTCGTAGGCACAGGTTTTCTCTGTAATTTATAAAGCTCCTTGAAATTTGCCTGAATAAGAAGAGTGTTTTTCTAAAGAGTTCAAGATAAAATTACTGGCCACAGCATTTTATATTTCAATATTTAATTTTTAGAATGATTAATTTAAAAACTGATCTTGAAACACTTGGTCTTAGCTGCTTAATGGTTTAGGTCCCTTTAAGGAATCTACTTCATTATGTGCCCTAAGTTGTCATAGGAGAGATGCAGGTTTTAATTTTGAACCTAAGAGCCAGTTTAGGAGACCATAGCTGACATACTTAGTCCCCCAATCAACGGGGCTGAATGTGATCAAACAAACAGTGTAAATAGCTTGGGCCTGGAGATTCTAGAGTTCTTGGAAGAACAAAATCAATCTTACCTTCTATCTCCTTAAGAAAACTTTGTATATTTATAGTAATGCTTTCCTCAAACTCAACCTGACCACAAGGAGTGATGGAGTAGCATAAAGTACCAAATAAAGCAAGCATGTGCACGTGTGCATAATAAGAATTACAAATAACAGATTCTAAACTTGAGTCTCAAGTATGCTAAGCAGCATAATATGATAAAAAATCAACTGCTTTCCAATCTGAAATGCCTTGTCAGTGTTTTTTTTTAACCCCCAAATACTCATGTAAGATGTTCTACCACAGAGTTAGTTTTACCAGTAGACAGAAGCAGAACTTAATTGTATCTTTCATTGCTATAGGCAAATAGCTTGTGTTTGAAAAACAATGAATTGGAATCTCTTTTGGTGGCAGAGTTTTGCTTCCTATTAATTACACTCAACTCTTCATCATCATATCTATTTAGTGATCGGAAGCATTTACATTCATGACTCCCAAATAATATGATTCCATTATAGTGTGGTATTCTCATTTATTTAACCCCTCCTCATAATAGAACTTTAAGTTGCCGGCCACCATCCCATATTTTTTGTTTTTTTTTTTTTACCATTAAAAGCAATGCTTCTCTGACTTTCTTTAAGTGTGTCTTGTGTGTTATTTCTTTAGTATGGGTCTGTAGAAGTGAGATTGCTGGGTTGTAGGGTATTGTACATATGAGTCTTTCATAGACACTGGAAATTACCCTACAGCAAAAAAGTACCAGTTTATGCTTCCGGGAAAAATATATGAGTCAAATTTCCCTACACTCTTCACTAAAGGATTGAATCAATATGTTAAATTTTTTCCATTCTGAAAGGTGAAGAAGTTATTATGGTCTTAATTAGTATTTTTTAAACTATTAGGGAAATTGACTGTTTTCATGTGTTTATTGGTGTATGTATATACTATTCTGTGAATTACATATTCCTATGCTCACCTGTATTTCATTTGGATTGTTTGAAATGAAAAATATAAACTCTTTCCTGCAAGTATTAAGGATATCTTCTTTTAACTCCTTGGTTATCTTTTAACTTTGTTATTGCAACTTTTGGCATATAGGAATTTAAAAGTTTTATATAATTAAATTGCTCTTGTATTGCTTAAAAAAAATCTTTTTTTAGCAGGCTTGAAGGGGAATTCATACTCGCATATATTGCTGTTGGGAATGTAAGTAATAGTACAAGTAAGCAATAGTAAAATTTAGCAACATATACATGTATACACATATATACATGTATACAACGTGTATACATGTATACAACATGTATATACATGTATATAACATGTATATGCATGTATACAACAATGCTTAATGCAGCATTAGGTATAAGGATAAAACCGCAAGATGTTCATTTCTTCAACATTCAGCAAATAGTTATCAAACACTTTCTATATGCAAAGCACATTTGAAAGTTTGAAACTGAATATCCAAATTTCCCCTAAAATATCTTTAATACATGTCATGTGGTATGGAAGCTAGCATTCTTTTGGAATTTTCGTTTTCAATTTATATGTGTTTTCTGGAAACAACAGAAATCATACCAAAACATTACTTCTCTCTGCTGTATTGTTGTGTTTAGTAATGTTGGAATTCAGAGTCGCTTGCTAGGGATTAGAGAGAATGAAAATTAAATCTCCATCCCTCTGTCTTTCCGTCTCTTACTTTTACACATTTGACCTATGAATAGAACTGATTTTCTTTAATTCTACTTTTTAGTTTGTGGTAAAAATTTCAATATTAGTTTACCCAAAGTAGGTATCTTATTTTTAATTGGAATCTCAACCATAGTCAACAGTATGATGTGGATTTATTTTGAGGAGGGTACAATGGCCAAAATTAGTATGGCAATGGATTATAGAAGTTTCTCTGAATTTTCAGTTTGGAAACTTTATAAATCTTCTTCCTTAGTGATTATAGAAGTTGTGTGGGTTTGGGGTGGTACTTGTTTGTCTCCACTCAGAGGTTCTGACCCATGGGGCCCATAAATAATCAGGTGTTTAAAAAGTACCACTTTTAAGTTCATGCTTGAATACTCTCTATTTCAAAAGCCAGGACTCTCTTGATATGCTGGATTGGGGATTTCCTGCCTTGACTATGGGACCCACATGTTCAGGTTTGCCTGTAGAGCTCTGGTGGCCTATAATACAGACTCTGAAACCATATTGAACCAGTTGCATGAAGAGGATTGAAGGTTGACATCACGTGCTTGGTCTAAGCAGAGCAGAGAGGCAAAGGGATACCACAAAAGCAGGTCTTCTCACCCCACAGAGACATGAAGGACAAGGTGGCTTCAGGCCTGAGCTCAAGACGTGAGAGAATGGGGAGGCTCTGCTGCTGAGTGTGCTGGAGGTTAAAGGGGAAGCCGTGCAGACCTGGTTCCTGCTTTTGAGGCACAGTGGCTCCTGCCCAACGGTAAATGAACCCAGTGAATAGAAGGCGCTTGTGAACTAGATTAGCAGCTCATCCTTTTGAATATAGGAATGAATAGGAGTGTAGAGTGGGTCAGAGAAAGAAACTGGAAATACCTTTTCAGTAATTATTCCTGTGTAGAGGGTAGAGGCCATATTTCTATGAGCTGAAGCTGAAACATACAGAGTGGAGATGTTTGCTTTAACTGCATCGGCAAGGCTGTCATACTCTTTTTTTTTTTTTTTTTTGCGGTACGCGGGCCTCTCACTGCTGTGGCCTCTCCCGTTGCCGAGCACAGGCTCCGGACGCGCAGGCTCAGCGGCCATGGCTCACGGGCCCAGCCGCTTCGCGGCATGTGGGATCTTCCCCAACCGGGGCACAAGCCCGTGTCCCCTGCATCGGCAGGCGGACTCTCAACCACTGCGCCACCAGGGAAGCCCTGTCATACTCTTTACATTCATATTTTACAATTGAAGTTCAGCATTGACACAATTAGCAGACAAGATGTTAATCTACAAATATTTCTGGAATTCTGTCCTAGAGTATTACCATGCTGACACTTACACCTTGCACATTTTTTTCAAGAGCCGCAATAGTGAGAATGAAGTGTGGAAGCCCTGACTGCGTTATTTTAATCGGCTGTCAGTTGTATTTGTTACTGCATGTAGGTAATTATATGCTAGGTGCTCTGGGGACACAAATATGAGTATGACTGGGATCTGGCTGGGTAAAGTCACAGTATAATATAATGGTTAAACTTGAGGCGTTCAAGTTATATTGCCTGTTTGAGTACTAGTTCTACTACTTAATGTTGCCAAGCTTCAGTTTCTTCAGCTGTGATATGGGGATAATCATAAAATTTTGTAGATAATTAGATAGTGTATATAAAAGTGTTTGACACAGTGCCTGGAACTAGGTAAGTGCTCAATAAACATTTGCTATTATTATCATTATTGTGATTGTGACCACCATACTGCTACTGCTACTACTACTATTCGATAATGTATGAATTACTAATTGCCTATTAACCTCCAAATCACCCTTCCGAGAAATTCAGCCAGAGTTGTCATCTGCTATAAATTGTCATGTGACCCTGTTACACTGACCACAGCTGATTGAACCAGGAACCCATAACCAATGGTTCTAAATTGTTACCTTCATGACATACTTTTGAATAGTAGAACTTTTGTCAGCCTTGAAGAGACTGAAGCCTGTTCACATGATGGCATTGGTGACTTGGTTGCCTTCAGTACCTTGTGGCTGCAAATTATTTGCTGCACCGATCCCACCCATATGCTCATGAGTCACGGTTCTGGCCCTGAACTGAAGCTGGTCTATTCCATCCTCACAGTAACTTATGCCCAAGGTACCCCACAGCCTACCCACACAGCTCAATGATCTATCGTAGAAGCATAGATTGCCTTAATAAATATATTCCTCAGTCACGACTTCAGATCTCTGAATGATGGACGCACACAAAGTGGTGGTGGAGGCTTATGGGTTACAATTTGAGAACTACCCCCTTTGCCTAGGAAAGCCACATGGAACAATGGATCCCAGTGTTTGTATATGTTCATGGGAGGCTGGAGCAGGGAATACATGTATCAGAATTACCTCCACTCCCACCGAAATGTCTTGAGAATAGGACTTGGAAAGCCAGCGAACTACTTGATTGACTCTTTATATTCCTCCTTATTACGGTTCAGGATTGCTTCCAACATGGCAAGTATAATTGTACCGACATGTAAAGATTTATGAGTCTTTATTGTTTAGGATAAAGCTAGGCTGCTGAAATACTGAGATCCTATAATACAGTGGCTTAAAAGCTAGGAATTTTCTTTCTTTCTCACATTAGAGTTCCAACACGACTCCTTGTGTTCATTCAAGACTCAGGTGCTCTCAAAGTCCTTTTTCTGACAGGTTCAAGGGCACTGTCATCACCTGCATAGTCTACGCTGCATCACCACCACATCCCTGTTCAGGCTGGTTGCATGGGCAGTAAGAACACAAAGGAAGCAAGTTCAGGACCTCAAGGGCCAGTTCCAGAAGGGACACAGATCACTTCTGTTCAGGTCTGTTGGTGAGAACTTAGTACATGGCTATTCTTAAGTACAAGAGAGCCTGGGAAATGTAATCTAGCTGGGTAGTTATATGTCCAGATGAAGGAGAGAATGGATTTTTGGTGGATAACTAGCAGTTTTGCCGTCAGGTCCTTGTTGAGAACATGAGGTATACACTTGTGGTGTCAAATGTTATCTGTGACCAAAACACTGAAACAGAAATTCAGCTATCATTAAGTTCTTAGATAAGAAAAAGGTTATGATTTATTAAGATTAGAACTTTATACTCAGTTCATTCACTTATGTACATTTACGTCCTCATAAATGTATCTTGATTAGATTCTAAGGATGATACTGCAATAAACATATGGTAAGTATGGAACATGATGTGAGAAACTATAACGACTGGTATAATACAAGGCATTTAGGTCTGTGATTTGGGATACTTGGGATTTTGTACCAGCACTGCAGTTATCCACATGACTTTGTCCAATTCATTTAACCCTTCTGGATCTCATTCTCTAAGTTCTGTAAAGTACAGTTCTGTCATATTACTTCTATCTTCAAAATATATCTTAAATTCATCCAATCTCCAATTGCTACCATCATAGTTCCTTCTTCATTCAGAGTCTATAAATCCAGCCCCTCTTCCTTCTCCAGCCCCATCTCAGGTCGTTGTTTTTTCAGATTTATCCCCATTGATGTTTTTTTCAGTTCCTAGACCACTCTGAGCTCTTCTTTCACAAAACCTCTGCATTCATTGGTCCCTTCCCCTGTCTTTTGCATGACCATATCCTCCTTATCCTTCAAAGGTCACGTTTGATGTCACCTCTTTAGAGACGCTTCCCAGACCATACTATCTAAAGTAGATTCTTCCAACATTATGTATCTCAAGCACAGTTAATTTTCTTCAGTCATATTTGGTAATTGTCTTTTTTATTTACTTGTTTTTTCTAGTTCTCTCATTGCTCAATTAGTTTTCACTGAACGACTAGCTCTGTTAAGGGAAGGGAAAAGATCTATATTATTCATCCTTTTAACTTCATCACCTATTACAGTGCCCAGCACCTAGTAGGTGCTCAGTAAATATTTGTCGAATAAATTAATATAGGACTTTACAAATGTATGATCTTATAATTAGTTAATTAAAACATAATATAATTAAAAATTTTTAAATTATACTTTAATTTTATAGGAAAGATATTTAAAAGAATATGTCAATGACCCTATTTTGAGAAAAAAATTATTTCATAGTATGAATTCCTTTTTTTTATTTTGTCCATTTTATTATTTCATATTTGCTATCCTTTTTATCTTTAAATATTCTGTGATTTGAATACTTTCTCAACCCAGTCAAGATGGGAGATTTTGGGTAGGGAATTCATTATTCTGAGGCCTTCATTTTGTTTTGTATAATTTTAATCATGACAGTCTTTATCAAATCCATGTTTATTTAAATACTTATTTCCTTTTGCATACGTTGGGACTGAATATGTTGTTTTAATTAGTGGCATTGCTTTTTTGTTGCTAGATGTATTGCCTTGGCATTTGACCAAAAGCAAAACAGAATCAACACAGTGTAATCTATGGTAAGGGAACTGAATCTCACTGTACAATCGTGTTTTGTCAGCTATAAGCTAAGAGGTGGTGTATTCAGCAAAGTACATGTTATAACAGCTATAACTATGTACTCCATAATAGTCAGAGTTGCCATTTATGGTTCTCAGAAGAAACTTCTTTGTTTGACCTTGGATTAGCCTACAACTGGATGACAGTGAAATAAAATAAAGTTGGAGGAAATAAACAACCATCAGAGGAACATATTAGTTTAACAAGTTCTGATGTTTTACAAGTGGAATATCAAACTTAGAGTCTGTAATGAGAGTTCATCACATAAATGTACAGAGAGAATAGAATTAATCATGCAGTTGCTATGTAAGAAGAATGGCAAACAGCTTTTCATGAGAGTTGGCTTGAAATTGGTAGTTCATATATATTACTGGCTAATTTTATCATGGTAAATTATCATTGGATTTTATTTATTAACTTACTATTTCATAGTTACATGCTGATTTCTCTTCAATAAACTCCATATTTATTGAGTTCTCTTCATGCCTAAGACATAATGGGATTTTTTTCAAATGGTAATAATCTCAGTTACATTATTGTGAAAGATAGGAATACTGTATTGTAATCTTTTTTAAAAAGAAATCCTGATTCTGTAATATAAATAGTGTCTTTAAATCCAACTCTATCTCTATAAACCGTTTGCCTCTTTTTAAAACAGGGCATTTGAAAGCTGAAAGGTGAGAGAAAGAGGGAAAAGCTGTCTTGGGCTCAAATACAGCTCAACCTTTACCCAGCAATGAGGTTCTATTGGTTTGACTTAGTAGGAAAATATATCTATGTAAAAGGGCAAATGGTATACCAGAACCTCATCATCATACTATTCTCTCTAGGGTGCAATTGAGTACAAGGCATGGCTTTGTAAAGGTTCCCACTAAAACTTCATCAAAATGTCACTGGGCCTGGAGTCCCACAGATATGAAACACCCCTGAAGTCAAGGAAGCCGCACCAGAGCCATTTATAGATTCATTCTAAACTTTACATTTTGGGAGATAGTTTTTATTATCTACATGCATATCACTAAACAATCTATACATTCCATGTGAAACATCCTCACTCAGGAAATCTCTTAAAAGCATATTAATTTTTATAAGACAATGACCTTATGTTTCTATGTGTAATATGTCTACAGACCTTTTCTGTTGAAGTCCCTGCTTTGTTTAGTTCCAGGTAATGTGATAGAAGGGTCTATTGCGAAATTATTTGCAAATGTGAAAGGCATGGGTTTTACCATAGATTTAGGAAGGGAGCTTAGTTTAAATTTTTAAGGTATAGAGTGCTTCTTTTCTTTTATTTCTCTTTAAAAAAAATCTAGGGAAGGTAATAAGGAGACAAATACCTAGGAAACAAAAATTGCCTGAGATTTTAGGCTCTAGAAATAAAACTGTAGAAAAAAATTATTAAAAAAGGCTTATTGGCAAATGCAGGTAAGATTGACCACCCCACCCTATGTCATCATATAATTATAACATTCTCTTCATATGGACAAAAAAAAGGCACGTTGGAGAGCTAACTGAAAGTCATTTCAGGACAATATGTTTATTACTTATTATTCATTTACAATAGCAATTACAGCCCAAATTTATGAATATGGAGCTTGCAAAATGCCATTTGGATAGAACATGGTGAAATTTAAATACCACAGAATCCTTTGCTGTATAACACATTCACAATAGCAACAAACCTAAGCTCTGGCTTAGTGTATACCACCATTACCTATGTGTAAAAAACACAAGGTTTGGAAGTATGCAGTAGATTCAGTAAGCTCAATTTTCATTGAGGATGGCATTTTTAAAAATAAAACGTTCATTGTAAAGCAACCATTACTATAATAGTGATTGTTTTCCCAAGTGTTGAAAGTTTGGGAGGAGAGAGAGAATTTGAAGACAACTATGTTTCCTCCTCTTTGGAGAAGATGCTTAATTGTGTAATTTGGGGGGGTTATTTTTATTGTATAATATATATATTTGTGTAATTACGTATGTTTGTGTAATTACATGACTTATTTTAATTATAGTATACTTAAATCTTTCTAAATTTCTCTCTCTCATGTTTAAGTACATGAGTAAATATTACCATCAGTCTTTTCTGAATCACTTCCTCTTTGTTGACTACTTGGTACTCCCAAGCTTCCTAATAAATGGAAAAAGGAGGAATAATTCTCCTCAAGTCAGGTGGAGTTTGAAGAAACCTGATCATTCTAAGCATCCTCAACATCATCATACAAATGTTGATTGGGTAGCGACTGCGTGTGATGCATCGCTGCGTCGTGTGCAACTTCTAGGACTCTCCAGTTTCTCTACCACATCCCCACGGACTGACATGATGAGTATACACCCCACGGTATAAGGACCTACAGAGACAGTAAAAAAAAAAAAGAAAAATCAAGCAAGCAAGAAAACCCCACATACTAGCATTGTGTATCACTCTTGGGTGGTAACTGAGAGGCCGTGAAAAGTATTTCATGTTTAGTCAGGGTGAGGCCAGGAGGCGCTTGTCATTGCTCTTCAGTGTGTCAAGAAAAGCTTCACGAAGAGAGAGACTTTAAAGACGGCAGTGGAGTCACTAAGTTTGCAGAGAGGACATATCAGGTGTAAGCTGTGTAGTCATGAAGGTGGCTTATTGATATCAGAGTGAGAAGATTAGACAAAAGAGGCAAGGAATAGATTTGCTTCCCAGGAGCAGCGTGCTAACAGAATGATAAGACTTTTCTCTGAGCTACTCTGAGCAGAGGAGTCTGTTGGGCAGAAAAATAACCTCAGCAGGGGTGTTGGGACTCAAATGAAGAGAAGCGTACCTGGATGTGAGCAAGTGCATTGATACGATTCAGTTCATAGGATTGAAAGGAGGACGTTATTTGAGATGTGGAGAAAAATGGGAAAAGTTTTACAAAAAACCAGAAGGTGCACTGAAGTGGCTTGAATACCAAACAAGTAAGGGAGGAGTAAAAGCTCAAGGGAGAAAGATGTGTATCAAATGCTCCTGTACAAGGAGAAATTGATTCTAATTTTTTAATCAGAAGGCGCATGGAATCTTGTGATTTGGCCTTTGAGGAGTTAATTCAAAAGAACTGCTAAAATGTTTCCCTGTGGTTCAGTATAGGCTTCAGGGAAGTGCTGATACCTCTAGAAGTTGCAATTCCCTTAAGTAAGGACTACCTACCCCAGGGCCGTGGCCTTCACCATAGCCAAAAACACCTCTGAGGACCCACTGGCCATTTGGCCCGGTTCTAGGTACTATGCAGCCAAGCTTTTAGGACACAGTTTTCAAAATCATATCAACATCTTTCTGAGGCATAGCAATCATCTAATCTGCCTGCAGAATTATGTTACTGTGAAAAGTGATGTCTTAAAACCCATAAATTTGTGATGTTAGAATGAGTCGTTTTTGATATCCTTTACAAGCTAAAAAGTACTCAGGCCTGTTGACAAAGCAAAGAAATGGTGTCAAAAATAATTTTAAAACCTTTTGACCTATAAGGTTTAAAAGAATTAGGCACAGATTCTTTGCTTTAAGCCTCTTGGTGACAAGAAATATGGTACTCGGCCAGACTGTTTGATTGACAGTAACGTTTGTAGTTTCAGCTGCTAATACAGTATGCTTCTTGTATATTCTGAGTGGGTAAATATAGAAGACTATTTGTCACCTGGGTTGATGGATTACAAATAAGTGAGACAATGTGGTTAGGGTTCTGAAGCATAAATGAAAAGTCAAAAACCTTATATTATTTACAATACAATGCTTATGATTTAAGATTTGTTATTCCTGTTACATCAATAGAACTGGTTGGGTTTTAAAATAAGCATGTTACTCGTTTTTAACCATCTCTTTCCATTACATAGTTATTTGCTACAAGAATGCATCAATTAACTGTACCAAAAACCTGATTAAAATGAAGGACTTATTATAGATACTGGCATTTATTTTTAAATATCATGATTCGAGTATCTTAAAATTTTTCCACTCATAGGACCTATGACTAATGACATGTTTCTCCACCCAAACAAAGCTTGTTGTTTTCAGTACCTAATTAGTGTTCAAGCTTGTTTTACTCACTTAGGCTCAGAAAAGAGGTGTTTCTGAAAAATCTTTCTTGGTCAGTAGCCCTCTAATAATATTGATTTCTCCTTGTACAACATTTTGAATTCGCTAAAGTGTTACAAGTGGTATAACAACTTCAAAATGATATCATGAATGGTTCCGTAATTAATATTTTCAAAGAATCGTGTTATTCAAGATGAAAGATTATTAAGGTGATATTACTGAGTCTTTGGACTTAGAAAAGAAAATTTGCTTTGGAAAGCACATTATCACCTTTCAAGACAAGAAGTAAAATTGGCATTTTTAGCATGCTACTCTTATCTTTATTTGCTGATAAAGAAAGAATCCAGAGTTTTTCAAAACTTCAAATGAAAGGCTACGGTGAGGTTCACATTACCCAATCTTGAAAGAAAAAAGCCATAAATGAATGGGAACAAAACAGAAACAATAGGCTTAACATTTTATTTTAGAACTTAAAAAAAATATTATTCTAAACAAAACACACAACATGTGTTTATGTATGTGATTAATACAGCATTGTATTGAAGTACATGAAAGTATAAAAATTAACACTATAATTGTAGCTCATGTCACAATACTATCATTGCATAATGGATATTCAGCTTATTTTGAGTTGGTCATCCTTTTAATGTCTATATTTAAAGACCATTTATGTTAAAGGGGAGGAAACACACTCAATACTTACTCTTAACTCATGCAACTTGTGGTTTGGTTGAAGAGCTGTGTTAGAGGCAAAGATTCCGTTTTTTCCTGAAGCTCCATCGTAATGTATTTGCTACTCAAAACTACCTGCATCTGATAGTATGTGTTACCAGAATAATGGGAGAATTGAGCTTAAATTTTATAAGTAAATTATAATTAAATACTTTGAAATATACAGTATTTAAAAATCCTGTACTATATAATTGAGAACTCGGTATCAATAATACACCCTTGGTAAAATAAAACAGTTAAGAATTCTATAAATGTGATTTTTATCCTTTCTTTGTAAATTGTTTTTATGGGCTACAAAATTCTTTTATATTCTTGTCCCACAAGCATAGCACCTTAATCCAGACAGGACTAGTTAATAGCTACATTATTTGAATATCAGTTTGGTTTCTTACCTGTTCAGAGAAATACTTGATTAGTTTACAAGTTTAAGTTGGATGGCTGACATCAAAAGTACCATGCATCTTGTTAAAACTTGAAACCAGAGGGTATGTGTTGTATGTTGGGATTTCAAGTAAATGAGGACAAACCAGTATAGCTAGTAAAACTCAGATATCAATTTATTATTTTGTTTTTCAGAAAGAATCAATCATTGGATGTTAGAGTTTTAAGTATATTGCATTCTAGTCTGCTCATTTTATGGATGAAGAAATGAAAATGTGAGGTGAAGAAGTACTACAATAAAAGGTCACATAATAGTAAGTGGGTTAGCAGCACTCCAGAGCAATGCTGCTTTTACTATACAGCACGGTTACTAAAGGACCAGGGTAATTTAACTCAGCATTTCCTGGAAGTCAAGATTCCCTGATTCATTTCACAGAAACACTACACTCCATGTTGCTTACCGATACTATTTTTTTTTGGATACTTTTTTTAAAATATAAATTTATTTTTATTTATTTATTTTTGGCTGCGTTGGGTCTTCGTTGCTGTGCGCAGGCTTTCTCTAGTTGCGGCGAGCGGGGGCTACTCTTCCTTGCGGTGCGTGGGCTTCTCATTGCGGTGGCTTCTCTTGTTGCAGAGCACAGGCTCTAGGTGAGCGGGCTTCAGTATTTGTGACTCGTGGGCTCAGTATTTGTGGCTCGCGGGCTCTAGAGTGCAGGCTCAGTAGTTGTGGCGCATGGGCTTCGTTGCTCCGCGGCATGTGGGATCTTCCCGGACCAGGGCTTGAACACGTGTCCCCTGCATTGGCAGGCAGATTCTTAACCACTGTGCCACCAGGGAAGCTCTGGATACCTTTAACAACAAAACTAAAGGAAAAATAAACTTTTAATTGAACGAGCACAACAGACACAGAGTATGGACACCAAAGGAGTCCCTTCAGTCTTTGCTCTTGACACATTTATGGCATAAAAAGTGGAGAGAGCTATGAGACATTTCCAGCTGCATTGATTCTAAACTTTGAGGAGATTATAGTAGAAAATACTTCTTTTGTTTTTGCCTATAGAGGATGCCTTTAAGAAGAGAAGAATTGACAATGTCTCATATTTATATAGAACTGATTGTCTCAGTGGTTTGAAGATACTTAAGCATCATTTAATTTAATGGTTTCCAACAATTTGACACAACTCTTCTGAGAAATAACATCAGCAGCTTGACCTCTCCGGGGGTGAAAGCTTACAGGATGGACTTTTCCAATTAAGGTAAAGATTTAACCATCCAAGACTCTAAGAAATGGAGCACAAAGCCAATCGTATGAGGCATAAATCAAAGACTGTGTGTCCAGTTGAGAAAGACCTGTTAATATCTATTACTCTTAGTGCTTCTTGAAAATGTGGACAGAAATTCCCACTGCTTTTCTCATGGTCTTTTTTTTTTTTTCTTTTTGCTTGATTTAGATGTGTTAATTATTAAAATGTTATGAAATGCAAAAGTGTTATACAAATGTAAATGATTGCAGTTTTAATAATATCTTAAATAATATTGTCAGATAGGGTTAAATTATTTACTTGGGCTTAGTACTAAAGCCAGGAGTTAGCCTGTGCCTCTAGATTTCTAGCTTATTATCTTTTTTTTTTTGACGAAGTTCCAGGTTTAGGTGCATTTTATGCACACATAGAAAAAAAGAAGGCATTTCTAGATCTAGAGTCTGAAGAAACTGAGAAGCTGTTATATGGAATGTTAACAAGGATATGAATAAGAATTTAAAAGTCAATCAAGAGCTTTGAGGCTGAATTCATCGAGACCACTGATACCGTCATCCTCAGTGGTGACACTGGCATTATAAAAATTGTTTCTATGTGTGAGGGCAACTGCTACAAATTTTCAAACAATTTTGGAAAATATGTTTGTATACAGTTGCCCATGCCTGACATTTTGGTTTGGGGTTTGTGAATTATTTTAAAAGAACATAGGAGAATTTAACTAATGGACTGTTATTTAAACCATTGGGCTTAACATTCTTCATACAAAATCAAAAGAACAGATTCATTCTATATCTAGTAGGAGCCTAGCAAACAGTGAGAAAAGTAGTGAACTCAGGCAAGTCAAAGTCTGAACCCAAATTAAGTTCAATCCAAACACTCATTTATTTATTGCTTTGGGTAATTACAATTAAATGTGATAATTTACATCCATTAATTGAAGCAGTCTGACATAGTAGCCACTGGTAAATGTACTAAATTTTATGTGAGAAACTCAGGGTTTTATGGACTATCAAAGTAAGGCTTAATAAGAAATACATCATGATTAAACAAGTATTTGTTGTGTGAGAAACATTTATACCAGTACAGAAAAACCTAATTGATCGTTGGCTAGAAGGTCAAGTTGGCAAGTGCAGATCTGAATGTATCTTTGTCTTCGGCGATGCGCTGAACGTCTGACTATTGTATTTTAGATAAAGTGAAAGGAAGTTTATCAAACATCCTTAGTGTGAAGGCGCTGTGAAGGTGCTTTACATAAATCATTGTATTTAAACCTCAAAGAACAGCCTTGTGAAAGAGACAATTTTATTATTAACTACATTTTAGAGTTGAGAAAATGAAAGCAAAGATAAGTTAAGCAACTTTTCCAAGGTTCCAAGATAGTATTCCAAATCCAAAATCATTGGATTTTGATTCCAATATCCCTTTTCTTTCTACTACATCACAGAGTTGTTGCAACACCCTTCTCTGTAAACTTAATGAAGGAAACATCGCAGACTTGGTACAGAACTCATCCTATCTACAAATTGTTTGGTTGTAAGGTCCTTTCGGTGATCCTTTGATTAATGAATTCTCTGGGAACAAAAGTCTTTCATAACAATAATACGGTTTTAAAAACCCTACTTGAATTTTTTGAAGTGTGATACCAGAAATTGCAGCTGCGTCTGACAAAAATACCTCACTGCACAGTTTCTATTTGCCTTTGCCCAGCTGAAGAGAGACAGGGCCAACTGTGAATAGAGCTGAGAGCCTTTTGAAAGTTATTTTCCTCTTTTAACCTACAACATTTTGAGCAGTTACCTGGTACCAGTTAATGTGTTAGGTACTGTGCTTTCATTTCTTAAAAAGTGGTGTAGTTTTATTATCTCCTGCTTTTATCTTTTTCATCCTCCCCTCCCCTTGCCCCTTCCAACTCTACATCAGGCAGACTCTCTCACTACTGAATCAGGGAAGAATCTGCTACCAGGCAACAGTATTTATTGACTGAGAGATGATTACATTTCATTTTGAAGACGATTCTCGGTGTTACCTCGAATAGTATTTGTGCTTTTAAACCCCTGGTCAGGATACATCGGAATCATGGGTGAACTTGTAAAAAGGCATATTGCTGGACGCCACCTAGATATTTCAAATCGCTGTAGTTTTAATTGGCATCCCAGGGAACTGCACTTAAAGAAGGCTTGCATCCTGATGGAAAGGCTCCTTCTCTGTGAACAGAATCTAGAGATCAGTAGGGAGTCTGATGGGGATAATTTTATAGGCCCTCCAGCCCCAGATTTATGCTTTTCTTCTTTTCTTTCTTCCTTTATCTATTCATTTACTCATTTTGTTTATTTTTAGGCATTTAGAGTTCACTGGCAACAATGGTTTAAAAAACAGTCTTTGCTCATAAAGAGCTCACAGTCTAATGGGGAGAGGTACCTATCATTCATATAAACAGTATCCCCCTTAGACCCAGGCAAGAGGGGTTCCTGCTCTGGCCTGTGTGCTTCAGAAAGGCTCACTCTGCATTCTCCTTTGGCTTGTCCCTTCCCATGGGGTGGAGAGTTTGGAGAATCAAGGGAATGTAATCACCAGAGTTTGCCTCCCCTTCTAGACCATGTACGGGATCTGGAATTCTCTGTGCTCTCCCCTTTCTTGAGTTCACCCCCTGAACTGTGCCCCTGATGTGCACACACCTAGCCCCAAAGGGTGGTCCCGGGATAGCTGTTTGTAGGGTAATAGCTGGAGCTAGGACAGGGCCGGGTTGTCGACATGTGCACATGTGAAGCTATTGCTGTGTGGAAGGAAGTCTGGGGAGAGAGTTGGTTAAGAAGAGAAGTCGATGTGATCCTGGGGTTGAGAAAGCTCTCCCGGTGTGACAAGTCCTGGCTCCGAACCACAAGGAGGTCAAGAATTCTAACTTTGAGCCCAGACATCTAGAAGATATATTTCTCACGGCGGGAGTACAGAATCTATTTTATTTAACAGTTTGTCAGCTTGATTTATAACTTTTAGATATTTGGGTAGACAACAAGTGGGCTTCCATTTGTACTCTTGCTCCGGACCCCAAACGTTAGGGGAGAGCTGCCCTTGGCATTAAGAGATCTGTGAGAAGGCGAGTCTCCCGGTGTGGGTGAGCCAGGCAACACTCGAGGTGGTTGTTGAACAACAATTAGGAATTATGTAGGCAAGATGGATGGATGGAGGCTGAGAGGGGAAGGCAGGGCAAGGTGGGGCAGGGCATGGAATAGACAAGTGACTTTAATGCGTAAGCAAAGGCAAAGAGGCCACAAGCTGCCTGGAGTGAGTTTGGAACATAGTTTAGTTTGTTGGAACTTAAAGTGCAAGTAGAACAGAATTTACTAGAAAGCTAGTGAAGCTCAGCCTTTAGGTTCTCTCACTACAGTCCCTGATGATTTCTGGGGGTTGTGGAGGTTTTCGGTAGGAAGAGGAGGCCAGGTTGCAATGTAGAATCATTTCTGTGTAAACATTTCTGCTTAATTGCCTGGAGAGCTACAGAAGAGGGACCTGTATTTTCAGGTTTCAACATTTGTTGTGATTTCTTTTTTTACTCAAAAGAAACGTTTACTTTTGTGTCTAATTTTGTTTCTTGTTTCTTAAAGAAGGTTCTTTCCCCAGATTATAGGTGCCTTAGGTCCCACCAAACCTGGGTCTGCCCTTGAGTTTGGTAAATCTTGGGAGATGAGGTTGGAAACGTTGCAGAGAGCAAGCCTTGATTCTTTGAAGGCCATGGAAACCACCAAGGATTTAGGCAGGGAAGTGACCTGGGTATTTTTGCATGGGGTATTTTCAAATGATGGACCGTTTGGAGACAGTGTTGGATTGGAGACTCTTAGCAATCCCACTGAGTCAGTATGTGTTCCTAGCCTAGAGCAGTGGAGGAGAAAAATTTTATTGAGTAAAATTAGCAAAACTTTATTTTTGATTAGAAGCGTACAGTGGAAAGAGTCAAGGATGAGTTTGGGGTTTCTGATTTAGGGGTCTTAATGAATGGAGCACTGATTTGGGGATAAGAAAATAAATTCAGTTTTAAAAGTGTTGAGTTTATATCTACGTAAGATATGTAGGTAGAGATCTCCAGCAGCCAGCTAAATATGTGATTCTGAAGCTTGGGGAAGACAGCTGGGCTGGCCAGGGATATCTATGGGTGTGTGTGTGTGTGTGTGTGTGTGTGATCGGGAGCCATTGGCATTAGTTGAAACCACCAGAATGAATGAGGTCAATCAGGGAAAGCATTTAAAATCAGTACACCAGCGAGCTGATGACAGGACTCTGAGAAACACAAATGTTTCTGTAGTGAACAGAGGAGAAACTCGATTAAAAACAAGAGAGAAAAATAAGAGGTTACTCAAAATCTTAGAAATCACAGAAAGACAGTTTTTTCAAGGAGGGAATAATCGGCAGTGCCAATTAAGCAATGATATTAAAAAGTATACACTGATTTGGCAACAAAGGAAGTCATTGAAGATATCCTGGAGTAGGGTTGCAGTGGAGACAGAAAGCAGCTTTAAGTGGGTTGAGAATTGACTTGGAAATGAGGAATGAAGACAGTACCTTTAAGAGTACAGTTACTCTTAAAGGTTAAGTAGCAAAGAAGAGAAAGAGTGTATTGTACTCTGAAGGGAACTGAGAATCAAGCGTGCCCTATCTATCTACCTATCATCTCTCTATCTATCTATCCATCCATCCTATTTTTAGGCTGCTGGCTCATGGAGTAAGACTTCAGGGAGACTGGGGGGCAGGCATGATGCAAGAATCTTAGTGGGAACCATTTGCTGTACCTGGAGGAAATGAGATGAAGATGGGGGAGTCAGTCAAGTAAAAGTGTTAGTAGCTGGTGTTTCAGGCTTTACTAAGGGGAGATATTATGAATGTAACACGTGGTATGATTTCCTCAGAGGCACTCATTTCGCTGCACAGATAATACAACTAATTTGAGTTTGGCGTTCTGCCGGAAGACACAGCAGAGGTTTATGGGTGTGAGCAAAGGAGTGTTTTGGAAGTAAGAACATACATGATCAGCTATGAACAGTGAGGACTGAGGTTGGACAGGGGAGAGAGAAACCAGAACGTAGACACTCGGAGGAGGACAGAGAGGTCAGGGCTCTGAGGAAGTTCACAGAGAAGTGTGAACAAAGAAAGGGTGGGAGGGAGCTGGGAGGTAGAGCATCCTGGATAGAGAGGGTTTTTAGAGTTTAGGTTGCAGAGGCAAAATTGTAGGGGATGGTAATGAGTTGAGAATCAAGCTGAAGCTGTTGACCTATATAGGCCCAAGTTGGTTGGAAGTGAAGATTACTCATGTGAAAAAGGTCTCGAAACTTCAAACGGGATAACAACTTCTGGACTTCCGAAGATAAAATTTTGAGCAAGAATTAAGAAAAAAGAGAGGAGGTCTCATGAATTTCCTTTATATTTTCTGTCATTAAGTTATTATTAATATTAATTTGTTTAAAATTATTCCAATAATTCAGTTAAGGTAACAATTATGATTATTAGTCTATTTAATAACATTAAATAATTCAATAAATGCATTTAATAAATACATAATAAATTAAATACATTTATTATTACTACTGAAGGTCAATGAAAATAATGATGTTTCACTTGGCATATCTTATGGCTTTTTTTTTTTTTTTTTTTTTGCGGTACACGGGCTTTTCACTGTTGTGGCCTCTCCCGTTGCGGAGCACAGGCTCCGGACGCGCAGGCTCAGCGGCCACGGCTCACGGGCCCAGCCACATGTGGGATCCTCCCGGACTGGGGCACAAACCCATGTCCCCTGCATCAGCAGGCGCACTCTCAACCACTGCGCCACCAGGGAAGCCCGAGCAGTGTCTTTTAAATGATAGAGCTCAGATTCAAATCCCAGGTCAGTTAACACCTGTGTGACCTTGGGCAGGTTACCCAAGGTTACGGTGTACCTGGGTTTCCTCACCAATAAAATAAAGAGGAGGCATCTACTTTTACCGGAGAGGGGGGACCCCTTCCAGGGCCCCAGAGTGCTCTGCCGCAGGGCTCGCAGTCTCAGGTCTTATGCAAATGACGTTAATTTCCAGGTGGAGTCTGGCCAATCATTCTGACTCAGGGCCCTTCCTGGTGACGCATGCGTGCGTCTCTCAGCCAAGATGGGTTCCGATGTGAGGGTTTCTGGGTGGTCGGCTCCCTCCTTTTGGTTCCTCCTGAATTCTCCGGTTAGTTTTCCGTGGCAGCACCGTGTTCCTTATTGAGGCCTCCTGTTGTGAGACAACTCATGCAAGCAGTTATTATCGTGCCTGGCCAAGTCGAGCGGTTTCGGTCATCGATTCTCTAACACTGCTTCCTGCAAAAAGTTGTGAGGATGAACTGAAGGAGTGTGGGTAGAAGCAAAAGTGCCTGGAAGACAGTAGAAGGTTAAAACGTATTATTCATTTTTTTTTTTTGGTTCTTTTTTTTTAGTGGCAAACATATTTAGAGTTAAAAAAAATCTGGTTTTAAAGTGTGTTTTAAACTATTACTTACTGTTGGTCAGCTTACCTGTCTGAGCAGTTTTTTTTTTTTTTTTTTTTTTTTTTTTTTTGCGGTACGCGGGCCTCTCACTGCTGTGGCCTCTCCCGTTGCGGAGCACAGGCTCCTGACGCGCAGGCTCAGCAGCCATGGCTCACGGGCCCAGCTGCCCCGCGGCACGTGGGATCTTCGCGGAGCGGGCACGAACCTGCGTCCCCTGCATCGGCAGACGGACTCTCAACCACTGCGCCACCCGGGAAGCCCCATATTTTTTGAATTTTTAAAAAGAAGACGACAGGTCTGTAAATTTTTCTAGAGACTCAGAAAACATCTCTAGAAACGTGTCCTTTGGACTCATGAACCACATATGCTCACCAGGTAAGTGACAATTTATTCTGATTGCAAACAAATAAATTATGAGGAAGTAAACGTTCGTAGTGGTGTGCAACTTTTCAACTTGCAACTTTAATTTGGGAAAGGAAAGTAACAGCATATAATCAATGTTAACAGGAATCCAACATATAAACAAATGGAAGCAGTAACTGGATTTTAACTAGAGCAGGAAAACAAAGCCTGTCACCAGCAGCCTCCTCTGCTGTTACATTACCACATCCTGACTCCATGTACAGTTTTATGGTTTTTATATCATTTAGTCTTTTGGAATCGTGATTGCACTTTTCCATGAAATGCCTCAATTCCCCAGAGAAAGACAGCAGTTGTTTGAAGAAAGCAAATAGCATAGCATTTTACTGGCTGGAAATAAAATAAACACAAAAGATTCCTGCTCACTGGAATGAATGAAGTACCACATGGCTGACAATATTAAATTCATTGTTTAATATTAATGGTAAGCTTAGGTATGTAAAGCAAGACCTTCTGTTATTCCTACATGAATGCATTAGAATCAGACATAAGTGAATCTCAAAAGGAGAGGAATTTGGTTCATTTTCCATAAGCATCCAGAAATTCAGATGCTTATTCAAAGCTTATCTGAGCTACCTAACCAGTTAAATCTGCAGATCTTAGCAGAGCAGGATTGCCTGTAAGATTTTCAGCATTTATGCTGCTAGCTCTGACACAAATACTGTGAAAGGAGGCTTTTGCTGATGTGCTATGTTACTTCTAGATCTAACTGTTATTATCAAACTAATAATGAGAAAAATAAAATTCTTTATCCAACTCAGGATTTGAGAGTCAGTTCATTCCTAGTCCTCCAAGATGATAATTCTTAGTTCATACTGACAAAGAATTGTTGCTCTTAGATATGTGTTTAAGTATTCGATGTTTTGTTTTAAAAGTTAATTGTGCACATAAGCACAAAGGACCAGAGTCCTAACAGGTTCACAAATACATTTATCTATCACTTGAGAAGGTAAGTTAGCAAGTTAATTTCAATGACTCTGATTATATTCATACTGGCTTGCCCTTTTCACCTTCCAAGTGTAGTTCCTCTGCAACGGAACTGACACATCTTGACAGATGGGAACAGCAGGGAGGCCTAACTATCTAGAATAATTTTGTAAGGTTCAGAAAAGAGCAACAAACCCCCAAACAAAACTATAAAAGTTTGTTAAACATTTCTGGACATAAATGATGCTCTCAAAATCCTCTCTCAAATCTGTTCTTAGATGATCAAATCTGATCACCCCAGGAGCATTATTTGGTTTACCCCAAAGGTGCAGAACTTCTGGAATGGGCATGGGACAGTGAAAGAGGAACATTAGATGAATTGATTTATTTCATAGTCTTAGATGGGGCAGGGCCATCAAGCATTATAGGGATAGCATACAGGGCCTCCAAGCTTTTTAGAGATCGGTTAATTGTTTGTTATCTAAAAAACAAACAAACAAAAAACCTTCATTTGATTCTAAATAGAAGAAGAAATTACAAAATTGAGATTAATACTCAATAAAATATCTGCCATTTATTAATTGTTAATTTTATTATTTATGAAAGTTCTTACATTTGAAAACAATTTGCAGGTGATACATCTTCCCCTTTTGAAGAATCCTAAAATGTGCATGGTAACTGCTGAGAGATAATAGCCAGCTGTGACTTAAATTCGTTTTTTGTGGCCAAATAATATCAAAAGGCAGATTATAAAAATTTAAAAAAATATTTGTAGAAAAATTATATTTAATGTGGTTGAGGCATCGTCTTAATATGTTTGATGTAATATGGTGCAAGGTCTCCAAAAATAAAAGGACTGCAATCCTGGGAATGTTTTGATTTGGCAAGAAATGGAGGAATCCTGATTTGAGAATGAGGCATTCTAGATACATGGAAAGTGATGGAAAAGTTTGTTTTAATGTTTATGTGCTCAGCAGCTACAAGGTCTGAATTGCTGTAGCTACAAACAACAAACTGTGAGTGTGGGTCAGAGAAGGAGTGTAAAATTCTCTGAGTATATCCAATCAGTGCTGGGTTTAAAGTTTATGGCTAATGCATAATTGTTATTTCTTTTCTTTTTTTGTATAATGTTTCCATTCCTTTCCTCAGATTTGTATATACTGGTGTAAATAACTCTCTCTTGTTTATGTTCTTCAATAACCATTTTTCTTAAAACAGAACATATAGAAAGGTACACATCATTTATTTTGGAATGTCTTTAGTACACTGAGTATTTGCTGTCAGGAGGAGGCATGGATTGGATTAAATCATTAGTGAGTTATATCATGAAGTCTGTAAGTTAGTAAGTGTGTAGTAGATGACAATGACTTATGGTGGTAGGTTAAAGCTGTCTTAAATTTTCCTGGTTGTTAGGATAATTTTAGATTTTTGTTAAAATAAAATATTTTCAGATCCCACCCCTGATCTACTTAATCTGACTTTTAAGGGAGAGGTCTATCAATTGAATGCCATTTGGTGATTCTTCCGATCAGGCATGTTTGATAAACATGACATTAACCCGAGAGTCTCAGATAACTTTGTTATTTGGTCTGAAGCTGGAAATACTTATTATGATAAAATGTGTTCTGAGCCGCTCTTGAATTTGGTCAGCTTTGCTCATTAGAGCATGTTGGTTATGTGGTCAAGGGCCAGTTAGTTCCTGCCCCTTGGTTGTAGATTATACCCCAAACCTTGATTACTCATCTTCCACCCATGTGAGAAAGGTAAAGAAGAGCGACCAAAAGACCTAATCAACAAAAATGTGGAGAGAAAACCTCATTAAAGTGTAGAAATTCAAAATAATTTCAAGTCAAAGCTTGTGCCATCTTATCAGAGGGTCACTGTTATTGTCATACATGACAACAATACAGTTAAGAACAGAAATTCAATTCCCAGGAGTAGAGAGCTTATATATCTATATTATAAAAGGATATTGGCAATATTTCTGAATTAAGAATTTAAAAAAGGGAGAGGGAAATTGCTTGAATGGGAAAGAAGAAATTTAAAAACCTGTAAATATCTTCCTTATAATGTGATTATTATTATATGGGGCAATATAAAATTAAATAGTGAAGTCAAGACCTATAATAAAAGAAATAGATGTTGAAAAGTGGGAAGAGGAGGCAGGATGTAAAAAAAGGACAGCAATAACAAAATTGGCTGAATTTTCCTTTTTTTTTTTCTTTTTTTCTATCACACTGCCAGGCTTGTGGGATCTTAATTCCCCAACCAGGGATTGAACCTGGGCCACGGCAGTGAAAGGGCCAAGTCCTAACCAGTGGACAGCCAGGGAATTCTTAGTTTTCCTTTTAATCAATTTTCTTATATACAAGATAGCCCCATGTTAAATAGATATAAAGACATTGTTCCATCTTCTGGGCTCTTGTAGAATTTTACGCAGACCTTTATTATTGCATTTGTCACATTTAGTATAGTTGTTTATATATATTCCTTATCAAATTTCCTGAGGTCCTTAAGAGAAGGACCGTGTTTTTCAAAATTCTTTTTATCCCCAGATACTAACATTAGCTCGTATAAAGCAATAGAACAATAATCCAATCAGTAAATGACAGGTTGGATGAAAGAAAACATGGTTCTTTTCCACAAGGCTACTCAATATAGACCCCAGAAGAATAACTGTTTTGCATTACTGAAGTTAGCCCTATTATTTAAGCTGTGGGCAGTTAATAGTTCAAGAAGAATTGTTTTTCTCCAGGCTAAGTTTATTCAATAAGATGTAACAGTTATTCTAAAAATATTTAAAGGCATCAACCATTGGGGTTTTAAACTTGGAAGAAGCTGTGTGTCATCAAAAAGAAATAGGGAATATTGGAGTTGAACAGGCCTTGAAGACAGTGTAGCATCGTGATTTTAAGATTTGTACAAAGAGGGCTTCCAGCACTCAGTTCCTTGGAGCCAAATCTGTTGGACTCTCCACATCACAAATAATTTCCTGATTTTGAGCAGAAATATCTCTCTTTCTAACAGTTATTGTTCTATCCTGTGGTGGTCTACAAAACAAAATGAATCCCCCTTCTACACTGATGACCTTCAGGAAAGCATCCATCCCCCTGCAAGTTTCCTCAGTTTCACATTTGTTTGTATATTAGAAAAAAACATTGTTCAAAATCAGATGTGTCTGCATATGCAGTGCTCAGTGCTTTTTGCTGTTGTCACTAATGTATTTGTTAGAACAGACTAAGAAAGCCAGCAAAGAGCCAGGGATAGTTCAGAAGAGGCTACCTATAGTGAAACTAAACAGGTGAAGCATTCAGTCTGGACAAAAAAGAGGATAAGAGTAAATATTATTCTCATGTGAAGGTATATGCAGTTAATATTTCCAAAACTTTAAAAGTAGGGGAGGTTTCTGAAGGAGCAAATTTCAAGATAAGTAAACAGAAATATAGTATTTATACTATTTATGTAATACTATTTATGTAATGCTATTATATGTAATAGTATTTACAGAATGGTTACAAAAATTGTGGTAAGAATCTTCTAATAAGAAGAATTATCAATAAGCTTGAGAACAGTTTAGATGCACTTGTTGGTAGCAATACATAGGTTAGTGGTCAAGTGCATGGTTTATGGATTTGGAAAGAATTGGGCTAAAATTCCAGCCTCATCATTTATTAGTTGTATAATACTGAAGCAATCAAAATTTTAACTTCCTTACTTACAAAATGGGAGAGATTATAATACCTATATCATAGGATTATTGCTAAGTCTAGATGAGTATAAATACATGTATTTGTTAAATGTATATGAAATATATTTGAAGCTAGGTGACTGGCACGTATCACAGACCCACATATTTAGCTATCATGATCACTGTTGTCGCTATTATTGTCTTCACAGTTGCACACCGTGTAGGAAAGGCAGACTTTTGGGGGAGATGTGGATTGATTTTAGAGAAATATAAAATGCCATTTCTCCCCTGATGCATAGTCACCGTGCCATGCTGGAGAACTCTAGGTCTAGTGACTAGACTCTAGTTGTTATTTCAACAACCCTCTCTGCTAGGTGGCCTGTCCTAAAATTTCAGGAACCTTACTTTGTAAAAACAGTCAATTTTACTGAAAATAATCTGGGATTAATAAGTATAAAGTGTAGGAAATTTCTTTTCTGAGACTTTTACTTCTTTCTATCATTATAGAAGTTTGAATAAAAAAATTAAGGAGTGGAGTTAGATTTTCACCAAGAGAAAAACAATTGACTCTTTCCCAAGAGCCTGCAAAAGTGGTGAGGTCTTTGTCTGTCCCCTTCCTGACTGACTCAGAAACTTCACTGGCCTAGAGCAGGTCAAGTTCAGTGATTCTAATTCATGCTAACAAAACTCACAGAAGACTAATATGCAACAGCAGAATACCAGTGCGTTATTTTACAGTGAATAAAGCGCAAGTGTTTTTACTGTATACCTACTAGACCTCTCCGTCTAGTCATGTTCTTTGAGAAATAGAAAGCATGAGAGGAGGTTAGTTTTAAAATCCTATAATAGACAGATATCTACATCTGTGCCTCTTTTTATCTTAGGCTTCAGTGACTGACCTGACTGCTATTTGACTCTCTTTTTTCCCATTTAGATATAATACTTAAACTAGGTTACAGTCAAGTTCTTTTGGCCATCTCTTCTCCAATCCATTTTATATTTATTATATACTCTCTCTCCCAGAATGCAAACTTGTTTCCAAGTTCTTGGAAAGGGGTGGGATAGTGGTGGTGTTGATAGTAGTGAGCTTATTGTTAACTCTCTTCTATTATCCATGGACAGTTCTGACAGATGTATATAAAAGTTCTTTAGGTATAATTCAATGTTAAATTAGGCTCGTAAGCTCTTATGAGATCAAAAGGGGGAAATCACACAAGAAACAAGTAAAAAGAGAATCTAACAATGACATCTAATTGTAATTTTTTTTTAGCAAATGCTGTTGACAAACATAAATTATTCCATATTGACCGTATCAGGGAATGGAGTACTTTTCACATATGTTGAATTTTTCAGTTGATATGATTTATATGAGCTCTGCTTCAAATCTTCTCCGGAGTAAGACACAGATTTTTTTTTTTTTAGAAAAACTACATAAATATAGTTATTTAAGCAGTCTCTGTTAACAACTGCCACGCATGCCTTTTCATGCTAATGAAACTAAGGCTGCGGCATCTGGTGCTGGTCAAGTATTACATTTGGGTCGAACTAGGATGCAGGTACCATGACAAAATTGTTAACAGAGCTGGTCATTAAATGCAGGTCAAATTTCCTCTTCATGTTTGAGCTGAGCCTGGAAAATAAAGGAGAAGGCAATAATTTGTTGAATTACTAAGTGTGTACCATGGCAAATATGTATGGCATTTCGAGTTGTAAACTTGATGATCAGGTCTGTGCCATCCTTCAACATATAAATTTCAGTTTTAGCGACTTGAATTCAAATGATTACTGTGTTGTGAATGTAGTAAGTGCTCTGTACTTAATCACTTCTCATAATAAAAACACTTTAAGTACAATTAAGGGCCCCAGATTAAGAGCGGTCCATTATTAGCAAGTCTTCACACAGCTAAATTGTACCCAGAACGTATTCCCAAGAAACTTCTCCCAAGAAACTTCAGTTATAAAGTAGGAGAAGTTATGTTGGCAACGGAGGTTGCTGCATTTTGAGTATGAATGCAGTGATTTACCTATTAAATGCACCACATGGAGCAAAACATTGTTTTGCAAACCTCAAATTTTGACTCAACTTTCTCTTCTTTTCTAGACAGATGCTGTTAAGTGTCTATAAAGCCAAAGTTTTGACTTTTAGTACATCCTTTTCTCTCTTAAAAAATATATATATAAATTTTTAACAGATAATAAAACATAAAACCATCTGTCATTTGTGAATGCTATTTATCTCTTTGTTTTATGGAGCCTCATAAGAAAACAGATGTGACTAGAGCTGCATGACAATTGAATATTTTCCTCAAGTCCGAAGCTCTCAAGGTCTTGTCGGTTATGTGACATTGAGTTTCATCCTTCAGATAATCGAGCTGCGTGAATGGGATGGGTTGATTTTACTGAAATAACTTCCTTAACAAAGTTTTGTTTGACTGCTGGTTACATTCCTTTGCAGAAATATGTGCTCAGATTTTTTCTCTCTCTTTTAAAAAATTTCTCAAATGGATCAATTATGAGAGAGAAGTTAATTTGTTTGTGAAATGAGAGAATATTCCTCTGAAAAAAGTGTGTGTGTGTGTGTGTGTGTATGTGGCTCTTACAAATCTATAAAGTGACATGTTTTAAGAGTAAAAGATGGATACAGTACTAGTCATAACAACAGCTAATATTTGTTTCTGTATTTTAGAAAATAATCTCACATATAGTATCTCTTTCATCCTTAAAAATCTTATGAAGTTGATTTTATCCTCATTTTACAGGTAATGAAACAACAGCTCAGAGGAGTTCAACCACTTACTCCCTTTTTTTTGATGTCTTAAAACATATACACTAGTGACTATTTTAAGCCTTTTTTTGTCTCCTTCAGATAACAGTTCTACATTCCCTTCTACCTTAACTCCGTAAGTTCAGTTTAGCCTACCAAATACTTACTTTATTTGCTTATTAACACATTACCCCATGAAATTAGCTTATATTTTTTTGTAGTTTGAACATCTGCTCTCAGTTGACTGTAAACTCCATGAAGGCAAGAAATTTGTGAGCTCTGTTCGATGCTGTATTTCAGTCCATAGAACGTGCCTGACATATAGGGGATTCTCAGTAAATATTTATTGACTGAAAGAATAAATGGATGAGCACCTGCTAGGTGCCCTGTACTCAGCTGGGCAATGGGGCCATGAGGATGAAAGAGACCTGCTCCTGCCCTCCAAGAATGCACAGTTAACTTACAACATATGACCTTGATTTATGATGCTTTATGTCATCTGCTATCCCTTCAACTTGTAATTCTCCTTCTCTTCCTGTTCTCCACACCTACCTTTGTGCCACACCAAGTCACCTTGCCATTAAGGTCTTTATTTGAATAGAAAAGTGTTTTATTTTGTTTGTGTTCCATCTTTCTTAGAGAGACACACATCTCTTTAGAATTAATTTCTGTCCTGATTTATTAGAAGTGAGGTGGGTTTGGGGGGCAGGCAAGAGGTTGGTGTCTGCTCATGTTATAGTTACTCTCAGGCGTGTGATAATTGGGAAGGTCAGGTTAAGAACTTCTCTTTTCACTAAATGAGATCATATGTTTATGTTTTTTACACTTATGTTTGTGGGAAACACAGTATGTTGTCCTGGCTGAATCGACCAATTGATAATAATAGAATGGGCTTAAACTTTCTTGATTACGGGTTGCTAATAGCTACGTGATTTTAGGTGAGCTTCTCAGGCTCAGTGAACCTCTGTTTCCTCACGTGTAAAGTGGGGATGTACGTGCACCTAGTCTGTATTACTGATGGGAGAATTAAATGAAGTGATGAGTGTGATCAGACACCTCCAGGTACCACTTCAGATCCTCACCCCTGGCGCACCTTCTTCCTGTCCCAGCTGTGATCAGTCCTGGGCAGGTGCAGCGGCTGGAAGGGAATCAACTTCACATAGGTGCACCTTGACGGGGCCTCCCTAAGGCCTGCACCCAGTGCATTCGCTGCCTGCCCTGGGATTTTCCTCTTGATGCTGAGGAGGGGGGAGCTGTGGGAGACGGCTCCGGGCCCGCACATGCGCAGCCCAGAAACGTGGGGGAAGTAATGAGTTCTGTGGCAATCTTTGACAATTGAAAGATGTGGGCTAAGATAAAATCTCTCTCCTTTCTCCTTCTGGAAAGACTGTCCTAAGATGCAAACTTCTGGGAGGATGATGCAGTATGATTAAGCCATCAGTTCCACTTAGAGGGGGCTACCTCCTTGCCATTGTCCCTCACTATTGCTCCCTGGGATTGCACTCCTTAATAAAATAGCAACCCATGAGCTTTTGTGTCAGGCTTTGCTTTCTGAAGGCAACCTAAGACTGAATGTTGAGCTGGCTATAATAAGTGCTGAACGTTTGTTAGCATTATTATAAACTAAGACTAATAAGACTAATATAGGCTAATGTCGACAAAAATAGGTACAGGTAAAATTTTGTGTAACCAGATAGTTTTGTTTTTCCTAACACTGTGATCATTGTGGTGTTTACCAAATTTTTCCTTTGTTGAGTATCTTTTGTTTTACAAGACATATGCCATCTCTCTAAACTGAAATGAATATCATTTTTACTGTTTTACATTCAGTTGACAGTGTATCACACGTTCTCATCAACTGCTTTGTTATATACAATTCTCCAGTTATTTTACATGCATGTATTTGGAGTTTTCTAACAACACTCTTTAATGACAGGGTTTATATAATTTCTTTTTTTGTGCTCCACAAACTGCCTAGGGTAGTGCCTCCCAGAGCTCATCAGAGTAATTCATTTTTATGAAGGTCTAATGAGGACCTTTTTGTTTTTCTAAATGAATAAATTGACTCATGTTTTGGTATTTCCCTTCTTAATAGGGGTCATCATTCACTGGCTTCCAACGCTAAACAAATATAAGCGATTTGGGGGAGGATAGAGATTGTACTTTAAAGTCGTGTTAACAAAGTGCAAAGATGACTTTGTCAAGCGGAGCGCGAGGACCTGTGTGTTGTCAGTAATCGTAAAGGAATAAGGCCCTGCCAGCGCAGGCATCGGAAAAGCTGCCAAAGCTGAAAAGTACCTGGCTGGGTTTTAAAGGACAGGAATACAATACTCTTACTAAGACACACTTTATAGAGTCCAATTCACAGCCAAGGAAAACAGCTTTTGGAGCTTTTGCGTGTCCATAAACAGCTAGACGAATGCAAGGAAGCCAAAACCAGGGATGAGTAGGGTATTTAAATGTTCGACTTGTTCGGCTGCCACGGTGTCCTCCATGTACTCCGATGCACTGGCTGGCACGGACAGAACCAAGGAATGCCCTGTGTGTTTGTGATTTATGGAAAATCTACACACGGGGGGCAGATAGAGGAAGCTAGTGAATACTCAGTTGTTATGTTATAAATTATGAAAAAAAATCTGGTTTGTTTTCTCAAGGTGATCATAAAACATGTCGCTAGAGAAAGAGGGCGGATGGTCCAGTAGTGACCCTCAGATAATGCCTTGTGGTCACTCAAGTCCTAGGCGACAATTGCCCGTTGATAAGCCAGTTCAAGAGTTTTCTTAGCCAAGACACTTCATAAACCTTGCCAAGAGAAAAGGGCATGTGGCAGTAAGTTGTAAAGTGATAAAAAGCAGACATGGGTGGAAAATATTTTATCAAGAAAGATAAAATAAAGAAATTATATGAATATGATAACAGGACAACAAAGAATATTTTATAGAAAAAATTTTGTAATGTTGCCAAGTATGAAGCCAAAATGAATGAAGAGCAAATGGGTTGTATTTCAAACACATACCATTACACTGAGCAACCATTACATTTTACTACCCGAGTCACATTTTTTGACTGATGCAATAAAATTTGCAAAACACAAAGAAAAACATAGGATTTATGTCTTTTTTTTTTAAACTTCAAATTTTAAATGGATTTTCTGGTTAACCATGCCATAAAAAAAGCTTCTGAAATGTTCTGAATCATGTTATAGTTCTGAAGAAGCACCACTCTGTTTACAACCAGCACAGAAATACGGAGTTTCCTATGGTTGTTAGCCTAGTAAGTAATCCTAGCATGTTTTTAATGGAGCGATTTTATGCTTTAATACTTCAGTAATTACTATATTTAAATGGTTCATAGTGATTAGAATAGTCTAGGAGGGCTTCATGGATCATAAATTGGGAATTTTTTTTATGATTCATAGAATTTCTTCTGTATATGATGAGCTAGTTCTACTTTCAGTTATTTTATTTGATTCAACTTCTGTTGGTAGAACCCCAAACTGAGATTCAGATTCATGAAATACGAGACAAAAATGCTTTTCTCTAAGTCTTTTTTGTCTCATCTTTTGTTTGCTTCGGGCTGTTTAGGTTCCAAAACTCAGCACAAAATAACTTTGATTTGGTTTAGTAAATAGAATTTTTTTTTAAAGCAGTCATTAACTTAAAGCTAATACAGCAATGCTACCACCATATGTAAATCACCTAAATTCAAAATATCATTACGTTTCCCCAGCTATTTGAACACTTAACTTTGTTTTAGTGAGTATAATCAACTGTTAAGCAGAGGGAAATTTCTTCTCCCCCCTTCACTCCACTGAGCGCTAAGAGGTTAAAAAATTAATTAAAAAAAATTCTAAAATGTCTTTGGAGGTGTTTTCTGACTTCAAAATTTTGTCATTGCTTTGGGAATGATAATGCTGTTCCCAGCATCATCAAACCAGCAGTTACTCAGTTAAATGGAGTATTATAGCAGAGTAGGCCCTGAAAGTTGCTTGAGGCACTTATAATTCCAGACAATTCTCTAAGAGCTTTAAGAGCAGAACCCAGGACATCAACTCCGCATGCCTCTCTGTGTGGATTTATTTTGGTGCATCGTTGTTCTAGAACAAAACCATGGTTAATGGGTCCATAATACTGTACCTTCTGAAGAAGTTTTACTTTCACTTGAACACCTTTAAAAATTTGATCTTTCAAATTAACTAAATGTAATAATATGAATTTACAATTCATATAGAATTAAGAGATCAATGAGTGTGGAAGGGAGCAAAAGATCTATGTTGATTTATAAAATTGACTGAGGTCTTAACGAGGGGTATTCCACTTTTATTAGACTTGGGGAGAATCTCATATTCTCTTCCGACATAGAGTAAAAAATCTAAACTATGCAGGCAGTGACATTTCCTATAATGTATAAGATGGAAGTTGAAGACTTCCTAGAAATTTCTGAAGTTCAGTGCATAATACTTGGGGCTGAAAGCAGTTTGCATTTTTGTGTATTTAGTTATTTCTTTTCTGGACTCTTTCAATCCCTGTATTGCTCCCTGTTTCTTGCAGCACTTTTAGCTTTCCTGGTTCTCTGCGGGAGCCAGGAATCCACAGCTGCCCCAGCCACTACTGTCCTTAGGAATCTGGAGATATGAGAGGCTGCTCTTGCTGTGTGACCTCAGGCACTGTCGCAGCCTGGCTGGACCTTGGTTTCCTCATCTGAGTGGCAAGTGAGCTAAACTGGAACTATTTCCCAGAAAGAGGGTTTCTAAAATCCATAGCTGTCTCTTAAACAGTAAGATAAATACAAGAGCAGACTTGGTTACCCAGCCAGTGCTGTCTATGCTAGAGAGATTAGTCTCTTTAAGAATGAAATCTTGATAATGTTACAGCTGTGTTTAGAGCAAAGAAATAAATGTCAAAAAGGTCTTTTGAAGTTTTTGCTTTCTTTTTTCTCAGCTTTAGAATCAAGAAATATGTGAAGGATGCTAGCAGTGAAATCATATTTGAAGCTGGGATGAAAGACTTGCTCTGCTTTTTATTAGTAGTGGTTTTTTTGGTGACCTTTCCTCAGTGGTACCTAGTTACTAGGGTTTTGGTTTTTTCTAATGGTTTCTGTAATGACCACCTATCCAATCCTTACTAATCCTGCTCGGAGCCCTCTTTCCATCTGAAGTTTCTTCAGGCCATGAAAGTGACTAGGGCTATCTTCTTTCTGTGAAGCCACCTTTCCACTTCATTGTCTTTTGCCAGTCATTTGTCAACTAATCATCTTCTACCCTATGACTATTACTACAGCTGAAATTTATCTTTGTCAATGCTTTTGTTCCCCAACCAAAATAAAGTTTCTTTGAATAGTACTTTCTACTATCAGGTAGTGGTTATGACCTCAGCTTTTGGAGTCAAAATTCCAGAATTCAAATCCTGTCTTGGCTCTCTTCTTCTTGTAGGACCTCACGCAAGTTATCCCATTCACGTCCCAAGCCTAACTTCCTCACCTGGCACATGGGGATAATCGTAGAACCCTCCTCTGGTGTTCTGAGGACTCTGGTGATAACTCATGTAAAGTACTTAGCCAAAGGTTAGTGCACAGGAAAATCTCACTTATTAGTGTTCTTTGAAGGAGGGGGTGGATCTTAGCAGTTCTTTGTGAATCCGTGGTACCTCCCACAGTGCCCTGCAGGTGTTCTATTCATATTTGTTGGCTATTTATTTTGTTGACATCTTTTCAGATGTTTGTTTTTAATATGTAACTTTACTTCTCAAGCCATTCTGTTGATAGTTTGTCTAACATCAGGGATCAAGAAGATGGTATAAAAAAAGGGCTTGCATTACATTAGAAGCAGGAATAAAAATAGACTGAGCCGCCACCAGGAAAGGGAACACCTGCCCCTCAAATTCCTACCAACTCAAAGAGGTGATGAGAGGTACATGATTTCCTCTGAAAGGACATTCAGTCTCTCTGCCCCAGGGTCTCTGCCTTCTCTGGCTCCCCATGTAAGTGTGGGTCCTAATTATTGCCTAATTATTCTCTAACTGTTGAGGGTTGTGTTTTTGAAATTAATCTTCTTGTCATGCATGATGTTAACTTGGCCATTCCTGAGGCTGCTGAAGTTGACCAGGTGATTCCCCTGCAGCAGGTAATCCTCATTAATGCATCCTGTTCTCATCACCGTAGGGCGAGTTTCCTCCCTCATCTGGGGCACTGTCTTAGCTTTGTGTTAGTCCTCATAGGCTAGTTTGTGTTGAAGTAACAACCTCCAAATGTCAGAAGCTTACAATAAAAGACAGTACATCTCTGTCTCAAATTTTATGTCCGTCATGGGTCACCTGAGATCTCTGCAGCATCATTTTCCCCCCTCCAGACATCAGCTTACAACACTGGCCAGAACCATGAAAGGGAGAAAAAGTAACTCGGTGCTACTACCCGGGTTATGAAAGCTCCTACTCAGAAGTGACACTATATTACTTCTGTTCATATTTCATTGGCTAAAGCAAGTCAGGTGGCCAGATTTGACTTCAGCATGACGGGGACATATAATCCTCCTGCTGGGAGAGAAATTAGCTATTGGTGAAGAGTGATGCATTCTGCAACAGAGGCTAAAGGATGGCCATTGTTTTACTCTTTTCCATTATTTAGTAAAGAAACCCTGTCCAGATAACTAGCTACCAGCTCCAATCTGCATTCTTTCTGGGAGGCTTAGGAAGACTTCTATACATGTACAGCCCTCAGTAACTCACCTTTGGCTTCCAGCTTGACCTATGCTAGCTCCCGTGGCCATTGTGCAGAGTAGACTCTTTTTGGGACTCTTGCCACAAACACACTGTTGATTACAGGGGTATGTACAACTATGCTCTGTTTCCCTTTAAATTAACAATAACAACAATGTTAATAGTGAACACTCGTTATGTGCCTTGCACTGTTCTAAGTGCTTCATATAAACTAACACATTTAATTTTCACAACAGTCCTGTGAGGGCAGTGCCGTTGTCACCACCATTTTACAGATGGGGCAATTGAGTCTCAGAGAGGTTAAGGCAGTTGCACAAGGTTATTCGGCTAGAAGGTAATAGTGCTGATATTTGAGTCCTGTGGAGTCTGGGTGGAGAGTGTGCCTGTTTAGCCATTTTGCTACAGTGTCTCAAACAGAATGGTATAACTATAATGTTTAGCACAGTAGCTGGGATATATTAGGTTCCCCAATATGTGACCACTGCGCCTACTGATGCTCAAATTGGTGACTTTAACCTTTTCTTTCTTCAAAGGACTGAGGTGTATTTTTCATATAATAATTCTTCAGTCTTCCACAGAATTACTGTAAGGTAGGTATGAGCCAGGGAATGCCACTGCCATTTAATAAGAGATCGACACAAAACAGCGACTGTCCACTTAGGCTTTTGTATTCTCTTTTCTGCAGTTTATCCACTGACATTGTGCCACATCCGAATGCAGTGGGGACTTTACCCAGAAAGGATATAGTTCAATATGAGAAGGCTTATCTCACTGTGCTACTTCTCCAGCTATTCAGGAATACAAAGCTAATTTGTAGGTGATATTATATTTTCATCTCATGCTTTATCTGCAACCTCTATCCACGTTAATGGGAATTTTTTTGTGCTTACTCTAGGGAAAATTGATTCCAATTATTGAGTATAATTTATTCCAACCCCTTGATGGAATAATTTATACTCTTGAGGTGCTCTTGAAATGTGTAACCAATAGGGAACTCTATTTATACATAAGTTTTTACACATCTTTCAATTAAATAAGAAATCCAAGTGCAAAACCCATCACTCAAGGAAAGCATATGAGTTTGTAACACTCCCGAGAGGTTTTTTGGTCCATAAACCAATAAATGGATTACACTTACAGGGCAAAATTCTCCTCTCAGGTCCCATGTGGAGCTCCTATTGACTTACCTGGGAGGCGGCTCATGGGGGATGTGAGGTACTTTAGGCTGTAAGGAGGGGAATGGTCATTTTTTCATAAAATCGATTTTAGGACTCCAATATTGATTGTTATAAAGAATATATTTATTAGGATACAACCTATTCCATGTATAAATACACATTTATTTGGTTATAAATCCTACAGGCAATAGGTTTTTTAGCAAAGATATGTGAGGGCACTTATCTAATATAAAGGACAGAGGTTTATATGTTTTCATATACATAAATGAAATAACAGGATAAGATCACTATGTGGATTTTATTGTAGGACTTATATCAGCACACGTTTTTTTTTTGGTTTTTTTTTTTTTTTTTTGCGCTACGCGGGCCTCTCACTGTTGTGGCCTCTCCCGTTGCGGAGCACAGGCTCCGGACGCGCAGGCTCAGCGGCCATAGCTCACGGGCCCAGCCGCTCTGCGGCATGTGGGATCCTCTCAGACCCGGGCACGAACCTGTGTCCCCTGCATCGGCAGGCGGACTCTCAACCACTGTGCCACCAGGGAAGCCCCATATCAGCACACTTTTAATATGAGGTAAGCGACATTATAAATTTCTTTCACCTCAACATTTCTGGAATTTCATGAAAAACGAAAATGAAAGTTTCTTGTATTAAGCATTGAAATTTATATTTTTTAACCTAAATTGGATTGCTTATAATAATAATCAATGAGAAAATGATGTTAATATAGATCCCAGTCAATTTAACGTAATTTTTTTCAAGATGGCTGCCCTGCAGTGAAATGGTTTATAAACCCATTAATACTATATTTTGTAGAAAAATTCTGTTGTAAAGTTTATTTGGGGAGAAAAGAAAATCATACATTTTAAAGAGCCACTGTTTTATAGAGAGATTTAGGAATTATGTGGCTCTCTGATCCTCAGAATAACCAAGTGTGGTTTTTGAGAGTTTCAAAACCTACAAAGTAATTTACAAATGTGTGGAATTGTTGTTGAATGATAGTTTGTGACCCAAATATTCCTTATAAGTCTTGGAGACCCAACGCCACAAGATGCCAAACCCCAACTCATAGTTTGTGAATTAAAACTATAGCTCCTAATTTAAGACTTTGCCAAGACAAATGACAACATTTATGATATTAAAAGAATACTTTCAAATTTTGTAAGAACTGGTATTTTCTAGTACAGAAATACTTCCGGAGTTTTTGAGGGGACCAAAAATCTCATCTCTTGAGTGATAAATATTTAGATAAGCGTATATGATGCTTATATTTCTGTACATGCGGGTATTTAGTATATTAGTAACAGTGATTCTATGTGCTGTATAACAATTAAAAATCTTTGTTCCTTGAACATGAAAGATATGATATATAAAGCCAAATACAATCTTCAAGCCCATTTTCCCTGCCACCCACTGAAGTCAGCAGGGGCTGTCGTTAATGTTCAGATAATTTGTTTGGACTTCACAGTTTCATCAACTGCCTTTATCCCTTCTGAGCTAGTCCTTATTCTTGCAAAACTCTCAGTGAATTCCTTTTGTCATCTGCTCTTTTAATACAAAAGAATGATTTCAGCATTTGCTGAAGACATTTTGAAACTAGGGGCATTAGCCCCAGTGGCAGTTACAGAAAGGTGAGCACTCACACAAACACTCCTGGACATACACCACAGTGGCATATGGTCCCTTTGTGTCATTTCTCTCAGGCCCTGGAAAGGTGCTGCGCTCCCACTTGTGCAAATAAAGCTTTCAAACGTCTTTTCTGTCCACCGTCCACTCTGTTGCCTTCTCTGCTATGACTCCCATTTGGACTTTTAGTGGAATGTCCAGATTATGGTTCTGTGACTGCTGACAGAAGCAGAACATAGGAACCCAGTCACCATCTACCAACCCGGTCTCTCCTTTTCTAACAGTATTTGATTTCTTTTTCTCAGTATTAGAGAAGTACTGGGGCATGATGACCTGTAAAAATGCTTGCAATGGAGAGAAAGCAACACACACACACACACACACACACACACACACACACACACACACAGATAGACATTCCTTTGGTTCATTTAACCCATTTGAATGCCGTCAAACTTCTTGTAATGTATGTAAGAAGATATCAGACTTTTCTTCTTCCTTGAAAAACAGACCAGGAAACAATATTGTTTTAATAATATGTTTTGGATGTTAACCAGCGGCCTCTTAAATTGTGAGAAGCCAAGTGCTATGAATTTTATTGTGTTACGAAGGGTATCAGATTTAGGCGTGTGTTAAAAAATTAACTTTTAAAGTGATCTTACTATAGGGAGAAGTCAAAGAGTAATTTTAGTTTCATATTTTTAGGTTCAAGAAAATATTTTTCTTCAACAGCAAAAACTATTTTCCATTTCAATTCATTTAATAAGTAATAGACAGTGCAAAAACATGAGTAACTGCGTCACAATAAACTTTCATGGCCAGATTCATTCAGTTTCTTGTTTAAGGTTACACAAATAGTTAGTGGTAAGAGCAGAGCTGGGATCCTGATTTGGTGATCCCCAGTCCTGCATTCTTTCCATCTCAGCTTAAAACAAGCTCAAGTGTGGCTAAAAGTTTAGAAACCATCCCCAGGGGCCTGGCATCAACTACTTTATTTTTCAATAATGAGATTTAACCAATATAAACCAATGACTGTACGAAAGAAAGGCTTGAGATAACTAGTTCAGTTATCAAAGTATAAAGAAATGATGGCCCAAGAAAAACTGAGGCATTGAATAATCTTTTATTGAAGGAGGCAGAAGCTGTTTGGGTTCTGGTCTTGGACTCAGGTAGGCTTCGTCTCAAGTCCTGGTTTGGTACTTAAAATTTTGAAGACCTGAGTAAATTATGTACTGTCTGCTGAATTTCAGTTTCTTCATTTGTGAAGTAGAAATAATGACAGTACCTCTGTCATAGAGTAGTCGGGAGGATTACATGAGATGATGCTTAGAATTGTTCCTGGCCATAGTAAACACTTACTATATGTTATTGATGTTTTTAAAAATTATTTTTGTTGTCATAATTATATCAATTTGCAATTACTTTGAAACAGAAAATAAAAACCCCACACAGATATATACTTGAAAGCTATCTTATTAGATATATATCAGAATTTACATGCTAGAATATATGTAGTAATAGTTGAGAATGCTCATTTTATTTTCAACAGATAGTTATTTGGCATTTACTATGTGCTATGTACTACTGTAACCACTTTACAAATATTAACGTACTTATCTTTACAGCACCTTTGTGAATTAGGTGCCCTTATCCTCTTTATTTCAAGATGGGTACACGGAGGAAAGGAGAGGCTTGGAGGTGAAGGAGCCGGAATTCCAAACCCAGTGTTTCGGTTTGGGTGTCTCTCTGCTTAAGCACCACCCGCCCTGCCTCGAGTGAAAGGCTCTGCTAACAGCGCGGCCCTGTGCTGCTGATTTGTGGGCACATGACATTCCAAAACGAGAGGAACTTGGATTTAAAAGCCAATGTAGAAATAGAACCCTAATTACATAAATATCTTTGAAGCACTCGTGTAAACAGTCTACTATTTCAAAAGAAAAATAGCACAGTTGAAAAACTGCGTCTAATGAGACAGTATAAAATAAATCATTAGAAGAAGGAGATTAGAGGTAGTATGTATACGAACATAGTGTATATTCTCTGCGTATAAATATTTACAGACTTTTTCTATTTCTTGGCTCCACTCTTGTATATATGTATATTTGTAACATCACATGCAAATGTGAGAGGATTTAACATCTGTCTAAAATAGCTTTTGAATGTTTTTACCTTTAGTCTCTTGTACAATTTTAACAAATGACTAATTTCCATATGCAATTACTGTGGCAATGTGACAACATAGAATATTCTTTCTAAGCTAAACTGTGGGCAAGTGCGATGAGTACAGAAATATGTATTGTTCACAGGGCTCCTTACTTTTAATTATATGATATCTCAGTTGCATTCAGTTAAATGTTGCTAGTCCTTGCTTAGAAATGAAATATGTTATGATGATGATAAAGTTTATATTAGTGAAGTTACTCAGTCAGAAATGCTTTCACATCATTACAACGATCAGTTTGAAGTTCCCAGAGTAAAAACCTTTCTCTCTATAAATTAGTAGTTTGTTACTTTTTGTTATAATTTGAACTAAGTAGAAATTGTTCAGTTTTTTAAAAAAAAAGGAATATTTGTTATCTAATAAAGTACTGAAAAATATCATTGAAAATTTTCTCACTAAACATAGCTAGCAGTGTGCACTCAGGCACGTATGATGGGCCACTGTGCACATAAATTGTTCGCGTCCTTATGTGTTTGCTGCTGGTAATGAGTAACTCACAGTTCTACCTGAGAGCCCAACTTTACTGCAAATGATCCAGTAGCTGCCTACAAATGTCAATAATTCGGTTGTAAGAAATAGAAAAGAGTGCCCGTGTCCTCTGAATGAAGACCATAGTAAGCGTTGTTCACATTTCCAAGTATTTATCACTGCTTACTATCATTTTTCTCTCACAGCAAATGAATCATTTTAAATAGAAGCAAACTGATCTACCTATTAGCAAGTCTAAATCAGTAGGGCAACATCTATTTTCAGAATCTTTGTAGCTATAAAGGGATCTTTACAGTTTGTAGCGCTTTGCCCTGTCCCAAAATGACAGCATTCTGATACAAATAGATTTTTGGGGCCCTGGTGCCAGCGTCTCTATTGTGGAACCTTTGGTTGAGAAAGCCAACAGCTGGGAGGAGTTCAGTGTTTTGAAGGTTATGATCACAGCAGTTTCATAAGTACTTTATTTCAGTTCTCTTCTGGCTGCAGAAGGGACAGGTGCTGTCTGGTTCTGATTTCACTGGTCTTAATTTCTTATCTGACCTGGTAGTCAATCAAGGGCATGGGAGAAAGAGAACGAGAGAGAGAGAGAGAGAGAGAGAGAGAGAGAAAGGGAGAGAGGTGGGTGGGAGAAGGGAGTTGGGGGCTCTGAGCTGCAGGGGGAGGGGTGTATGTGTCTGCGCGGGACAGCGTGTGTGTGTGTGTGTGTGTGTGTGTGTGTGTGTGTGTGTGTGTGTGTGTGTGTGTGTGTGTGTGTGTGTAGCGCTAAGCATCTGACTTTTCTCATCGAGGAACTGGCAGCTCTGCCTGTCATTCTGTACGTCTGTGTGTATGAATGCTGCCCTGTGCAAAATGGATTTCTGAGTGTTAACAATCGTGTTCTTCTTTTCCAAAGGGTCTTCTGTAGGATTTCATTTGCACAGCACAGAGGGCAATATCTAGGGTAATTCCAGGGCTTAGTGGCTGTGATCTTTTGTCAACTCTCCTTGTGAGAGAAATTAAACTGGGTCTGAGCACTTACAATGGCAGTGAGCGCAATGCCATTCCCTGCCAATGGGTGGGAAATCATCAACCCAAGTATTTATGAGAGGGAAAAATGAGATATCCTAATATAACAAGAATATATTCATTAAATCTTTCAATTTCTCAGAAACAGAGAATTCCCACTTCAGTAAAAGGCTTTGAACAGATTTATCGAGTCAGGTAGTCTGACTTTTATGAGATTTGACTCTCTATGCTAAAATCAGATACATTTAAAAGAAGCACAGCCTTGCCAAAGGAGGAAAACTACTAAAAAGGTGGAGTTAATATAACACTAGCCACTGTTCTTTTGATGGAATACTGGATAATGCCCACAATATGCACTGGAAAAGTCTAAGCACAAACATGAGTACTGAAATAAATTATACCTTTGAATGCGTGGAAGGAATAGACAGACCTATTTCATGCTGTCTAAAAGAGTAGCCCAGACAGTTTTACAGCCTCTTATAATTGCCAGGCAATTTCATTCATTTCAATACAAACAATAACAACTTGTACTTAAAGTGTTCGTTAGAAATATAGCTTTCATAATTGCAGTGTCTATAAACTCATTTTCTACAGGATGTCCCCAGTGTGACTTAAGCAGTGTATGCTGGGACATCAGGGCTATGCCCATTCCTATATCCCGTTTTTGGTCTCTGAGACCTGCACAGGTGTGTTAAGATAGGGACAGCTCTACTCAGAGCAGTTAGTCCATAAATATTTTTAGGTCCTTTCTGTTGAGTTCAGAATTTCCTAAATCTACTAGTCTCGGCTCAGACCAATCTGTAAAATGGAGAATGTTTTCAGTAGGTGGGAAAACTGGGACTTCCCTCAGTTTGAATACCTTAGAATTGAACCAATACTTGGACATCCTCCAAGGTGGAAAGCACATTGGAGCTACTTTCCATGCCAGCATGTAATAATCTTGACCTTGGAGATAAACAGGCTCTGAACAGAATCTTGAGTCTTAGGTTATAACAGTGATTGTGAACTGATTGGTATTCATGTTGAGATGCTGTATGTTCTCTAAGAGGGCTGTGCATATCTTTAGGAAAGTACAAGTGGTTGGCATACTTGAGGGAAGGAGATAAATTTGTGGCCCTTAGTGTAGTAGATTCAGTCAAAGAGTGAAACTTCAGTGGGCAAAATTCAGTATTAATTCCGTATTCTGAATCATTCCCAATATCTATTAATGTTCGGTGATTAGAGTTATTACAGTATGTTGAGACCTAAGAGTACATCTTATAATGAAGATACCTATAATTAATTTTTAGATTTTAAAATGTTACTTGTTATACACCAGAATCTTATTTTAGGATGACTTAAATATGGCCCTTTCTTTGTAGCCTTGAAAGATAAAGAGAATAGAGCACAGATACAACTCTATGAAATCCAGGACTATTTGCAGCCAGAATTTACTAAAATAAATCAAAAAGTGGTTACTTCACGTAACAATTATTAAGTTTATGTCAAGGATCGTGAAAGAATAAAACATACTTGATCTTAAAAAATAATTTAGAAAAGTGTGTTACACAAATGCACTTCTTATTTTTAAACTGTAAGCCTCTGTCAGCCCAGCCAGCCCAATGTATACAGACCCTCTGGAGCCGTGGCAGTGACTATATCTCCCTCATTTCTGTGACCACCTCAGCCTTCAGAATTACTTGATGGAGTAATTAATGATGGCATTAAAGAGATATATCCTGCAGAAAAGTTATTTGATGTGAAAGGAGAGATTTTATTTGAGTAGTTGAATATGCGCTATTAAATACTGCCAGATCCTTGGTCACGTTTCAATTTCGTTTTCTTTGTTAGTATCACTGATGATTGTTTACGTGTCTGTCTCCCCTTCTCGACGAAAATCTCCCCTTTTGTTACTGAAGGCCCAAGACCACATATTCAATTTTATACTCCATGTCTAATGTATCCTTTTGCACTGCCTCTGCCAGTTCCCATCTGTGTGACTTTAGACAAACTACTTAACATCTCTGTGCCTCAGGCTCCTTATCTGTAAAATAGAAATGAAAATGATACGTATGTAGAAGAGGTTTTATGAGAAACAAATTAGTTAATATAATGCTTCCTATATATGATAGCACTTAAATATCAGTTATTATAATGTTGGTATTCATGCCTTCCTAATCAATTTACATGGGGCCTGGCATCAAATAGGCCCCCGTTACCTATTTTATGTGTTTAAATGACATTGAAAAGCATGACTCACAGATGTCATTAACAAAAAGTTGTTTTTCCAAAATACAAACAGAGTTTTATAGCTGAATTTCTGACTTGCTGCAAAATCATAGGCCATTCACTTTTTCTTCTACTGCCTCAGTTTCCTGCCTATTGAAAATAGCAAAATATCATTCCTCTCTCTGCTTTAACGTGCTGTAAACTCTGCAGTAATGTAATGACAAATGGCAGTATTATCTAATTTTATCCTTGTAAAGGCATGTAAGATCTGAGTGTAATAGAGCCTATTTACATTGTTATAGTTCATAACTATGATTTATTTATTTCCCCTGTGCTCCTACATCAGACCAGCATATAGTGTAAGTGCATTCTGGCAGTTGTTACTAAAAATAAAACATGCCCTTTTTTTTTTTGAACTAAAGTAGCCCAAGTTATGGGCAAGGTACGTTTAGGCAAGTAAGTTGCATACTTCCAAGGTATGCTTAGGAAGGAGGAAGAAGGAAGTAGCATGTTTATCTTGAGCACTTTGTAGTAGTTCTCCTGGCTGTTCATGACATGTATCCCCTTCTCTGGCCAGATGCAGCATCTGTCTTACTTAATTAGCAGGACAGTCTATTACATGTGGGGTTTGGAAGAATGAAAGATTTCTCAAGAGCCCTCTGCTTATGGTATTTTGTAATGCTGTTATTTGTGGATGGATCTGATAACTTGTAATTCTCTGTGTTCTCTGGCATGGTTTTTGGTGTAGACAAAGAACTTTAATTTCATAGAATGTCTGAATGCCACGGAACAATTCAACTCTGATAACATGATGGGAGATGAAGAAGATCAAGGGAGAGAGATCCACTTCCTGCCTTTCTAAATTAACTGTACATTATAAGAAAGTTATATGAGCATTTTCATTTCAAAAGTTTTTTGATTTATACTTGAATCTTTTCACCTTTTTAGTGGCTCTCCTTACTGGTATTTATTTTCTTCTTACATGTTATTAGGAATCTATTAGAAGCCATATTGTCACTTTTCCACCACCCTTTTGTCTCATGAAGTCTGGAAAATTTAGTACTATAAAATGAAAAGAGAAGAAAAATTTAAAAATTAAAAGTGACTTAGAAAATTATCCATATATGTATTATTTTGAAGCAAATCCCAGACATAATTTTATTTTATTTGTAAATATTTTACCCATTATCCCTAAAAGATAAGTGTATTTTGAACATGACCACAAGGTCATTATCATACGTATATTAACAGTAATTCTTAATATCATTAAATACTTAGGCATCGTTTAAATGTTCAGTTGTGTCATAAAAATCGTAATGTTTTTCATAGATTTTTTTTTCGTTTTTTAATTGGCATAAAAAACTGTCCATGCATCACAGTTGGTTAATAGGTCCTTTAAGACCTTTTTAATTGATGGGCTTTATTTTCCACCACTTTCTCTCTTTTCCTCCCTGTAGTTCATTTGTTCAAGAAACTACATATTTTTCCTGTAGAGTCTGAATTTGCTGATTACATCTCTGTAGTGTCTTTTAACATGTTCTTCTCTCCTATGTACTTTAAAAAATGATAGTTGCATCTGATTAACACGTTTTTCCTGAAATTATCTCATTTCTTTGTATTATGTTCTGATTTATAAACACAGTACACTAATGTGGTATCTTAAGTGGACTATTTAAGGTACTTTAAAATGCTTAACCTGTTATTAGACCAGTGGTTCTCAAACTGTGGTCCCTGAATCAGAATCCTCAGCATGACCCCGAGAACTTGTTAGATATACAGATTTTCAGGCCCCACTAACTCAGAATCTCTGGGGGAGGGATCTAGCAATTTGTGTTTTAACAAGCCATCCAGGTAATTTTGATGCAAGTTATAGCTTGAAAAGTACTGTTATAAATCATTAATAATCACTGATTGGCCATTTGTATTCTTCAGAATTGCAAAATTATTCGCACTTATAAAGAAGCAATTGGGTAAATTATTCCTTGCATACATTTTCAAATAAATTATTATTTTACTACTACTACTACTAGTCTTACCCAATAAGGTTTGTCCCTTCTAATTTTTCCTTCTTCTAACCCAATGTATGGCTCTAATTCTTCTATCAATTAGTCCAGTGAAGAAAAGATAGGAAAGCCAGTAAAGAAGTGGTATCCTTAATTTTGAGCACTCTGTTAAATTTGCCAGCACCCATTCCATTTAATTTGAATGTGGCTCTAAACTCTCCAGCAGCTATGGCTCACGGGCCCAGCCACTCCACGGCATGTGGGATCTTCCCGGACCGGGGCATGAACCCGTGTCCCCTGCATCGACAGGCGGACTCTCAACCACTGCGCCACCAGGGAAACCCCGTGGCTGTTAACTCTTGCTGCTGCTCCTTTTCACTATGTCATGACCCTACTTAATGACTTCCTATTATTCCTGGAGCAAATCCAAGATCCTCACTGTGTGTTGTACTTCAGAGACTTACACCATTGTGCTTCACTTTCACCAATGCTCACATACAACAATTTAATCTTTCTGTCCTACTTACCATTTATTGGCTTCCTCTAAGAAGAGCTCCTTATTCTTAAAATGTTTCTATTGCACAAGTACCTAAGCATTTATACAACCCATAATACCCCACATCTAGTCTTTGAAAACATTTTCCTAGATTAACCATATAATGTAAAAGTGGAACTCATTCTTGGCTAATCTAGTATTTTTCTGCATCATCATACTACACATGCACTAGTGGCAGTGCATGAATTCATGGACAAGAGGCAGTAGTGTAAAGGTTAAAAGCATGGATGCCAGGATTTGAATCCTCTGCTATTTACTATGTTTGCCTTAATTTCTTCATCTGTAAATGGGGAAATTAATAGTACCAACATCATTGTGTTGTTTTGAGGATTAACTACTTCACTGTTTGTAATATGCTTCCAAGAGTGCCTAGAAGATAGTTATCTATCTTTCTCTTAATATTTTATTTGATCGCATTAATTTTGCTTCATGGGTCTTCATGAGGCTGTCTACTCTAGAATATTCTTGCTGGTTAGAAATTATGCCATTAGCTTTCGATTAACATAACATTTAGTTCAGGGCCACCCATAACCAGGTGCTTCTTGAATTTAGTGATATTCCAAATGCACATCATTGAAATATAATATTAGAAAAATATAATTTAAAGTTCAAGAACTGAATAAAAAACTACAAATCATGTAACAAAAAAAACCTTTGTAGTTAGTGTATATAACATAATACAATATAATATAATAACATAATATAATATAAACTGTAATATAATACAGTGTATAGACTTTTACCAGTCTCTTATTTATGTGCTGTGAAAACAGGTAGTTTGCAAAACTCTACCTTCATTCTAGTAAGACTGCTTTGGGTAATGGGGGAAATCAGTGACCTGTTCTATCATCACTTGCGAATCGTAGCAATTACTTGTGTTGAAAGGTCTCAAAGTCTAACTAGTAGTGAACAAAGAAAGCTTGAAAACTGAGACAAAGTGTTAATGGTCACGTGAAGGTAAATCTAACAGGCATATTGACAGTTACAATGATTACTTCTGGCAACATGGGATTAGCAGGTCAAAAATTATAATCTGGTTCAGTTCTTGGTGTTTGCTACACCATGAGACAAACCAAACTAACTATGAAATGCATGTAATTTATAATATAGAGACCATTACTCTCCATATGGCTCTGCTATTGGTCAATATTAAATCACGTCGTCAAATATTAATACCAATAGACAGGTCAGCACTATCATAATGTAATAAAGGATTTTGTTATTTTCATATTCTGAATGCTGGCCACTCTTGACTCACTAAACGCCACTGTGTACGTACAGGTGAATTATTGGCACAGCTGCTGTCGGGAAGGATCCTCCCCTAGTTGCATCCTGACTTCCCATTCAGGAGGTGAGGTTCAGCTCCTAGGACCACAACCCTCAGTCCACGGGCAGATTCTGTGACTTTAGTTGCCTCCCGAAGGACTTTTCAATGAAGGGACTTACAGAGGCACAGGTTAGCTATCTTCTTAGTGGCCCACACAGGTGTGGGGAGGGAAAGAGTATTTCTGAAATATTTGCTTTGGAAATAATTAAAAGAAAATGAGGCTTTATTTTTTTAGATTAGCTGAGAATCTTTATCAGAAAGAAAGATTAAGGTAGATAAAATGGTGTGAATTATAATTTGTCGTAAGGTTGTTACGAGGATGAAAGGTATAGGATTTGTAAAGAGCCTGGCAGAGCATGTTATTTGAGAGTTAGTTACATAGTTAACAGAGTCTTTTGGCTACTTTTATTACCAGTTGGTTATGATGTCGCTAAGAAAGGGTATTTGGAGTTAGAGTGGGGCTGGTGAATACACTTTCTTCTCCCCTTGTAGACCCTTATTTCTCTTTGCCCTTCCTTTTATCCTCCACCTTCTCTCAAACCTGTGCCTTGATGCCCATAGACCCTAGGTGGTGGGGTCCATGTGCACTTGAGAGCTATTATGCAGTAGTCCAATGATGTAGTTTTCTGAGTTTCAAGGATATAAAAATCTATAATTTTGAATAGGTGTATACCCAATCCAGGAATGGTAACATAGACTGAAAATGAAATCTCTTTGACATATGTATACACACATATGCATATGCATGCATATACATACATAAAATGTGTGGAAAGAGATGTTGAGATGAAAACAAGCCATTGTTCAGGCCGGTGATCACGGGACAAAGCTATGAATTAACAAGATGGAGAAAAAGGAACGGGAGTACAAAACTATCCTATTACTCTGTATTTATTTTAATTGTTGTAGGTGTGGAAGCTTTGTAGCATGGAGGGGAGAGCAATATACATTTGAAAATTTCATGCCCCAAATTAATATTTTTCATACATTAAAATCTATAAAATGCACTGTATTTACAGGGATGGGTCACATTCTACGGGGAAATTCTATTTCCTGCAGTTGTATTTTTATACCACCCAAAATACTTGTGAGAACCAATTAGCATCCACAACTTGCCATGTTCTTGTTAAGTGAACCTGGCATTGGAACAACCAGCTAATCCTTTGGCAGCCTTGTGTGAAGTACTTAGGAAGCCTGGTATGTCCTTCCTCCAACCTTATGGCATTTGAGCCAACTCCCGCCACTGCCTATTGGCCCCTTATTGTGCACTGGTGAATTTCTGGCATAAAATGAATTGTGGAGGTTACTGAACATGGAACACAAAGTGATTTTGTGGGCTCTCCTTCAAGGCCCGATCTTTAGACCTTCAGAAAAACTGTCCTTAAGCTTATAAGCATATAGACAAGGAGGCCATTCCAAATATCAAGTACTCAATTGTATCAAGTGCAAAAATGAGATAATGTTACCATTAGGAATAAAATATTCTAAAACAATAGTCTACTGATAAAGAGCAGAATGATGGAAGGAAGCAAACTGCCTGGTTTGGAACCCAATGGGAAATCCTTTGATCCTCCTCTCTCTGTACCCACGTATCATGTTCACCATCTTAGGGGGGTTGGGGAGTACCCAGCATGCCTTTGTATGGCCTCAGGTAGTAGAGGTGGAAGACCCAGCTGGGGTCACATGGGATCTGGCCATCCTTAAATAACACATCTTTAAGAGAGCAGGAACGGTGCGGGGCGTGTGTATGTGGGGTAAGGGGCGCACCTATGGCTGTCTCTTTCCTAACTGGGAGAGAAAAGGCAACATGGTACTGTGGGGACTGACACGGTCAGGTTGGTCTGAGTTTCAGGTTCCACTTCTCCACTGACTCACTGCGCAACCTTAATCAAGTTACCTGACTTTTCCTAGCTCAGTTTCCTCATCTGTGAAATGGTAATAATAATAGCACTCACCTCAGAGGGCTGTTATGAGGATTAAAAGAGGCAATGAATGTACAGCATTTAGCACATCTCCTGGCTCATGTGTGTTAACGCCCTTAATACATGTTAGTTAACGTGTTCTTGCTGCTGTGCTAGAAGTGTGTAAGCCGCTGACTGATCCCTTTTAAGAGGTTCATCCCTAAATAAAAGGGAAAACCATATTTAGTAAATTTAGAAGAGGCAGTATTCCCTGAGACCAGCAGAAAGTCATAGCTCTTGAATGTGTGAAATCTGACTTTGTTACATAGAAATCTGTTGATGAAAAACAGATGAAACTGTGATAAATGATACATCAATACTTATAAATGCACCTTTATTTGGCTAACCAGATAAAATACAAGACACTCAATTAAATTTAAATTTTAGATAAGCAATAGATAATCTGCTGGCATTTAAGTATGTCCCAAATATTGCGTGGGATATACTTATGCTAAAAGTGTTTAATTTGTTTTTGAAAATCAAATTTAACTTGGTGTCTTGCATTTTCATTTGCTAAATCTAGAAATCTTAACGTTTATATTTGCCCTTTTCTGAACTGATGTTTAGTTTTGTACTTTTCCTCATAGACATTTTTTCTTGTAATTGGTAATTTATCAACTTTTTCTGCTTCAATAAAGTGAAATTGTGTATAAAATGTTAATATAATTTACAACTTTATGAGATGAGAAAAATTTATGAGGTGCAAATGAAAATGAAATAAATCCAAGGTCCAATTGCATACCTAATAATAATAATACTTTTCATATTTCAGAAAAACTTGGTATTAGCCTGATATGCAATAGTATAGCAGTCAGTAGTGGATATAATGAGGAATAAATAAGAATCTAGGAGAATTTTGAATTGTTGCCACACATGATAGTTTTGATATATTAAGAATACACATCCAAGAAAATATGAATTTTCTTAGTTTCACATTTGTGCTATTTTCTCTGCTAGGGTTATTCATATGTTTATTTGGGGGAGATAATTATTAACATTTCCATACTTAAAAATCTTTATTATTATTTTTATTATTCACATAGTACCTGAAATTTACCCCAAACATAAACAGATCTCAAGACAAAAAAGTCATTAAATTAAGCAGCTTTAGGATCATTGTAATTTTGAAACCAATATATTATAAACTAATGTTTTTTAAGTAGGAATTATGTATATAAAAAACATATACATACACATACGTCTTAATTTTTTTCTGTGAAACATATCTCCTTTATGATTTCACAGATCTGAAAGCAACATAGTGCTAATGTGATTTATATTCCATTAAAACACAGATTAATCAGAAGTCCTGTTTCTAGATGGTTAAATCTTAAGCTTATCTGAAATAAAAGTTTTGATTCTACAGAAACTTGTTGAAAATAGTTGAGCAATTAAATGTTTTTTAAAATTTTACTATTTTTGGTAATCCATTTCATTTGGATTTTTGCTTTTTTCTTTATTTTAAAATCTAAATGGATTTCTGAAATGTTAACTGCTTTTGAAAAAAAGTTCTTTTTAGAAGCGTACGCCATACAATTACTCTATTGCCCTTTTAGTTTCCTATTACTCTCTCAGAACTTCTCTTCTGCCCTTAGGTACCATAGTAATTAAATTGGGATAAAACCAAATAGTTCTTACATAAGGAAAAAGTAAAAGGCTTCTTTCACATGCCTGATAAATTGCTCTACTCTCTTTCCCGAATGTGTAAAATTATTTGAACTGAGAATGTTACCATTTTTGTGATAGCGTTTTGTGGATGTTGCCATTATAAAACAAAACTGTGATAGAAACACTAGGAATTCATACATATTCCTGAGCTAAACTATATAGGAAAAGATAAATAGCACTCGAAATAAATTTCAGCACTGTGCTTTCCTATCCCAATAATGTTGTGTACTTTATTTTTGTAACAGGAAATAGTTGAGTATTTTCATGTGTTTCTTACAATCAATTCAGTTCCATATAACTCACCTTTAATCTCCATCAGAAATGGTTTCTGTAAAGTTTATGTTTTCATGTCATAGGTGAATTTTTATTACAAGCTAAGGAAAATGTAAAAATTCAAAATTAATTGTACCTTAAAAAACTTCAGTGTTAGAATATCATTTGGAAATCAGGATGTTTGAAGCAGATATAATAATAATAATAAAAAACCCAGCAAATGCAATCTTAAACTATTACTTATGTTCTTTCTGAAGAATAGAAAATATTACACTCAAAATAAATTCATAAAAAGAATCATACTGTTATTGATGGCTAGTCAAAATTTGAACTTTTTAGGATAATACCCCCCTTTTAACATAAGCATATGACTAGTACTGTGATGAATTTCTTGTTTCAAGCTTGAGTAGAAGTAAGTCGTGGAGCAAGATGAGGACAAGCTTGGTATAAAACTTCATTAACATATGGAAGGATCCAGGTGGTTCTGAAATCCAGGATTTCTGCCGAGCCTCTTAGCTCACTTCACTTTCCAACATATAAGTGGCAGTTTCTTAAGAACTGGCCTTTTATGATCTTATTATACTGGACCTAGACAGGCCAGGTAAGGAGGATCATTTATTTCAATAGAATGACCCATTTTTAGTGTGAGGAAAGAAATTGTCTTAAGAGAAATCTGTGCCTCAATCTTAATGTTTCCTCCTTACGTAAAATTACCCAAGTATAAGCTTCTTAATAGCAGAGACTTAGTCTGTTTTGTTTATTGTAGTATCTGCAGGGCCTAAAAACAGAACTGGAACAGAGGAGGTGCCCAGTAAATATTTGCTGAATGAATGAAAGAATGCAGAGTTGATTGCACCAAACTGTAGGTGTGGAGAGTTTCACTTCATTTGGGAATTCCTGAAACTGGTGGCCTCCAACATTAGGAAGTCTGGGGTTCTGCCTCTGGCTTTTGATCTAAAGGAGCTATGCCCTGTCTTTACTTGCCTGAGATTCTTATCTGCTGCTGGGAGATGATGATAGATAAATAATCCATTTGTGTAATTCTTTGCAGTTTATAAAACACAAACTGTATTTGTACCAGGATCTAATTCTTGAAAGTGAAACCTCTGTTTACTTTTGCCTGCCCTAGTTTTGTAAATTACCACCATCCATAATTTCTTAAAATTAGGGAAAAACTCTAGAATTCCTGACTGAGAAAAATGATATTCTTCAAGCCCAGAAATAGTTCAAACAAGGTGATTTCATAGTCTCAAAAGTATCTGTGGATGTATGGCTTACATATTAATTTCAAATAAGATGACATCAAAAGTCACTTCTTAAGAACCTAAGCATACACTTTAGAAAATATAAAACACCAGTGACAGATCCTCTGTATTCCAGAATTTTACTGTCTAGTGGGGGTGATGAACAAATACAGAAAAGACTAAAACGTTGGTGAAATAGACGCTCGTAGGTTCAAAGTGCTAAGGGGGGAATAATTAACTATGCTTAGAAATGTCAGAGAGAGCTATGCAGACAGTGTGGTGAATGGACAAACCATTGACAGAGAAGTAGAAATTTGCCAAATTGGACTGCAGGGTTTGGGGAAATGTAGAATGAAAAGAAGCCTTACAGGTAGGAGTAACAGCATATGCCAAAGCATGGAAGCTTGAAATTATAGAGTTCATTTGGGAAATGGTAAATTTGCTGACATGGCTGGAATATAGATTGCTTCAAAGAGAGTGATAGACAAGTTAATTGAAATTGGCATTTAAAAGGGCCTTTCATGCCATGCAGAAAAGGGAGTGATAGGGAACCTTGATGAATTTTGAGCAGGAAAGTGACATAATATTTGCAATTTAGTCTGGAACTGGTGGTTTTGTCAAAATAATAAGGCAATGTGAGAGGCCGGGTACAAAACTTGGAGGTTTTATTTTATTTTCTATTTTACGAGGTCCAGGTATTCCTGGCTAAATTGGCAATAATAAAAAATAATGCTAATAGTAATAAAAATCAAGTTCCTGGTAGTATTTTAGCCTTTTTTAAAAAATTGAGATATAATTGCCGTACAACTTTGTATAAGTTTAAACTTCAGCTTTCTGATAGGTATTGGCTTGGCCAAAAAGTTCGTTTGGATTTTTCCATATAGGACAGTACGGAAAACCCAAACGAACTTTCTGGCCAACCCAGTATAATTTCACCAATCCCTACATCAGCCCTGTGACTCACAATTGTTATTGTTATTATCCTCATTTACAGACGAACAGTGTTAGGTTTGGAAGAGTAAATGAACTTGCCCCAGGTCATACAGCTAATAAAGGCGTGAGTCAAGCCTGAAATCTGGACCAGTTCCTCACTTGCCTATTGTCACCCAAGATGCCACGTACCACATCTGCCTGTGGGTGCACACGGGGCCCCTTAATGCTAATACCCCCAATTTATTGTGTGTTCCCTGCCTGCTGCTCAAGGACCTCAAGCCCTTCCCCTAAATTGCGCTTGGTTATTTCTGGTCATCCCCAGAGATTGTCTCATGTGAAACCCGGAACTATCAGCTCATGTTCTGCCCTGGAGGCCCATCCACAGGTCACACAGAGGCCCAGACTTGTCTGTATCCCAGTTTAGGCTCTCACTGGAATTGTCGCCATACTATTACATACCAACTCTCTGGGGAATGGGCCAGGCTTTGAATGGCTATTGTGGCTTGCCTGCAAAAACTATCATGTTTTATATCTTCAGTTATACTAAAATGTAGCTACTAATTCATAGATTTAAAAAATAGAATTGAAATAATTCTCTCCCTACATTCCTTTTTCTGCTAGTCTATCTTTCCATATCTCGGAAAGAAGAGAGAAAAAAGGGAAGAAGTCCCAGTTAGAATCATAGAAGGAGGGATTAGGAAAACTTACAGAACATTTTTCACTAACTTGGAAATTCAAATCTCAAAAAGGGGACTCAGAACAAATTACCCTTATTTTATCTCAGACCCAACAGCAGAAATAAATTCCAAACTACCGTCATACTTCAGATCTCAGGCAAAACACCAGAAAAGCCCTTACATATCCCCTGAACACAGTCAGTACTTTGGGTTTTAGCTCTCATTTTTCCGTTACAGAACTCATCTGCCTAAAATTAAATAATTAATTGCTTAGTATATGGTTCAGTGCTTTTCTCTTCTGATCCAATGGTAGCTTTTTAAGGGCAGGAATGTTTTTTGTTTCAGATACAACAGTAGCATCAACCCTGAGTACAATGCCTCACTCTGGCAGACTCTCACTAAATATTTATTGCACACAGGGAAAAATGAATGATCAAACAAACTGATAGGGGTAGGATCTGGCCCTCACACATTGTAGGCAGTTGATGAGTAGCAATGATAGTGATCAGAAGAAGGGTTACGCTCTGAAAGGTATGGGCTGCATCAAGGTGCATTGTGTGTTATGATAGAAAGTCCCATGACCCATTAGGCATTTCTTACCAGGATGAGGCTTAAATCAATATTTCAGTATTTTTCTAAGTTCCTTGGATCAATAGCAGCGGGGAAGGGGATTTCTTTCAGTTGTAAGGAAACCTCTATTTATGTGCTTCTATGCTTAATTGTTTCTAAAAGACAACTTCAACAAGTTTTGTAGCAATTGCTTGCTTGTGAGTGATTTGTAGAAAGAAGGCTTGCACCTTATCCTTAGTGATAACTCCAGATAGCTTCCTAATACCCAGACTCTTGCAGTTCTTAAAGAGCACAGTCTAGACTTTACAGCTGCGCGGTTTGAAGATCCTTTAAATAACTGCGTATAATTTAAATATTATTTCTGGCATATTTGATGACTTCGGTCTCTGCTCTGAATCACCAATAGCCTCATTTGGCAGTTCTGCAGTGCAGAACTGTAGATTTTAAAAGCAGAATTCTTAAGAATCCCTAGGAACTATGAATTCCATTTAAAGGAATTTGAAATTCCCTACTCTTTTTGTGGTGGAGATCAAACCTTTTTTGAATTGAATGAACACACATTCTAGAAAACGGTATTGAGGACCTACTCTGCGTCCAGGCTCTGGACTGTCTAATTACAATCTGTACATTTCGACCTGAAATGTAAAAGTACCTTCTGCCCTGTTTGCTCTTATCTTCTGTTATATTTGCTCTTTGGTTCATTGGAAGCTCCATGTTGTCCTGGTACAACTTCTGATATTTAAGAAGCCATGAAATACCTCGCACATTTGGCAGGAAACCTAAAATAATATGGACACTTACAGTAGCACCTCAAGAACTAGTTTGTCTAAAATTTCCTAAGAGGCCAAAAGGAAATCTAGAAGGAGAACCAATGTCATCTTTACTAGCACACCATCATTATCACAATTCATTGTGCAGGAAAAATGCTTCTTCCAATTTATCATGCTTCAGTCACACACACACACAGTCACACACACACACCCCTTTATTTCACACATCTGCAAGGATGATGCAGTGTCTGTACATTTCATGGAGTATTAGTCCTTCCACAGGGAGTGGGTAAGGTCACAGAAAGAAAGTGAAACTAAAATCAATCCATTTGATTCCTTGCTTATTCTTAGTCTAATGAAAAATTCACCCTTACCCTAATTTCACCATCATTCTTTTCTATCTGAAGAAGGAGCCACGGAGTTTATAATTGAACTTTGACTCTACCTGGATCAAAACTATATTTTCTCTCATGCCTCCCTTCTCCTCTGAAAGAAACAGCAAAAATGAAGGACTACTGTTCGAAGAACATAACCATTCACCTAGTAAAGTTATAGGGTCTTTCAGAGTCACTGAGAAGGAAATGTTGCCGACAAGCATAATATTGGAAACAGTAGCTCTGGAGTTATAGCTACCTCTTGTTTTGTTGTGTTGGATCAAGAGAGAGCATGATGTTGATTTTGTTTGTAAAAGAAGTCGGCTTTGCCTCTGCTGGGAGTGTTCCAAGAGCAGAGATAGAATGAAAGCACTAAAAGGAAGTGACAGTGATGACTACAGCCTGAGCTGGCACACCTTCAAAACATTTCAGAGGATAGCGTTCCAAAGAGATATTGCAGTGTAGCTCCCGTAAGTGCTAGACAAATAGATTTAGTGCTGCTCTGCAGAAGGTAAAGTAAGTCAGACGAATAGAAAATGAAGAAAAACATCAACACCCACACGAAAACCCTCTTGTAAACAAGCTATTGCATGACACAGCTAAACTGTAGAACTGTAAGCCAGCAAACTCTTCCATCCCTGGAAGGGATCACAGAGGCCGACAGATGGCTAGTTAGCCTCCCCTGGACATGTATCCGATGAGTGAGCGCTCCCTTCATTGTGAGGCAGCCAATTTGATTCTTGAACTATTTTTAATTGGTAAAGCACTTTTCTTTCTACTTTAGGAAATTTCCCTTTCTGTATCTTCTTATGGGTCCTAATTCTGTTCTTTGAAGTTATGGCTACTTAATCCTGCTTCCATGCACTAGCATTTCACATTTTAAAAACTGCCATCATGGGGACTTACCTGGAGGTCCAGTGGTTAAGACTCTGGGCTTCTACTGCTGCGGGGCCTGAGTTCGATCCCTGGTCAGGGAACTAAGATCCCGCAAGCCATGCGGTGTGGCTGAAAAACCCCCCAAAGAAACAAGAAAACCCCAAACTACCATCTTGTTTCCCCTTAGTCTTCTCTTTATCAAGATAAATGTCCTCTATCTGTTTCACCTCTCCCCAAATTACATGGTGTTCAGGCCCCTAACTGTTGATCTCTCTTGGAAAATGTGGCTTTCAGAAAGTGAACAGATGTAATTTTACAATGGACGATAACCTCTCCTGAAGAGGGGGTACTCTGCTTTCATCATCCTAGCCTGTTTTTTTTTTTTTTTTAATTTATTTAATTTATTTATTTTTGGCTGCATTGGGTGTTTGTTTCTGCGCGTGGGCTTTCTCTAGTTGCGGCGAGCAGGAGCTACTCTTCGTTGCGGTGCATGGGCTTCTCATTGCGGTGGCTTCTCTTGTTGTGGAGCACGGGCTCTAGGCGCACGGGCTTCAGTAGTTGTGGCTCGTGGGCTCTAGAGCACAGGCTCAGTAGTTGTGACGCATGGGCTTAACTGCTCTGCGGCATGTGGTATCTTCCCGTACTGGGGCTGGAACCCGAGTCCCCTGAATTGGCAGGCGGATTCCTAACCACTGCACCACCAGGGAAGCCCCCTAAGTTTTTACTGTGTAAAAAAATCTACTGTTATGTTTTTGGATAAATTTGAGCTCAAAGTCAAGTAACCTCCATAGTCTTTGTTAACTTAAACTATCACGAAAATAGAAGTTTAGCAGAATATGCTTGGAAATTAATGTTTTTGAATTAAATTGATGCCACTACATTTATCTCTATTAAATCTCATTTTTCTTATTTCTGTTGGGGAGATTTTGAATGTTGATTGTTAAAGAAATGAAGCAAAAAACCCACCACATGTTGACTTCCCTCTCCATGCTAAATGCTGTGCTTTAAGGATCAAAAAAATCTAACGTAAGGCTGACAAGCAAACAAAGAGGTAGAATAATATCTGTGACAAGTGAAAGGTTACTTGTGTGTTCTGGTAATCCAGAGAGAGTAGTCTGTGAAATTTCTAAAACGAATTAATAATGATACTTGAATTGAGTCCTAAAGTATGACTAGGAATTTTCAGGAGGACTAGGGGTTGAGGCTATTATAAACAGATGCTCCAATATTGCAAAGGTACATATGCAAAAAAAGGGTCAAGTAAAATAAACACTGAAAAGTGTTCATTGGAATTAGCAAGTTCATTGCTAACTTTCAAAGCAGTTTCATTAGAGCTGTGGCTGCAAAAGTCAGATTTCAGTGTTAAGATCTGAACAGCAAGTGAGGAGAATAAACACCTCTTTGGAAAAGTTTGGTTATGAAGTAGCTTGCCCTTGGAAGCAAAAGCAGTGGTTTAAGTTGGGAGAAACCTCAAGGTGTTTGTATGCTGATGAAAAGGAGCCAGTGAGGAAGATGAAACATACAGGAGTCAGAAGATACACCTGATGGAGAAAAGATCAATTAGCTTTTGCCACATAACGAATCACACCAAAACTTTGTGGCTTAAGTCAATATATGTTTATTTTTTCTCAAAAACCTATGGATTGGCTGGGCAGTTCTTTTGGTTTGGGCTGGCTGAGATGATCTCTGAAGTCTTCTGGTTGTTTGCCTGGGTGGAGTGATTGAAGATGGCTTCTTAGGTCTGGGAGTTGGCTCAGTATCAGCTGGCGCAATGACCAGGCCATGTGTCTTTCATCATCCTAAGGCTGGCCTAAGGTTTTACTACTTTTAAGTAGGCTAGCCTGAGATTATTCACATAGTGATGGTCCTAGGTTTCCCAAGAGCAGCAAGAAAAGGCAAACTTCAATGCACAAGCTCTTTCCAAAGCTCAGTTTATCTCACGTTTGCCATTGTCCCATTGGCTACAACAAGTCACATGGCCAAGCCCAGCATCATGGTGAAAAGGTGTGGGTGCTGAGAAATATGAACCATTGGAGGCCAGTGCTGCAGCTACCTACCACAACAGAGATGAGACGTAGGTCTCATGAGAAAGTAGACTTGGACAAAAGGAAGAGCATAACGTAAGGATGGTTCTTGAGACAGTTAACTGTACGTAGGAGGGCATCAAATTTGGGGCAGATTATTGCTCATGGCTCCTTTTTCCTCTTCGAAGTGAGGGGCCGTGTCATCCTGGATACAACAGGAGTAAAGGTATGAAAGGTGATTTAAAGAGAGTCAAGAAATTCTCAAATCCTAGAAGAAGGAGAGAGAGCTGACCAGAGACATGTAAAAAATAATTGCCATTAAATATTGAAAGTCCTTTTTAAGATTTAAAACCACCAATCCTAGTGGTATTCACCTGTAGGTTGTTTTGATTTCTTTTTCCAGCAGTGCTCAATAACTTGATCATAGAAATGGAGAAAGTATAAGACTGAGTGGGGCTTCCCTGGTGACGCAGTGGTTGAGAATCCGCCTGCCAATGCAGGGGACACGGGTTCGACCCCTGGTCCAGGACGATCCCACATGCCACGGAGCAACTAAGCCCGTGCACCACAACTACTGAGCCTGCGCTCTAGAGCCTGCAAGCCACAACTACAGAGCCCACGAGCCACAACTACAGAGCCCGTGCACCACAACTACTGAAGCCCATGCACTGCAACGAAGAGTAGCCCCCGCTCGCCACAACTAGAGAAAGCCCGCACACAGCAATGAAGACCCAATACAGCCAAAAATAAATAATAAATTAAATAAATAAATTAAAAAAAAAAAAAAGACAGTGGATCCGAGGTTGGAATTTTATGAACGAGGTGAGAGTTGTTGAGGTGAGGAAGTATGGGATCTTGGTATCATAGGCAATAAAACCAGGAGAGGAAGGCCATAAATTAAATATAAAGTTAAGAGGGTTTTGGTCTTGATAAGTTCAAAGTACAAGTGTTGTGGGACAACGGGAATTGAAAAAAGAAAGTCTGTGGTCAGAGGAGGCTATTGGAGTTTGTGCTTTCAGGAGTGAGGCAGTTTTGGATTGGCCACAGAGTGGGCTTTACTGAAGGGGGGATGCCGGGCAGGTCATTAATGAGGAATGTTAAGGAACATGAAGGGTTATTGGGTACCTAACATCCCTGTGGATATTGGAGTTTCTCAGTAACCAGAGGAAGACTAAGAACCACTGGTTAAATGTACCTCCTTTTCTGGGGATTGTGATTCCGACTATCCTCCCTTTCGTGGAGAAGATTGAGGCAAAACAGGCATTGGGTAAGTCTTTTGTCTCTTTGTTTTCTGAAAATATTAAACACCTTTCATAAACAGTTGACATTTTGCTTCCTCTTGGGGGTTTCCTTTTAACAGTTTCAAAAATCCCATTGATGACTGGAATTCCTTCTAAGCCTCGGTGAATTCAGGTTTAAGACCTTGTTACACTCATCCAACAGATGTAAGCTCCTCCTTTCTCCCTGTTTGTCTTTGCTTTAGTGCTTTTACTTCCAGCTCTTACATATGTCCTTTTGAAATCTGAGCTCATCTGAGAACTCTCTTGTAACTTGATTGATTTTTCTAAATGTCTTTTCATTTTCTTCCATTCTTGGGCCATTCTTGGGGCCACAGTCTCTTCTAGCATGTTTGTTCCTGGGCTCCTACCTACTTTTTATCTGAACTTAAAACAAGGTGGCAGTGGCATGGGGGTGGAGGGGAAAGAAAAGAACAAAACCTGCTTGGAAATTATAGGATACGTATCTGACTCTACAAACATTTAAAAAAACTTTTTATGAGTTAAAAAAAGCCCCACGTAATCAGTTTTTCCTCAAGTTTTTAAAAAAGCATGAATTTTGGAATCAAACAGATCTAAATTCTAATCCTATTTCACCGTTTGCTGTCTGAGAATCCATGAATCAGACATCTTTTGAATCTGAATTCTCATTTATCGACTGGATGGAGGGTTAAAACTTACGTCTGCACTTGCTGGCGATCACCTGAAATCACACGTGTCTTCTGTGCATAAAGCCTGGCACAGAATAGACACTCAGTGAATTCCTAATCCTTTTCCCAGTTCGGATTATTGATTTCTTATTAGTCAGATTTTAGTCCAGAGATTCTGCTTTTCCTTTATTTACAACTATTCTGAGTTGAACTTGCCAACAAGACAAAGTGGAAAAAAAATGGAAATCTTTAAAGTGCTAATAAATACAAATGTAAAAAAGAAACATTATATCTTTAAACTGATGCTTGGAAGTATTCTTGTAAACATTACTACTACATTTAAAAGGATATGTACCAAACCATACCATCTATAGCACTCCATGAATATATTTTTAAAATTCATGACTTATTTTATAAACAGCACAATTATATTTTGGCATTGTTCGTGTGCATGTTCAAAGTGGAAATCTGTGCCGTTGAATGTTTAGAATGTATCAGTTTTATAACCTTAGTTTGTGATGTATTTACTTTGATAAGCTGGGGAGTTTAAAAATGGACGTAGCTCAGATCTCTCTCAACTTCTGAGAGATTTTCTTACTATGAAGATTGAAGCAATGACTAAAAATGCTCTCTCATCTATGAAGCACTTCACAACTGTAGGGTCTTCTGATTTTTTTTTTTTTTTTTGCAGTACGCGGGCCTCTCACTGCTGTGGCCTCTCCCGTTGCGGAGCACAGGCTCCGGACGCTCAGGCTCAGCGGCCATGGCTCATGGGCCCAGGCGCTCCGCGGCATGTGGGATCTTCCCGGACCGGGGCACGAACCCGTGTCCCCTGCAGGGGGACTCTCAACCACTGCACCACCAAGGAAGCCCGGGTCTTCTGATTATTGACCATGTGCTTCCAGTGTGTGATAGGTTCCAATTTTACCCAAATATCTCAAGCACTTTGCTCAGGGGTATGCCATGGTGGGTCTCTGGGTGGTCAGAAGGATGCTCTGAGGACTGACATGAGAGTTGGGATATTTCCACAAAAGAGCACTTAGCCTAATTCATCATTTCCCTCCAAATACCAACCCCGTTTTTTAGTCCCTGATATTTCAAAGTAAAATGACAGAAGATAATTTTATTGGAAACCGATCCATTCTAGGACTTTCAAATCTGAATGTTTTGTGAAATAGAACAGTCAATTTAGAAAAGATGAAGGAGAGGCAAACAATTGTAGCAACAATCTGCAGGCAGAGGAGGAAGAAGAACCCAGAGCAGAGAACAGTGGGGAAGGGCTCAGGCAGAGAGTCTGGCCCTGAGTCTTGGCTCCACGCCTTTCTGAGCGGCCTTGGTAAGTGAATCTACCTCTCATCTGTAAAATGAAGGCAACAACAGTGTTTTGCTCATTGGCTTGGTTTGAAGATTAAAGGGAAGCACACATGCAAAATACCTCACAGTGCCTCACACATTAAATCTTCAGGAAATTGTTTAACTCTCTAAAAGGAAGCACAGGCCACTCCAATGGCCACACCTCTGATTATACAGCAGAGAAGTAGAAGCTGTAAACATGTACCTGTTTAAACATGTCAGCAGGTACCTGTAGATACTCAGCTGATTGTTGATTGGGTGGTGATCATTTGAGTGGCCTATATTAACTTCAATATCATAATGACTTTGAACCCAACTGACAGTTTTCCCTGTGTACCATGACTCTTCCTAATATTCCAAGACCTGATTTTGTTGACACCTTCTTTGTTTTTTTTCCCATAAATTTATTCATTTATTTATTTATTTTTGGCTGTGTGGGTCTCCATTGCTGTGCGTGGGCTTTCTCTAGTTGCAGCGAGAGGGGGCCACTCCTCGTTGTGGTGCACGGGCTTCTCATTGCGGTGACTTATTTTTGTTACAGAGGATGGGCTCCAGGTGCGCAGGCCTCAGTATTTGTGGCACGCGGGCTCAGTGGTTGTGGCTCATGGGCTTTTGAGTGCAGGCTCAGTAGTTGTGGCGCACGGGCTTAGTTGCTCCGTGGCATGTGGGATCTTCCCGGACCAGGGCTTGAACATGTGTCCCCTGCATTGGCAGGTGGATTCTTAACCACTGTACCACCAGGGAAGTCCTGTTGACACCTTCTTATTCTAGAATCTAGATGTGGATTTTGGCTAAGGTGATATTTCAATTGAATATTAAAAAACAACCAGAACCATTATTCTGTAACAAAACTTATTAATTTAGAAGGATCTTGTGGACTAAGTACGCATTGAAATGAGCCTTGAAAAACTGGAAGGGTTTGGATAGGTAGGTTCTAGAGACAGAGGAGGGTATAGCATGTAAATCTGGTGAGTGAAAATCTAGAGATGGGTAAACAAGAGAATGGTGGGTTAGCATCACGCTTATATAAGAGAGGAGTAGGGAATGCTGTGGGATATTTAAAGTGGGGACAGGTATGAAATATATAATAGGAACAAAATGAATTCTTCAGAAGAGACATGATGATGATAATGAAATTTAGAAATTTAGACTGATGTGTGAGAACAAAAAGAGAAATATATTTGAGAAGATTAACGACATGAAGCAAATGGTCTTTAGACCTCTTTAAACTTTATACATCTTGTGAGATGCATATGAGGAGAAAGTCAAAGATTAATCTAATCTGAAGGAAAAATATTCCATATTTCTCTGTTTTTATTGTTTTTTTTTTACTTGGAACTTGATTTTCTCTAAATAACACATGCTTAAAAATATCTCAGGCAAGTAGAGTTTTCATGGAATCATATACATTCCTAACTGTGGCAGACCAGGTGAAGAATTTACACAGCCATGTACTCTTGAGATTTTTAGTAGTGCTTTTTTCAGTGTGAAGTTGAGGCATATTTGTTTAAATAAATTAATGTTCCTATTTACAGTGACTCACTTGATGGGAACAACAAATTCATTTTCAGGTCTGGGCTGACCTTCATAACTTTTCCACTGAAAGGTAGATGGTGCTGCATCATCGTGCTTTTTGTGCTAACAAGTCCCGAGAAGCAGGGAAGGTTTCCTCTTCTTATTTTTCACTATGACACCCTCTGATCTACACCTGGCACCCTGTAATGAGCATGTGCTGTAGATTACAACCTATGAAAGGTCCTGTGCTGTCAGCCCAGCCCATGCTTTGCTATGTTGACCTGCTGCCAAATTATAGCTGTTACCTCTGCCAAATGAGTCAGTTGAGATGGAAACATCAATTTGAGATGATGTGTACTTTCTGTTATAAGAATACAATTTAGGGAGGTGACATGATTGTCACACATGTACATTTAAGTTTTAAATTTAATAGCCACTGTAGTAGAGACACAGGAAGATAAGGATAAGAGAGACATTTTTAATCAAAATATAAGAATTGCTGCTTGGCTTAAAACAAAAACAAACCAAAGCTAATAGTGAAATCAAATGAAATGACTTTAAAAAAAGAGTCACTGCAAACAAATCAGGAAAAAAAATCGAGAAAAGATAACTAGAAAGATAATTTAAAAGGATGTGCATTCATTTATTCTTTTGTTCAATAATCATTTATAGAGTGAGCGCTATGCTGTACGCTGATGATCAAAAATAAAAGATAAGCCTTGGCATTGAAAATTTCTTAGATTTATAGAGGAGAAAGCTTAGCCTATAGTAATAATAAAATATTATAAAGCTATCTGGAATTTTCTTGTGAATATAAAGAAAATTACTGTTATCCAATGTCAAATTGTTTAGAATTTTTTTTTAATTGCTTGATCTTTTTTTTTTTTTTTTCTTCTATACGCGGGCCTCTCACTGTTGTGGCCTCTCCCGTTGCGGAGCACAGGCTCCGGACGCACAGGCTCAGTGGCCATGGCTCACGGGCCCAGCCACTCCGCAGCATGTGGGATCTTCCCAGACCGGGGCACGAACCCATGTCCCCTTCATCGGCAGGCAGACTCTCAACCACTGCACCACCAGGGAAGCTCTAATTGCTTAATCTTATATTGAAAGGTTTAGGGCATCATAATTTTAATTAATAAATTAATGACATCAAAGGCAAAAATAATGTAAATGATGTGTGCCATTTAAAATTTTAAAATAATGTTTAATTAGTAAAATATAAATTAACTTCTATGATTATTTGGTGTCACAGATATTCCTAATAGAGTAGAAAATCTGAGATTATTCTGATCTTGGAAATTAAGGATGAGGATGATGTTTTGTTTGTTGTTGAACCCTAGTACTTACCTTTGAGTCTGGCATATAGTATTTATGTCCCTAATCAATTATGTGTCAAACGCTGTGGTTTTCCCACCTTCTTCCTGGCTAAAGGTACCCCGATTTTGTTCAGACATCAGGCCAGAGTACACTCAGAGAATGTACACCCAGTCATGTGAGGTAGATCACAGTTGGTCTAAACTATTACAATAATTCCACTCCCTTTTGGAATGGCTGGTCTAATGGTGATCGTGGTGTCCCTTTCTGGATGATGAGATACAAGAGAAAGTATGCTGAAGGCTTATGGGGAAAAGCCTCTACCTTGATTAGATGGGACATGGAAGAAACCCCTCTCCTTTCCTTCTTGAACCTGTATGTGAGCTCGTTTTGTAGAAGCTGTGAAAGCCATGTTGCCACCAGAAGAAGAGCCCAAGAGTCTTTCAGAGAAAGTGACCCAAAATGCACACACTATTGAACTTCTTATTAGGGAAAATAACCCCTATTATTTTGGTCACTTTTTTTAAAACTTGTGAATGAAAGTGTTTTAATTTAATCTAAATTTTGTACACTTCTGGAGTTAAGTATGATTTTAATAAATTATTATGGAAATCTTTTCCTTATTTGATGGTTGAATCATGGCCTCAAGATTCTGGTTCCTCGGGTAAATAAGCTAACCAAGTAGTCTTATTCGTGAACCGGGAAGAATGGTATTCTGCACCGAAGTTTTGTGAACATAATATGAAAATATTGTTCAAGTGAAAAGGACAGAAATCTTACAGACAATGGTGCTCGAACGCCCTATTTGTTCCTTCTTTTTCCTGAAGTAAAGTAGATGATTCAACGTTCATCACTACCGTGTTACGCGTTACTGACTGTTTGCACGTGGCCCTGGAATGGGTGCTGGTGATGTAAAGGGATAGAGAGAGCTTGGGGCTCCTTGGATGTCATAGTTCTATAGTGCTTGACGTGTATTCACTTATTGAATCCTCATAATAACGCTACTAATAATAACGGTACTAACATATCACAGAAGAGGAAACTGAGGCACAGAAAGGTTAAGTAACTTACCCAAGGTCAAACAGTGGAAAAGATAAAGTCAGAATTGAACCCGGGCAGCCAGGCTCCATAGTTTGTGCTTTCATCTAATACGCTATTCTGCCTTTCACAAGACCCTGACTCTCAGAGGCTATTTCACCCTCCCTCCTCCATCCCCCTGCCCCCACCTCGTGTTATCTGTCATCCATGAATATCACCCTCACTGAAATTACTCTTGCCAAAGCCACCAGCAGCTTCACGTTCACCAAACCCAGGAGGTTTTTCATATGAGTTAACTTTCCCCTTTTTGTAACATTCTTTAAACTCTCCTTGTCCCACTTTCCCCCACAAAACATCTTCCTGGATCTTTTCCCATTTCCACCAACGTTGTACAGTTTTCCCTTTAACTTTAATGCAAAAGTTACCTTCACGGATACACGTACTAGATGGAAAGTTGGTGAGTAAGGGTGGTGGTTTCTGCCTCTTCGTAACCAGAACCCTCACCTGGTGCATCCTCTACTGTCTCTGCCAGGTCCCTGAGCGCTGCTGAGGAAGGCAGCCTCTGCACTGTCAGCCCCAAGCCCACGCTTGGGGCTTCCTGGCAATCTTGTTCATGTCCTTCTAATTCTCTGTTTCATTCTCCCAAGGAGCACATCCCTCCTCCTCAGATTATCTCCACGTATCCCCACACCAGCTGTGCGCTCACTGTCTTCAGGTGATCACTTCATTTGTGATGGGAAAGTGGAAGCTTTGACGTTTCTGCTGCCCCTGCTTCTTTCTGGGTCCACCCTCTGCTTTTCAGGCCCAGCTCTCTTACTGAATAAGGCCAACTCTGGACCTGCGCTAGGTGTATTGCTTTCACTTTTTCCTCTACTTCATCCCAAATATACATATATTCAAACATCATGTCTTGTGACTTTTACCTAATGTCTTTCAAATATTGTTACTTTTCTCCATCTTTACAGTCAACGCTGGGATTAAGGCATCACTATCTCTCACCTGAATACTAGCAAGAGCCCCTGAATTTGTCTTAATTCCATGAGTTTTCCTCCCTCTGATCCATTTTCCATGCTGCACACAGTGCTACTTTTTCCAAAAGTCATGTTTATCTAAGTGTCATTCTCTGCGTAAAACTCTTTAGTAACTTCCCATGGCCTTTAGAAAAGGTCCAACATTTTTAGTAAGGCATCTATCCCTTCAATACCTTTCCTGCCAACAGGTACCCCTTCACCCTCCATTCAAACACACACATAAACACACACACACACACACACACACACACACACACACTCTTTCTCTCTCATTCTGCTCAAACTACACACACCTGCTTAGGGGTCAGCATATATGTTATGCCATTCTTCTAGTCTACGAGCCCATGCAAATACTGATTTGCTTAGACGTTGCTTTCTCTGGCAAGAAACATAGGGATAGTTATTCTTTTCCTGGAGTCCCTTATTATAGCACTTTTCACATTGTTTTGCAAGTTTTAATTTCTCTTTTGCCTTTAATCTTCCTTTAAAATTGTTTCTTTTAAGCTTTCATTTAAGTTGCTTCTATCCTTGCCATGTGGCACAGTAACCAACACATAATAGAAATGCCAAAAAATTTGTTCATTAAAGATGTTTTTCTTTTGATAGATGGTCAATACATGTTTGAGTACGATGACAAGAAGACAAACAATACAACATAGCTAAGCTATTGCTAGGTGCCTAAGAATTACCACAGGAGTACAGGAAGGTGAGATAGTTAAGGATTGTGGGCAGTGTGGAACCCTATCTCCTATTCTGATTCTCCACCAGCACCTACCCTGGAAAATAGTAGATGATCAGCAAACTTCGTATGCACCGTTGCTGAGGGGAGTATCTTGAGCTGGAACTTGAAGGAAGGGGTGTATTTTTTAAAATTAGAGAATAGATACAGTTAAATCCAACCTGTGGAATGAAGTCCGCCAGTTTCATAGGAAGGCACTGCACATGCTGTCATTGGTTTTGGCTGAGACATGCATCTTATTATATATATTGACCTCTCTAATACTAGATCAAGGAATTTGGACACAGTCTTATAAGTCAGTAGTTGCCAGCAACTTTCCATGGCACACGTAGAATATGAAAACATTTAAAAGTCATCTTGGGGTAAAAGAGGAGAAGACCTGAAATGGCCAGAGGGGGTGAGGAGTGTGAAAGTGATGAGAGGTGGAGGTGACTCAGGCTCTGGCTCTCTGAGGCCCAGCTGTCCCAGGCCAGGCCGGATGCCCTCGGGGCTCCGGAAATGGATCACTAGCACACCTGTAATCCATTCGTGGTCCACGTCAGTTGAAAAGCTGTGCCCCAATGACAATGGGAAACTATCAAAGTCTACAAAGTGGTATTTGAGGGAGATTAATCTGACAGTAATATATATGTGGGGAGTGTGTTTAGGGCAGGAAAATAAAATAAGTGATTTCCAAAGTCCAGGTGTGAAGTAACGCATACCTGCAATGACATGGCAAAGTAACAATAAAAAAGGGGGGGGGGTCAAGAGACATAAAACTTGTTGTGAGACAAGGGAAGAAAAATGATTTCCCAGTATTGAACCTGAATGACTGGGAAGACACGATGGCCCTACTCACAGGGCAAGGAAGAGAAAATCCAGAAGAAGAACTGGTTTCTGAAGAAAGATGACAAGCTAGGCAGTACATAGTAAGTTCAAGGTGATGGAAGGGCAGCCAGGTGGAAATGGAAATGAGAGATGTGAGAATGAAGTTCAGTGGGGGGTTTAGGATTAGAGATAGCAGTTTAAGAGTAATCTATGAGAAGTGGGAGTTAAAAATCATCAGAGTAAATGAAGTTCTGAACAAGAGTATGTAAGAGAGAAAAAGGTAGAACTAAGCCTTAGGGCAGTGGTTTTCAATGTATAGTCCCCTGAACCGTATCAGCATCACCTGGGAACTTGTTAGAAATGTGAATGATCAGGCCCACTCCAGACCTGCTGAATCAAAAGCTTTGGGATTGGGGCCCAGCAATCTGTTTTCACAAGCCTTCCAGGTTATTTGGATGGTTGTCTTAAAGTTACATTCATCTTCTGGAGGCAGGTCAGGTAATAGCATCAACAAGGGGACCAGCGATCAGCCAGAGGGTGGAAGGTAAATTCTAAGTAGGATAATGAAAGCAAAGACAAGTGAGTTTCAAGAGGCCTATGAAGAATGTCCAACAGACCAAAAAGTCAAAAGATGATTGGTTGATGGAATGATGGGAAGAAAAATAGTCATTAGCTTTTTATGGCTATTAAAGAGTAGGTGCCTACCCTGGGCATATATCTGGAGAAAACCATAATTCGAAATGATACTTGCACCCCAATTTTCATTGTAGCACTATTTACAATAGCCAAGACATGGAAGACATGGAACAATATTACTCAGCCATAAAAAAGAATGAAATAATGCCATTTACAGCAACATGGATGGACCTAGAGATTATCATACTAAGTCAGACAAATTCAAATACCATATGATATCACTTATATGTGGAATCTGAAAAAATGATACAAATGAACTTATTTAAAAAACAGAAATAGGCTCACAGACTTAACAAAACAAACTTATGATTATCAAAGGGGAAAGGTTGGGAGGACGGCTAAATTAGGAGGTTGGGATTAACATATACACACTACTATATATAAAATAGATAAACAAGGACCTACTGTGTAGTGCAGGGAATGCTACTCAGTACTCTGTAATAACCTATGTGGGAAATGAACCTGAAAAAGAATGTATATATGTAACTGAGTCACTTTGCTCTGCACCTGAAATTAACACAGCATTGTAAATCAAATATACTCCAATATAAAATAAAATTTTTTTTAAAAAGAGTGAGCGGTGAGTGAAAAACCAGCTGTATCATTATAAACCATTGTTTGTACTAATAAGGATATTAAATAGAATAATAGCACAAAAGGAAAACATTTTAAAAATGCTTTTTCCCCTGTGACATAGGAAGGCTTGAGCCCATGTGTTAGCAAGAGGGAAGAGACAGGGGTTTCCCTGGTGGCGCAGTGGTTGAGAGTCCGCCTGCTGATGCAGGGGACACGTGTTCGTGGCCCTGTCCGGGAAGATCCCACGTGCCGCGGAGCGGCTGGGCCCGTGAGCCATGGCCGCTGGGCCTGCGCGTCTGGAGCCTGTGCTCCGCAACGGGAGAGGCCACAGCAGTAAGAGGCCCGCGTACCGCAAAAAAAAAAAAAAAAAAAAAAAAAAAAGAGGGAAGAGACAGAGGAGAGATGCCGGGGAAGGATAGGGCATCAGTGTAAGCCTGTTCCTGCTTTATTCACTCTTTCTGTAATCTATATTTATAGAATCTATATTCTAAATCTATATTCATGTCTATATTTATATATTCTTACTTGTAGCATTACTATTGATGCCCATATTCATGATTTTGAGTGAGTGCCATGCCGAGACTGAATTTTCCAGGAAAAGCATCGTATAGGATTCAGAATAGCCAAAGGGAACATCTTACCATGATTAGCTGAATTTAATGTCTGTAGTAACATTTTCTAAGAAAGCTACTTTCGTGGAAACTCCCTGTCTAGAAAATACAACAGTGCCCTTCAGGATTGATACTTACCTAAGTGGGGTTATATGAACTCTAGAAAATGTCTTTAGTTTTAGTTTTTCTTAAGGATAAGGTGGTTCAGGAGAGACTTAAACAAACTTATTGCAACAACAGTCTGTTCTAGAAAACTTTTACTTCATCCTCTTATAAATCCATAGAAGCATCCTGATATGTATTTACATGTATAACTTTTTCTTACTCTAAACATTCATATCATATTCCATTCAGAAGTTTTTCAAGTTTTTTTTTTAATGAAACACTGAGGTAGATAAGTTAGTATCCTTTTCTTGCCTCCACCTTTTGTTCTTTATAATCTGTTAATGCTAGTATGTTTATATAACCTTGGATTCTTTTAAAGTTGTTTTCAGTAACTTTAGTTCTCAGATTATGATCCTTGGTGAGTTATCCAGCATCTTTGTATGCCAACTCTCTCAGAAAAGTGGGTTTATAATATGAATCCACTTCAAAGCATTTCAGGAATAATAGGAAAAATAAAATTAAAAAAATATAATGACAGTTGTAACTCAACTGCGTAATTTCCTAAATAATCAGTACATAAAAATATCACCTTTCATCTGGGTTTATAATTGGAGAAGTTGTGATTAAGTGAAGCTATGTGCCCTATTTAATTCTAATTAGAATTTAACTCTAGAATTTAACATCAGCTGTTCTCTCCCTATCGTTCATAGCATAGCTTATTTACAGAGCTACACTGTGAGTCAAATCATTTCCCAACTATCTAAAGGCATGTTTGACAGAACATGCTTTTATATGACAGAAAATATTCTGTCCTCCAGTAACAGCATTGTAAAACACACACACATACATACACACACACACACACACACACACACACACACACACACACTGTATTTGAGTTAATCTGAGCTAACAACAGAGGAACAAAATCTGTGGTCCACAACTATTTATAAGAACGACAGTGAAGATGGGAGCAGATTGGAAAAACTTTGTGGCAGAATTCCTGTATTCCCAAGAGTCATTCGGTGCTCTGGTCAAGGAAGTATGAGTGATTCTTAGAATTCACTTTTTGGAATCTTTAGTTTTATTTAGATCAGTGGACAAGATTAGATACTTGTAATATTTCTTTATTGAATGTTGGAAAATGAAACCATTAGACATAGCTATTTTTTACTTGTTTAATAAGAGAGAAAGCAAGACTGTGTGTGTGTGTGTGTGTGTGTGTGTGTGTGTGTGTGCGCGCGCGTGCGCGCGCACGGGCACCAGTGCACACACGTGATTTGGGGAGGAGGGAGCAAAACAAGGGTTTATGGGTGTTATTGTGTGCTCTGATCATTTTAAGGAGAACCATGTACAAATTGTGATTACTATTTGTGTTTGGTTAATAAATGCATGACAAGACGACATGAAGGACATTGAACAGTTCATAGTCTGGTCTATCTAATTTGGATCTTTTTGTAATGTGAGTTTTTTTATGCATTCTTGCAAAAACACAACTTACTCTGAAATACACTGATAAGGATGTTACTCTTCTGTATAGACTCGGAATTTTTCTTCTTTAAATGCATCTTGGTGATCCTTGCTTGCAAACTTTTTCTTTTATAGATGATAACATTGCAGGCTAAAATATTTGTAATTGTGTTTATGTGCTGTTTTTTCTTATTCTCACTATTCCTAGCCTGATCATGTTTACTCATTCCAATCTCTTTATAGATTGGAACCTGAATCCTTATTAATGATATATGGTTTGCAGTTCATATTTTTATATTTCCATATACTTTACAGATGACAGTTTTACATGATTTGGAGCTGGTTGTTCAGTACAACTGGGTCTCACTTACCTACCTCTGAAATGGGCATTATTCATTCTAACTCGTGTATCTCTTAAGAATTTGAAAGAACTGTCACTTCTTCTAAAGGGTTTGAGCTCCTTGAAAAAAAATAGGCCTTGGGCATTGTTTTTATTAACAAAAATATAGATATCAAAGTGAATTGGTTGTTCATAGTTGTTCTCAGTTCGATCTTTTCATATTATTTTTCTTGGATAAGTAGAGTAAATCACTGAAAACATTAGAATTTATGGGTGAACAAACATGTTGGATTAACACTATATAATTTCATTATTTAGTTCTGGTCAGTAATTCATGTGCTAATAGCTCAAGCATTATCTTATCTTTCAACAAGTTTTCCCTATTATTTTGGGGAAACTTTGGGTCTCTCTAATAGTTGTAGTTATACTCTGTGAGATTAGTTTTATGTTCCAGTGAATAATATTTTATTTTCAAAATAAGCTTAGACATTATTGCTTTATATTATAATTCATCATTATACCATTACTTATGAAACCAGATGTGGTTCAGTCCCTTCTAAGTGCATATTCCTTGCTGCAGGCTGAACTCTGCCTACAGATATGCCCGCACACCTCATATTCATACTAACTGAAATTTGGAAAATCATCAGGTCAAACATTCTTTTCTATCATCTCCAGATTTACGTCAGATAAAAATGACTTGGTTGTCATTCTTCCCTCCAATTAAAAAATGAAAAAAAAATTGTTTTGCAAAATCCAATTTGGCTACGAATAGAGGGCAGCAGAATTTCATTTTGGACTTCTTGATTCTTATTCTACTTGGCCTTTAATTATTAGACATAATTAATTTTTCCTTCAGATTAAAAAATATAGATATGGTTCATGTGCTGCTTTTTCTTACATATTTTAACCTCATTGCTCTGGTTCTGTCTGCAGAGAATATATCATTCGCCATTTGTACCCCTGTTTACTATTGTTGTGCCCTTTCTGCTCAGTGTTTATTAAAGAATTGTTTATCTTGTCTTCTCAGTGCTCCCAGAAGCAGACTTGTTAGTCTTAAGTCTTCTAATCCTTATTTTGCATTTCTTTGTTATAATTTTTTTTTTAGTTCTATGATTACCATTTCTTGTAATACATAAGATGATGTGCTTTGTATCTTTTCAATTTACTTCTTTCTAAACAGATATGTTTTACTATAACTTGATTCAAGTAAACATGGCCCTGCATTTACTCCTGTGGGATGTAGCTGGCATATGCTCACGGTATTATCACAAAAAAGTGTCAATCTACTTTCTCTGGCTGTTGACGGATTTTGTGGGTACAATCTTACAATTGTCCAGGGTATTCTTTGGGAGTATGCCCTGAGAGTTAATTGTCTTAATTGTTTTAATATAAATAGCATTTTCTCCTGCTGGAAGAGACTTCATGGTGAAAATTCAATCAAGTCTGAGTGAATAAAATGAGAAAGACCTGATACTGGATCACATATGTAATGGCAGCTAATAACAAGACAATTCGGTTCTTCTTGTTTATCATGAAATAGATCATACGTACAAAAGAGCATATACAATGTGCATTTAAAAAAGCAATATAAAATGCTTCAAATATTTTCCTATAATCCTTGTATGGGGCCTTATTCATATTTGTTTCCTTTCTGTTTTAGTATGGGATATCTGATTCATTTCTTCAAGTCAATCTTTAGCCTCACTGGTTTCCAAAAGTCTCTTAGTATCTTTATAGATTTCTCTCCTCCTACTTTCCTACTCTTAGAGATTCTAATTGTCTGTCTGGCTAAGGCCTGGGCACCAGAATTATAAAAAATTCCCCAGGTGTTTTCAACATGGAGAGATTTTGGAGAATCACACTGGAGTCTGGTGTGTCGTCCTGTTCTCTGCTTCCATCTCTTAGTTGTGCTAATTCCTTCCCCAGCTTCTTGTTCTGTTTTGCGGCTCCCTCATCCCTGAACGTCCCCTCGATGCCGCTCTTCCTCCTTGTAGCCTTCCCTGACATTTTAAGGAGAGTTGAGCATTTCTTACTGTGTATATTTTCTTCAAATCTCCTATAAATCCCTTCTCACACCACTTTGTATTTATTTGTTTATGTGATATCATTGTCCGTGCAGGGGCCCCATCCTTCCGTTTTGCATCCTCAGAAGGGAGCACAGAGCCTGTCACGTAGCCGACATCCATCACGTGACTGCCGAGCGATTTCCAGCCAATCACATTTCTTCCCCAAACATCATGTTTTTCTTTCTTTTATTATAAATGACAGTAAAAGGTCCATGTTTCTAGTTAATTAGTGCTACTAAGATTATGTCCTTTGAATGGATTTTAAATTTGTATCCTTTATAAAACAATAATAACGTTTTCATGTCAGCACTTAGTAAAGAATCTTTTCAATAGTCCCTGATCGGTATAATTTACAAAAAATGGCAAAAAGTTGTGCCTACATTAGTTTTAGGTTACGTTTCTAAACTGTATTTTCTGTTTCACGCATCTCTACCATCCTTGCTTTCGGGAGGCGGTGATGGGTGGGGAAAATGCGTAAGGTCTGGTAGTTACGCACATAGCACCTGGAATCCCCATCTGTCACTTAGCTAACTCTATGACCTTGGTCAAGTTTCTTAACTTCTCTGACCTTCAGGATATTCCTCTCAAATTGAAAATAACAATATCTACTATAAAGGGTTGATGTGAGGAGTAAATGAAATAATACATATATAGCACTTAGATGCTAGTAGAGGTGCAAGCACTTTTGCAACAGAATGACCTCTGCGTTATTTAAATAAATATTTTATTTTGAATAATGTATATGGTAAATATTAACTACGTGTACCTATGTGTTGGTAATTTTGATGTTTTATGGGTATTAATAGTGTCGTGTGTAACTGCTCCTCAGTGTCACCTCCGCCGCTCTCTTTTCGGTTCAGTCCTCTCTTTTCAGTTCAGCCATCGCAATAATGGGACTATTTTGCGATGGTAAACTTAAAGATTTATAATACTTAGAAGCAGTAGTAATACTTTTGGTAATAATACTTGGAAGCATTGGTATACAGCACTGTATATCTTTGTTTGAGGAAAATAAAAAGTATACAAAAAGACATAAGTCAGAGAATTTACACAATACAAAGAATCTTTATCCTTAATGCTGCACAGGGGGAAAAAGAGACTTCCTCCAGTGCCTGGTTTAGTCTCCCTCTACATTCATGTCAAAAGCAGATTCATGTCAAAAGCAGCTTATGTTCTTTGGCAAACTCGAGCCAACTAATTTTTGCTTGTATTTTCTTTTTGCCACACACTTGGTATGCTGTTAACTTCATCTCTCAAATTGATCCTGATTTCACTGATATTAGAAAAAAGTAGTAAGAAATCAGTTTTATGTTTAGTTAGCCTTACAGGACTATCTAGCAAGATTTATGAAGCCCCCCTCATCTAGTTCATTAATAACATGATATATAAATGGAAACATTTAAAAATCATTTCTTTTACTTTGTAATCAATGTGGATCTTCTTTATTTATTTATTTTTTCCGTCGAACACAGGCCAATGCTTGTATTAACAGGATTTTAAAACCTAGTTAAATGTGAGAGCGACTTAATCATTATTTTGCACTGAAAGATGATGGGCTTCCTGTTCCTGCAGCATGAGTTCAAGTCCTACCAAGGAGTACACAAAGGAAACTTCGGGTGCACTGCCCAGTTTTAAAATACGAATCGCTAAAGAAAGAGAGATGCCGAAGTTTAAAATAACAGCATGCAGATTTCTTTATAGAATTTAAAGAATAGAAAACACTTGCAAAAATATCAGCAGGCAGGGGCAGGAAGAACAAACGGGAACCAAATTGGTTCCTGTGACAAACCCTAACATTTACTTTAAACCATCAGCGTGCTACTCAGTAAAAGGCAGGCTACCACGCTTTTAATAGATCCCAGGCCTTGTTAAACTCACTGGTCTGCAAGAATTACCCAGGTCAAGAGCAGGTCAAAAAGTGAAAACGCGTGTGAAAGTAAACTCTGAAATATCTGCTTTTGAAGAGCCCCAGCCGACTGTCTCCTGTGTCGTAAATACACTTCCTTTTTGTGTATGATATTATTCAATAGATTGTACTTAAAATACAGGTAACAGTGACACCACTACACTATTTTATATCCCATTTCCTAAGTGCAGTTCTAACCTCTCCTGTAGTTTGTGAATCTGTCTTAACTTATTTGCATTCTAAAACCTTAAAAAAAAAACCCCCAAACCCTAAACTTAATAAAGAAAGAAAAAAACTGCAGCTCCGCTTGGAGTAGTCGCCTCTATTTTGTTCTGAAATACCTGCACTCTATTTAAAACTAGAGCTGTGATTTCCTCATAGGCAGAATAAAGAAGCAGGAGGGTGACTCACTGTGGAATTTATTTGCCTGGTAAACTGGGTATTAATCTGGCCTACAATACACTTGCTCCAGATTTTGCTCAAGTGTAAGGTCATACTGTGAAGCTGTTTTTCATTTGGTTTTATATGTGTTAATATAATGCCTTATGAATTACCCTAGAGTTTTGTTCTGACAGCTAAAAAGCATAATCGTTTTTCCTTTCAAGGGGATTGAAAGCAAAGCAATTGACTCTATATTTGAAATGATTTATCTAAGATCCTTTCTCTCACATCTTGCCTAAACGTTTATAGAGAATATTCTTTGAGCTCTTACTGGTAGCATTGTATTTATCAAGCTCTTTGCTTCTTCGCTTGCTTCTCAAAATTGAGTCTGTCTTAGAGTGTGATCTTTTTTAGTTTATTGCCCAAACTGCTTGCAGAGTTAATGGGCACCATACTATGATTTTGATAGGAAAGAAATAGTCTCTGTAGACTTAAATCAGAGTTCTCCTAGTAGAAAAAAATGAGATCTTTTCTCCGTCTTCTAAAGAAATGAGTGGCAAGGTTTTTCATGCATTTGACTATACAGAGGAAGTGTCGGCATACAACGGCTGTTCATTAACAGTATTGCTTGTAAAAGACAGTGTCAGTCTCAAGAGGAAGATAGAACGAAGATCGTGTATCATCCATGAGAAGAGTTTCCCTGAACACATGTAAGAGTAATTTATGCACAAGAATATATAAGACGGATGCCAAATGATGCTGCTGGTGGTGGTGGTAGTGGGAGGTGGTGAGAATTATATAAGAACAGTTCACTGTTATTGAGTCCTTACTGTGGTACCTGGAATGCTCTGAGTACTTTATAGTATTAATTCGTTTAATCTTCACAACAACTATATGAGGTAGGAACTAGTATCGTCCTCATGAGGCACAGAGAGATTAAGTAATTTGCTCAAAAACACAGAGCTAGTAAGTATAAGACGTGGGTTCACACCTAGTAATCTTGTGCCAAAGCCTGTGCTTTTAAATACAGTGCTAAGTGCTATAAGATGTAAGAGAATTTTAGAAGATTTCAGAGGGAGAAGACATCACTTCCAATAAGGGTTACTAAGGAAGGCTTTGTGCAGAGGGTGGGGCTTCAGTTGATTTTGGAGGCTGAATAGCTAGATTCCAGTGGGGTCTGTGGCTGCCTCTGTCACCACTGTTCACCAGGCACCCAGCACAGGGCTTGGTGTACACCAGGCATACAGTGATTAAATATGATCTGGATGGCTAGGCATGGGGTCATCTGCATCCTCGTTGAGCTGGCAATACATCTTAATATTGCACTTGACTCTGTGTTTAACTGGACATACACTTTTAAAAAACATCCATAAAGTATAAATGCACGTATGCATGTTCTGCTTAAACTTCCCTGTAGCGAAATAGTCTTAAAAACCGACACGACTCTACTTACTCTGTTCACTTTTCTGTCTGATCAGTATATTTCTAAGAACTAGAAAGAACTGGTTTATATTTGTTTGTGCCCTAGCTCTTTAATATTCACTTGTCTCCTTCCTATTTTATACATCTCTAGGCCAGAGCTGTCATAATACATTTGATTTCTAATTTCGGCTCTTGTTTAAAATCACACTAATCCAGTTAATTGCTAACAACAGAGATAAACAGATGACAGGAAAGAGGAGGAAGTAATAGAGGAGATTCAGAAATACAGCTTCTATATTTGAATAACACTACATGTAGTGTTTTAGTAATCAACAGGTTTTTTTTTTAATTCTATTTTTGGCTGCATTCTGTCTTTGTTGCTGCGCACGGGCTTTCTCTAGTTGCGGCGAGCAGGGGCTACTCTTCGTTGTGGTGTGCGGGCTTCTCATTGTGGTGGCTTCTCTTGTTGCGGAGCATGGGCTCTAGGCGTGCAGTAGTTCTGGCATGTGGTCTCAGTAGTTGTGGCGCATGGGCTTAGTTGCTCTGTGGCATGTGGGGTCTTCTTGGACAAGGGCTTGAACATGTGTCCCCTGCATTGGCAGGCGGATTCTTAACCACTCTGCCACCCGGGAAGCCCTCAACAGGGTTTTTGTTGAAGATCTCCAAAATCTTTGCCTGCAAGATAGCCTTGTGATGCATATAAAAGAAATACATGAAAACAATATTTGATATGTGTTAAGAATAACGGTTTTGGAGTCAGACACTTGTGGTTTCAAATCCCAACTCTCTTGCCTTCCAGTCCAACGACAAGAAGAAAGATCGTTAAACTCTTTGATCTTCAAGTTACTCATACTTCATAGGATTTTCCTGAGAATTACATAAAATAATATAATATATATTATTTTAATATATAAATGCTTACCATGGAGTCTTATGCATAGAAAGAATCAATAAATGGTGGCAGTGGCTATAATAGTAATTGTTACTATCTTCTTGAAATATGGAAGGAATAAAAAAGGGATTCCTATTACTAGGCTGGTTGGAGCTTTCAAGAAGTTTTCAAGGAGAAGGTGAACCTTAAAGATGAAATGAAGAGGGAAGGAGGGGGAGGCATTTCAGCAAGAGGAAGAGCCTGGACAAAGGAATAGAGGAGAGGGTATATCCGTCCTCTGGGAAGCTGTAGAAGTTGGTCAGCTTGGTGAGAAGTGGGAGCATTAGACTCCACCAGGTGGACAGCTGGCCGGTGGTAATGGCTGTTCTTCATGATGTCCAGATATGCAGGGGCAGACTTGCATTCTTTCTGAGCATAAATGAGTAGTCAGTCAATGGTTCCTAGAGAGGACATGGGAGACAAAGTGGTATTTTAGGAAGATTTGATCTAGCTGGGATGTTGTCAGACTGGAAGAGGAAAGGGCTCTAGGTAGGAAGGCCAACTTCGAGGCTTTTGTGTAATGATCTAAAGAGGGTTTGATGAGTATCTCACCAAATGAGAGTGGAAGCAGTAGGCATGTGAGGTGAGGAGACCAGGAATCTGAGAGACACTGCAAGGAAAGAAGAAATGACTTAGAATATAGGAGAGGTGTCGAAAATAAGAAAGTCAAAGAACCCAGCAGATTCTAGGTTGTTGTTTTTTTTTAATCTTTAGGCATTCTAACATTTAAAGATTACTGTTCCAAAATATCTTAGTGATCCCTGTCAAATGACATTGTCCTACAGCTCTTGTAAAGTATTGTGATGATGTGAAAGGTTAACTGAACTGAGAATTTAGAGTTTAACATAAATAACTAGGTCTTCCATATCTTATCAAATCTCGAACCACCTTGTTTAAATTGAGTTTTATCATAACTATCTCTCCTTTAAGTAAATTACTTTCTGATGTGCTGGGGGGGAAATCCTTTCACATTAACCAGATGAAGTAACATCAGTTTGCTTTTGAAATTGTTCATTTTATTATTTCATCACTACTTTTCTTCTGAAAAGTGAAACCAAAAAGCAAAAAAAGAAAAAAAGAAAAAAATTAAGACAATATAATTATATCTTTAATCCTATCAAAGTAGAACTAAGATGATTCAATGTAGAACGTTGGGATCTTTTTACAAATAAGGAGGAGGGGATTTGTGTTACATTACTCAAGTTGATGCACTTGAAGCTTGACCAGAAAAAATTCACTTTCTCAGAGGGTAAATACATTATTCATACTGGGGGGCTGGGTAGTCCAGCAACTCATTTTTAAAAGCTGTAGGTCTCTTATTAATGCCAATGATGGTAGGATATCCTGTTTTAGCACATTGCTAAATCCAGTCCAGTTATTTCTACAGCAAACACGGTTGCCAACATACTTCTGCCTTCAGTTGCTAAATGAGAAATAATGAAATGCAAGAGTCATAGAAATAAAGCAGTATAGATACGGCCAGCAGTTTAAAATGATTGATTCTTTTTTTGCCCAACCAAGTTTCTCTTTTTCATTATTTTACTCAGGGCCACAGCTTTTCACATGTAAACTTCAGAATGAAGCTGCAGTGATCTAATTTCTGAAGTGGATAATAATTCACTTTATTTTAGTTTTACATCCATACCAAAAAGCAGAGTTAACACAAGTGGGATGTTTTATTAATATTATTTCCCAAATAAACATATTTTGTGGTCATTTACTTTAATTTACACAATATCTTAGATCCTGGATCTTGGGTGGATATCGAGTATCATTTTAGAAACTGTACATCTTACAGTATAAATCAGTCATAATATTTAGAACTTTAGAACATAACTTCAAAAATAAGAGAATAAACATTTCAAGAGGACACAAATTAGATGCAATGAGGTAACAAGTTACCAAGAAATAATATGCTACCTGTTCTTATTAATTTGGTTTAGTTGAAACTTCTTTTTGAAAAATTACAGCAAGGGTGATACACAATTAAAAACTATTTAAAAAAATTTGTTCTTTTCATTCTGTATTTTATCTCATTCGATTAGGAAAGAAAACTGTCTAGAGATGAAGAATGGGAGCTTGTTACTGAGTTTGCACCATTTCTTAGGTAGAACCCCAGAGACAATCTCTTTTAATCTTTGTGTTTAATTATTAATTATTCTGTTTGTTTGGCTTTGCTATCCAGCAGTATTGTTATGGAGACTACATGGCACTACTCCGTCTCATCAGGAAGCTTGCATTTTTATTTCTTACCTAAACACTACATTCAGCCAGTTGGAGAACAGCCTGAGGTGTGTGGCAATGACATGCAAAATAATTGCTTTTTCTTAATCTTCAGACATGGATTCATAATTTAGAAAACCCCAGTAGTTGTTCCTCTACAGCCTGGATAATGTCCTTTGTATTGAAAAATCACACTGGAGACTGTTTATTTACAAGGGTCTAAACATGCGTATCTTTATGGCTTTCTCCTGTCACAATGAATCACCGGCTATAAGTTGTCCTTTGTTGGTTTTGGTAAAAATCAAATGAAACACAGCAGGAGATCTCAGAGTGCATTGTCCACGAGTGTAAAAGTGCTGTGTTGATGACAGATCATACTGTTTTTATTAAAGCTAAGAACAGTGACTTGACTTTGCTTTTTGACCCTGGTACTCTACTGTCAAGGTGATTTTATTTCTACAAATTTTCCTTCTGCTGGCCTCATCAATGATTCACCATAAAACATTAGACAAATTCTCATCATCTGTATATGATTATAGCAGGTTCTGTTGTGCCGCTCCCTGCAACTAAAAAGATGTTTTTCAGCTTTGTCTGAAGAGGACTCAATTTACTAGTGGTCCTCCCTGGCACGATGTCTTCTTGTTTTAATACCAAATTATAAAATGACACAGACTCAACGTAAAGCATCCTGATGTTCCTTTTAATACCATTTGCTAAAAACTTGAGCTAGCTGTCATATATTTTTAAAAAGAGAAAAATTACTATATCTAGCAAATAGTGACATATCTGGGCAGGATATGCAGGATTTTCTGTTCTCTTTAAGACCTAAATGTAGTGGATCTCTCAGTTCACAGATCTGTATTATATTTAGAAAATTATTTACAAATAACTTTAAAAGTAACTAGATAAAATAGTGCTGTACACAAGATTCTAAAACTGTTAACACTACAGTGCAACCAGGGATCTGTTGAAGGAACAGGCAATCTGACTCATCTTCCTGTTTGTAATCTTAAATTGGTTTTCATGTCACTTCTACGGTGTAGCGCTACTCTATGCCTTAAAACGATTATGTACAGCATGAAAACCTTTAGTTCATATTCTTAGAGGACATATATTCTATGAGATTACACAATAATGATAAAAATGATAGTAACCATTAACTGAGCATCTGTTAACTGCTAGGCACTTTACATGATTATTTCATTTAGTATCAACCTAGCAATGTAGATATAATGATAATAAAACTGAGTCTCAGAATGATTAAGTAGCTTATCTAAGATTTCAAATCTAATAAGTGACAGAATAGAGAGTTGAATGCAGATTTGCCTAACTCAAAGCTAGTGCTTTTCCTACTTCCCAATACTTTTCTTTGGCAGATAAGAACAAAAAAAAAGTTTGAGAAACTCAGCGGTCTAGCTCCAGCCTAACTCCATGCTTCTCACTGTTGCAATATGCTGTCACTCTGAGAAGCTTAGATCACATACTGTTCTTCCTAAAAATTTCTAAATGGCTATATATTTCTTAAAAATTATGTAGAAAGATTTCATTATATCAATTGGAGAACTTTCCAAAGCCCTGACCCAGTATTTCAACCTTATCCCCTAACGTGTCCTTTCAAACGTCTTGCACCCCGATAACTTGAACTTCACGGTCATTCCCAATATACCCATTTAAAAAAAATTTATTGGAGTATAGTTGATTTACAATGTTGTGTTACTTTCTGCTGTACAGCAAAGTGAATCAGTTATACATATATATATATATATATATATATATATATATATATCTCCACTCTTTTTTAGATTCTTTTCCCATATAGTTCATTACAGGGTATTGAGAAAAGTTCCCTGTGCTATACATTAGGTCCTTATTAGTTATCCATTTTGTATATAGTAGTGGGTATATGTCAATCCCAGTCTCCCAATTTATCCCTCCCTCCTCCCCCTGCTTTCCCCCCAGTAACCATAAATATGTTTTCTACATCTATGACTCTATTTCTGTTTTGTAAATAAGTTCATTTGTACCATTTTTTTTTAGATTCCACATATAAGCATTATCATATGATATTTGTCTTTCTCTGTCTGACTGACTTCACTCAGTATGACAATCTTTAGGTCCATCCATGTTACTGCAAACGGCATTATTTCATTCTTTTATATGGTTGAGTAATAGTCCATTGTATGTATGTATCACATCTTCTTTATCCGTTCCTCTGTCAATGGACATTTAGGTTGCTTTCATGTCCTGGCCACTGTAAATACTGCTGCAATGAACATTGGGGTGCATGTATCATTTCAAATTATGGTTTTTTCTGGATATATGCCCAGGACCCTTTGTTCTTATTGGAGAAAAATGCCTTCCTTCACTCCTGGTTTCCATGAGGAGAGATTTTTCCCTCAGCACAATTTTGGGCTCTTTCTGTCCCCTCCTTCTCTATCCCTGGGAGGATGGAGTAATTCTTCTGATGAATACATTTGGGTAGAATGATCGGGAAAGCTCAACATATCTCTGCCATTCTTTTTTTTTTTTTTTTTTTTTTTTGCGGTACGCGGGCCTCTCACTGCTGTGGCCTCTCACTGCTGTGGCCTCTCCCGTTGCGGAGCACAGGCTTCGGACGCGCAGGCTCAGTGGCCATGGCTCATGGGCCTAGCTGCTCAGTGGCATGTGGGATCTTCCCGGACCGGGGCACGAACCCGTGTCCCCTGCATTGGCAGGCGGACTCCCAACCACTGCGCCACCAGGGAAGCCCCTCTGCCATTCTTTAATTGGGATCTGGCTGCTGAATGTGGGCCCTTTTGGTGCCAGGGCACAGGCCTGGGGCTGCTGCCATTGGCTGGGTCAGCCTGCCTAACTCCAGGATTCCATTAGTGGATACATTTGGCTCTGCAGCTAAGCTGCACCCTTCAATATGACATCTATCAATAGTAAGGTCCATATTTTAGCTTAGTTTTAACTTTATTTCTCAACTTGCTCAACCTGGGTGGGGAAGGGGGTGCTATTTATTGAGGACTTTCTCTGAGATTCCAAGAAAGCCATTCCCTCTATCTCCGTGACCTTCTTTAATATCCGTATGACAAAGCCCCATTTAACATTCAAGACCTTCTTAAATGCTTTTTCTCTTGTCAAGTTCCCTGTATGACAGCCTCATGTGGATAGAATCTTTCCTTTCTTTAAATCTCCTTAGTAGTTTGCTGTGACTTTTTCAGACAATATTTATCTTGGCTCATATCTTTCACTTATTGATTCACTTTATAAGATTGAAGTTATACTCTGTGCACTGTCCTCATACATGGGGTTATAGCAGCTCACAGCTCAGATGTGGTCCCTATCTCCCTTGAATTATTAGCTTAGCAGAGTAGGTACGGACTGAAAAGTAATGACAAATGGTGTGAATGGTAAATGGCAGTGCAGGCTGCTGTACGGGCGCGTATAGCATTTGTGCCTAACCTATCCTGGAACATGGTCGAGGTGGCTGTCGAGGTCTTCTTCTGGCTGTGATCCTTTCTGAAACTTGAGGACCTCTTCCAAGCTACTGAGAAGGTTTACAAAGTGACTTTTGGGCTAATATTTAAAAAAATGAGTCGGAGTTAGCTGGGTGAATGGACTAGATGGCTAGGGAGCAGAATATTTAGTGAATTGATTTATTTTTCATTAAAGTGAGTTCTCTTAATCTTTACTTGGGAATACACTGTAAGCATTATTATTTTATAACATGTATAGTATGCCAGGTACTCTGTGAAGCATTATACACACAATTTTTTTTCATCTTTCCAATAACTTGATTATGGTGCTATTATCTCAGTTTTAAAGATAATGAAACCAGATTGAAATATACTAAGTAACTTGTCAAAGGTCATAAAGCTAATTAATGGCAGAGCCCGGGAACCAGGAGTCACCTCATTCCAAAGTCTTCTTTTTCTGTGACAATTATGGTGACTGCTACTACTACTGAAGAACACCTCTGGTCAATGTTTACTGTATGCAGTTATGTTCTGAGGGCTCTATGTACAGTGTCTTAGTTAATCTTCCAAACAGCCCTATGAAGTTGGTAGTAGTATTTGTTATCCCTGTTACACACAGAAAGACACCGGGTGGGTCAGGAGCTAAGTTCACAGAGCTGGAAGGTGTGGGGCCAGGATCTGAACCTAAGCAGCCTCTCTCTAGAGCTCAACTTTCTTAATCACAGTTTTCAGGAAAAAATTTACAACTATAATAAAGATGTTTGCCTGGGTGCAAGAATCTTGAAGAAAGAAGTAGTGAAAATATATATACACTCTCAGAATAATTGGGGTTATAGGAGCCAAAAGAAATTAATTTGGAAAGACTTGATTTTTAAAATTAGTGTATATTCACGTGTGGGTATTGCTTAGAAAAAGTTTACGATGAGTTGGAAGAAAATGGGGAGTGGTTAGTAAATAGTTTGTATAGTTGATGTGGCAAAGACTGCAAACTGTGTGTTGAAATAAGGTAAGTTTTGAACAAGAAGATAAGAAGATACAGGATGGCAGGTAGTAAACAGGTAGTTCAAAGATACCTGAGCAGGATTATTTGATTTAGAGATTGTTCCATACGTATTCAGTTCCTGCAAACAGGAGCTTCATGAGCAAAAAGATGGTTTAGAATTTTGCATTACTTGCAAAATCACAAATTTCTTTTTCAATAGCACACATTTCATCTATAGGCCACCCGATATATGGAATTTTGCTTTGAGGAAATAGATAAAATAGGAGATGGATTAGAGATACACGACTCAGAGATTTGTTTTTATGGAATTTTGAGATTGTCTAGGTCTCAGGGGATTCTGAAGATTACTTAATGAATTCGTTCCTTGTGACAGAGGTTTTGGAATTGCTCCCATGATGTATGTCAGGGGTATGAAGCCACCTCAAGTGACATACTAGAGAATTATCCCTTGGAAGGTGAAGTGGTATCAGTTTGTCTTGAGCCGTGATCTACTCCTTAGACCCCTCACATACTTGTTTTTATCTTATCTTGTCATTCTCAGATTTCCAGCACACTCAGACTGCCTCAGAGCTGCTCAGAGGACTCTCCTGAGACTTCAGGTGGTCCTTTTTGGCCTGACCAATGTTCCTTTTGTCTTTTCCATTAAAAATCACCTGTCCTGGACCCTAGCTCTTGAAGTCTTTGATCTCTGCTGAACATGCAGTCTAATAAATCTTGCTTATATATATATATATATATATATATATATATATATATTTTTTTTTTTTTTTTTTTTTTTTTTTGCAGTATGCGGGCCTCTCACTGTTGTGGCCGCTCCCGCCACGGAGCACAGGCTCTGGACGTGCAGGCTCAGCGGCCATAGCTCACAGGCCCAGCCGCTCCGCGGCATGTGGGATCTTCCCGGACTGGGGCACGAACCTGCGTCCCCTGCATCGGCAGGCGGACTCTCAGTCACTGCGCCACGAGGGAAGCCCATCTTGCTTATATTTTAACGCTGTTGTACTTATGGGAAGGTCTAGCACCTGTTCCTCTCTCACGAGTACCAGAAGTACAGTTCAATGCAAATTCTTCTTCTTAAAAATATGAGACCAAGGATGGAGAGGAGGGTAGATCAAGTAGACAATATTTTCTGGATCAGTACTGCAAATTTATGACTGTTCCATTTTGGGTAAACCATTGTACTTTTCTGGGATTCAGATTCATCAACTTTAAAATGGACTTAAGACTATTTACTCTTACCAATTCATATTACTAGACTGAATAAGCCCATCTAACATACTGCGATTTTATAAATCCCACTTGATTTTGAATTTACGAAAATAATGAATCAAGTCTTTACTACCTTGTAGGCATTCAGTAAATATGTTTGTATCTGAAAGTGCAAGTGAGTTATGTCTGATTCAATGTTGTAACATAAAGGGAATTTCAACTTAGGTCAAAGGGGGAAGATGATGGGAAATTTTTTTATTTTGTTTGTTTATAAATCAGATAGAATTTTACAAGCTTTAAATGATATGGGTTAGGTAACTCATAGTACAATAAAAAGAGGAGAAAGAAAGGAGAAGGAAGGGAGAGAAGGAGGAGAAAGGAAAGGTGGTTTGGGTTTGGAGGGGACGATGCATTCAAATTTGAGTTTGGCATCCTTGTGAGACATTATATGCAAACGTTTAGGAGGTGATATGGGGAGAGAATCCAAGAGATAAAGCTTTAAGAATAAGCCCATTATTTGGAAGGATGTGCAGTGTGAAGACAGAGGCCCAAGTATGAAGGTCTGAGGGAGATCAATACTTCATAAATTACCAGAGGAGGATGAATCTCCCAAATAGGCAGGTACAGAGTAGCCAGGAGCGCGTGGTGTCATGGAATCCGAGAGAAGAGGGCATTTCAAGAATGAGGAGTTTGTTCAGCAGTTTCATGTTACAGAGAAATCAAGTAAGATAAAGACTGAAAAAGCTCTGGGCTCTGGAGCAGAACTTGCGAGCTAAAAAAAAAAGAACAGAGAAAGAAAAAAAATGAAGAGAGAGAAAAATGATTCTTCTACTAAATCATGCTAAATTATTGACCTGATTTTTATAGTTTTACTCAGTCTTAGAGATTTGTGATGTCTCTATTTATTATATGTCTAGATTGACAAGGATAGTAAGTGATATCAAATGCAAATTGCAAATTTAACTTCTTTGTCTTTCTCATCTTGAAAATTAAACCAAACTAATAATTCATTGGTTATTATACCTGTGAAATTATGTTGGTAAAATGACAAAATATGAAAATATATTAATGATTTTAAAATATGTATTTTCCCTTTCTTTTATCAAATCAGAATTATAGAGTAAGGTGGGTGAGATTACTTTCAAGTTCAAGTACACTTTTGACCATAAAAAGGCAGTTTTGCATAGTTAAGAGCACAGATTCCAGAGTCAGACTATCTAGGTTTGAATCCCAGCTTGATTATTTGTATGATTTTGGGCAATATACGTCCCCTCTTTGTGCTTCAGTTATCTTATGTGTAAAATGGGGATAATAATAGTACCCCACAGCTTCTGTATGAGGATTCATGAGTTAACATTAGATATTGTCTAACACTTATGCCTACTATGTAAGTATAAGAATTCTACAGAAATTATACTTAAAAAATCCATAAGCTTGAATTTAAAATATGAGTATTCATACCCATATTTATTTATTTATTCTCTAACACACCAAAAATACTGTGACCTGCAAGTGTCCTATACTGTAATTCACATAAACCACTTTATAAAAGCAACTGTGATAATAGTGGAGTAATAGTATTTAATTTGTCTCATTTTACTTGTAACAGAAGGTGGTCAGTTAAGGAACTCTCACCACTCTAAAGCTAAGACCTTGACGTTTTCTGGAGGGGGCCAGGGAATAGGTAAGTACCTCATTTTTATTATGGAGGCACAAACATTTTAGATCAAATTGATGGAAATTCTTTCTGGAGTTTTTCTGTGCCAGTCCTATTTTACTGACAAGTCAATTAGAACCACAGGGGCTCTTCCTAGCCCCTTGCATTGGTTATCTAGTGTTGTGCAAGAAATCACCACAAATTTAGTATGTTAAAACAACAGGAATTTTGGATCTCACAGTCAGGAGTCGGGTATGTGTTATCTGGGTCCTTGATTCAGGCTCTCCTCAGGCTAAACCAAGGTGTGGCCAGGACCGTGTTCTTATCTAGGGCTCCAGATCTTCTTCCAAGCTCCCTGGTGGTTAGCAGAATTCAGTTCCTTGTAGTTGTTGGACTGAAGTCCCCATTATTTTGCTGGCTGTTGGCAGCTAGAGGCTGTTTCCCTTTCTTGCTGTGTGACTTTTCCATACATAGGGCGGACACAGCATGAGTGTTTCCTCAAGGCCAGCAGGAGACGCTCTCACTTGTAATCACTCAGGGAAGTCCTGGACTCGACACAATTGCAAAAAGAAAACCAACCCCCTTCCCACCGCCCAAACCCACACTGTTAATATCATCACCCATCTCATCAGAACAGTGTTCAAGCACTGGGAAGCAGTCAGACTCAGATCAGTGAATACAAGTTTTTTAAACTTCACATTTCCACTTGAAAGTTTGAATTTTGTCATTGGGATCAAAAGCCGAGAATTATTTTCCTTGGAGTTATAGGGTTCCTTTGTTCACTTTCCCCCAAGATAGTGATAGCCTAATACCCAAATTGGAATAACCATAGCCTGTCCGTTGTTCTTTAAGGAAAAATGGTGCTCCCTGAATGATGTGGCTAGTTCAGTTCACGCATTGAATCATTTGCTTTTCCTTGAGACCATTCCTTATCATCATATTTTTAGCCTCAAGATATTTTCAGGGGGGGAAGTAAGGTCAACAACATTTGTATATCAATATTGAGATGTTATTTATTTTTTGCTGTATTGACAGTTGCAAAAGTGGTGGTGAGGTGAGTGAGATGACTGGCCTCTTAGCATGAGTCAAGGCAGGCGTTTCACGCTGGATTGGTAGCCCTAGTTCGTTACCACCCACTAGCAGTCAAAGAGAAAAATGCCAGTTGCACTAAGAATGTCCTTGATGGAACAGTGACAATCATATTTTTATTAAATCTTGGCCCTTGAATGCATATATTTTCTTATTTCAAGTGAGAAAATGAAAGGCACACAGAAAGCTTTCTTGTTTTAAATATTTATAGCCGACCATCTTTTCCTTTGTACTCTTTTATTTTGGTTTAACGTTGAGAAAACTTTAATTCCTTAACATACCTGATAAATATTATATTATACTCATTTTATTACATACTTTAGAAAAATACTTAAATTTTCAATCACTTAGAGTTCCTTTGCATTTTTGTATTAAGGATGGTCTAACATTTCCCCTCAAATTACTATTAAGTTATCTCAACATCACTGTCCTAGAATGCTTTATTTTATTTTACATTTCAACCCATAATTTGAAGAGCCATAAATCTGGGATTAAATTCAGACATAATAAATAAAAACTTTATTTTAGCCTCTATACATTTGAAGGTGACCTGAAATTCTAAACAGGAAAAAATGTTTTAAAAAATCTTTTTTTAATCCTTTAATTAAACTCCTAAATTCAAGACAAAATTTCAAAATTATAGCGTAGTTTTGATTCTTCCAATTTTATTTAACTATTTGAATCTCAAGTGATATTTTTATTACAATATTTATTGAAAATATTCAATATTTAGGATATAAAATAGATTTAAAATATTTGACAGTATAGCCTGGATTTGAAAACAATATATGAAGAGAGGATAACTGAATTTGGAATCAAATGTCTTCTTTAATACTTGAAAGTTCTGAAGTGGGGTGTTTTTTATGGTTTTTTTTTTTTTTTTTTTTTTTTTGCTTGTTTTAGCTTCTCTGAACTTCAGGATCGTCCTTAACATATAAAGCCAGGTCTAATTATTACCTACCCCACAGACAATGCTGTGAAGTTTGGATAAGAGAATGTACTGTTTGTGGTAGCTGCTCAGTAACTACTAGTGCCTTGCAAACCGGTTCATCTGTACCATTTTTCTAGATTCCACAGATGAACCAGTTTGCATGGCAGAAATAGAGACACAGATGTAGAGAACAAATGTATAGACACCAAGGGGGGAAGGTGGGGATGGAATGAATTGGGAGATTGGGATTGACATATATACACTAATATGTATAAAATAGATGACTAATGAGAACCTGCTGTATAGCACAGGGAACTCCACTTCACTGTACAGTAGAAAGTAACACAACATTGTAAAACAAGTATACCCCACTTAAAAAAAATGCAAAAAAAACAAAAAAAAAGTACATTAATATGAAAAAAAACCCTGCTAGTGAAGGTAACTACCACTTGTAATAATGTCCCTCTAGGATAATCCATTCTGAGTTATGACTCAAAAATGGCGTCCAGAAGAGACCCTTTCTCAGTTTGGGAATATTTATGAGGAGTTACCAAAAAAAACTAAAGTTTTATTGGGAATGATATGGTACAACTTTGATACATATCCTCTATATTCTTTAATAAAACTAGTATGATATGAGCAATTTGCAAACCGTGTTTTTGAGTAAACGTATTTTCCTCTTCTATGTTAGTAATTTGCATGTTTTCGGTCAAAAATGATTAAAATTTTATCACATTTAAATTAAATTTTTATCAAGTTAAACTATCAAAAAAGATTCTGAAAAGAAAATGAAAGTATGCTGGGAGAAATGACAAAAACATACATTTGTAATTAGGTAGACAATTTAATCCTGTTCTGATACATTTTTAAAAGTAGTTTTCACACAATGAAAACACATATTTCCACGGGAGAGGAATAAACTCTTAAAATTATTTTTAGTAAATACATGGAGCAAAACTACACATAAACCTGTAAATTAACAAATACACATTGCGTGGAGTCTTTTCAGTAGTCATATTTCGTATACAAAAGATGAATAAATCTCTTGTGGATTTATAACTATTTAACAGGCACTTTATACATCTAAAAGGTCATGTCTTTTATAATTCACTTTGCTGATGTAACGTAGAATAATAGTGTTTTTTGAAAAACTGGTATTTCTGTTGTAGCAGTTAGAAAACTAAATTTGGTGTTGTTTAATGCTAGCAGCCCAGCAACTTTAATAGATTTGCCGCATTGATAAAAGGTAGACAGATATCTAGAAGGCTGACTTCTGCATTTATTTTCTCAAAGCAAAGGTCACATAAGCTAACCATTTCAAATGCATGTTTTGCTCTGAAAGCATTAGACCTATGAGGACAGGCGGGGAGGAACTCTGCTCACTGAGTTTCCCCACGGTAAGTCACGAGTGTTAGGGCTAAGCCAGGCTGGCATGCAAAAGGGTTTGCTACTGATCTTTTATACTAATTTTGGATTAATTGTGATCTACAGCACTGCGTAAACATGCTATCCTAGTGCTTTAGCTTCTCCACAGCTAAACATTAATCCTTCTTAATGCTCTAAGTCAACTTTTAGTCCTTAGAAGAATTTACCTTAATCTCTGGCTAGTAAGTTAACTGATTTACAAAACATAATCCATGAGCCCAGAATCTTAAGGATGTGTGAACAGGCAGCAACCTACCTTTACACAATTCATTGGACTGGATTCTTTGCAACACAAGCTGGTGAAGGAGATGCTCCTGAACTGCAAACTTTAAAAATCTGGATACTTTGTTGTATTTAAATATAACAGTTCAATAACTGAACTTAAGTTTGTTTGAGATTATTTGTGTGTGCATGTGTGTGTGCACATGCGTGTGAGTGTGTGTGTGGCTGCCAGTTGTGATTTTATAAGTATTTCTAATAGGAGTCAATGACTTTTCTGCTTTGTAATTTTTTCTACTTAGGTCTTTGCAACTAATGTAGTCAGTCATCTGAATTAGTGGCAGATCTCTCTCCATGCTTACGTACCATTTTATTTCCTGTGCATTATGGTCATGGAAAACTGCCCTATATACCATGTCTGGTTTTAGTCTTTTGGATTGGAGTACAACCATCAGTATTAGTGATGACAACCTCAGATGGTTCTCCAATGTAGTTTGGTTTTGAAATCATTCATGTTGCTTGGTGTTTTAATTTGAAACGCACTTGACTGTTGGGGTCTTCAAGGGTTATGTATTCTCTCGTACTTCCAGCCAGCCAGGCACATTTATATTTGGTTGTCTGCTCCATCCCATTACACTTGGGGTTCTCTGATTTCTTACATACCTCCCTCATCTATTAAGGTTTCTCTCAAATTACTAAAGTTAGATTTGTCAAGTCTTCCCAAGTTGATGGGTAACATCTTGTATATAGTTTGGAAGTATAATTCTTCTTTACCAAATTCTGACTCCAGAGACCTTGATTTTCATCACAGAATTATAAATGCTCACGTTATCTCCCTTGTGCTTACAGAGATTTTTGGAGTTTTGATTAGGTCTTTGTCAATGTAACTGTTGGGCTCCTGTTTGCTTATTCATGTAAATGGCAAACACAGCCTGGAAACGGAGACGAGCAAATGGGAGGAGTACCCTTATTACCTTTGTGGGGAGGACGTGCGTAGGGTATTTTGCATTTAGAGACGCATTCTTCCTCCTTAATATAGATCACTGTTTCTGAGCATAAATGTTTTGTCTGGGTGATGTGTGTCTGTGAGGGAGTTTGTGAATAGGTGGACACTCCCCTGCACTCACTTGATTGAGTGTCACCTGCTGCATGAGCAGGGGAACCCTCATTGTGTGCCTCATCCAGGTGACGGAATATTGGAGAAAACTGTCCTGGTGGGCTAAGCCCTGTGCTGGATGTTCACGATAGATCCTGCCGCAGTGCAGTGTTAGAGCTCAGTTTAGACTTTGGAAAATGTACTTAGAGGGACTATTTTGTCACATAGACTACTGTCTAGTAGAAGGAGAAAGAGACCTGCTAGGGAAAGATGAAATCCCGGGAGCAGGGGTAGGAGTTGCTAAAGGAAGTTAGTGAAGGGTTGGGCTATGCAGGCGTGAAGCAGCACTCTTTCCTGTGTAGTCCTGGATGGCAGGTGTGCAAGGGTAGGAGCTGGGGCATGTCGACTGAGAGCCCTTTTTGGGGAATGATTTAAATTTTTTTGTGCTCTTGCTTGGACTATAGAAACAGGCCCATAAAATGCAGTATTTCAACATCCTGCCTTTATTCTGCTGTGATTCTCTTCATTTGGCCTCCACGCTTGGTAAATTGTGATACTTCATCCAGCCTTGTGTGAAGGCGATGGGAATGAAGACGTGGGGGAGTGAAGGGAGGTTGGCATCCCCTCTGCCCCCAGCCTGCATTCTGTCAAGGGAAGCTGCAGGCCACGAGTTCCAGGGGGCTGTGAGCGGTGGCGGGTGCAGGTGGGCAAAGCCAGGCAGAGCAGTGATGTGGAACGTAGCTGCCAGCAGGAGGACTCAGGAGTGGACATTCACGCACTAAATACTTACTGAGCACATATTACGGGCTTGGCCCTGTTTTAGGCACTTGGGATAACCCAACAGGGAAACAGTCCCCTGCTCACGTGGAGGCTATATTCTGGTAGAGAATGAGGTCACAGACAGAAAATAAACACAAGACTTGATAAATAAGTCAATTACATGATTTGTTAGAGGACGAGAAGTCTCACGGGACAAAGAAAGAACAGAGCAGGATAAGGGAGATGGGGAGTGCTAGGGAGGAGGGAGGATGACGTTTCAAGCAGGTTGTCCAAGGAAGTCTAGTTGAAATGATGTGATTTGACTTTGGGAAGGACATGAAGGTGGTAAGAGAGTGAGCCATGAGGTTATCTGGAGGAAGAATGTTCCAGACAGAGGTAACAACAAATGCAAATGTCCTAAGGAGGGCATGTGCCCATGTTTACCTGAGGAGCAGAAAGGAAGGCAGTGCCGGAGCAGGAGTGGGTAAGGATGCAGTAGAAGGAGAGAGGTCCAAGTTGAGTTGGGAGCTTGTCCTGTAGAACTTATAGGCCTTTACCATGACCTTGGCTTTTATACTGATTCAAGTTCCTGGGAAGTGACACAACCTAAGTTTTTAAGAGAAATTATGATTTCTTTGTTAAGAATTGATGGTCAAGTGGTAAAGGGTGGAGCAGGGAGAGCTTTGGAAACTAGTGCATGTTCCAGAGGAGGGCGGGGTGTTGCAGTCATGCTGCTAGATGAGTTTCACTGTCTACCAAATGTTAACTTCTTTAAATTTAGTTTTTACAGATGATATAAAACGTTATTCTCAATTGTCTGAATTTAGTTTTTAGATACTGTGTAAAAGTTTGTTTATAGTTTCCCTAATTATTTGTTTATTATTCTTTATTCATGTTCCTGATTTACATATAATGAGCTAAAATGCATATTTCATTTTATTTATTTAACATCTTTATTGGAGTATAATTGCTTTACATTGTTGTGTTAGTTGCTGCTGTATAACAAAGTGAATCAGCTATATGTATACATATATCCCCATATCTCCTCCCTCTTGCATCTCTCTCCCACCTTCCTTATCCCACCCCTCTAGGTGGACACAAAGCATGGAGCTGATCTCCGTGTGCTATGCGGCTGCTTCCCACTAGCTATCTATTTTACATTTGGTAGTGTATATATATCCATGCCACTAAGCTGGGACAAAGTGAGTGAGTGGCATATGTCATTTTAAATTCTACCCTTGGATTCCACAGATAAATCGTTCCTATAATATTTTGTATCAGTGGCTCATAATTCCAAGAGAAAAACTATCATTTACTGGCAATTTCTGGCAGTAGAAATAGTGTAATAGAAAGCATTGAAATGAGGTGGGAGGTAGAGAGTGGAGGGAACAAGAGACATACAAATACCATGGCAGTGAAGATCTGGGCGTAAAGTATAAAAAACCTGAAGGTAACAGAGTACAGGTGTGCCTTGCTTTAAGAAAAAGAGATCTATAGAAATTCACATGTTCAAGGCAGAGTATCTAATATGATGACGACAGAGAGATCAGGTTGTCAAACCCTCTCACTTTACATATGAGAAAATAGGTGTCTGGGAGAGCCACGTGGGGAGTTCTGAGAACAGTGAAGATTTCCTGTCTCCTGGTGTGTTCCCTGCTGCGCCCCACCTGCTAGTCAATTAAAGGGAGGTGATTATGGGTGTTGTAAAACTGTTCCTCTTTGAACAGACCGTTCCCCTAGTGATTTTAAATATTTTACATGCCATTAACTACACATTAAAAAGACTGGTGGCTATAGAAATGCCTACCAAGCTCTTGCAAATATCGATGAATTAGAACAAATAAGAAGTTTTGAAATCAGAATTTTAGTTAATAGGAAAATATGATTTGATTTGTAAACATCAATTAATATGTAACCAGTACCATCGAGTTAGATGTTCGTCTGTGGGCTTGCAAAGACTGGCACCTCACAAATTCTACAAGCAAGACAGAGCCAGCTGAAGACGGAGGACACGTTTTTGTTTTCTTTCTGCCCAATACAGGGTCCTTGATGAAGACTCTGGAGTTGATTGTTAGGTGAAATTCAGTTTAATGTACAGACTCTCCTTCCCACACAGGAGCCCAATGGCAACATTACAAACATATTTACATATTATATACAACTTGGTCGGGATTTTTCTTAACTATACGAAAATTGAAATAATTTGTTTTGGGTTATCTTTTCAAACCTTACATTCACACAGAACATTCTTTGGCAATTAAATAATTCAAAGGGAAATGTCACCTCTTAATGAGTGCAGCCATATATACAAAAGCCCTCAAATGTATACCTACATATATATTTACTTATTCTCACTAATGGTCTTCTCCCCACTCCAAAATGTCTGGAATGGGAAAAAGGGGGTGAGAAACAGAACAGTGAAAAGGGAAAGAGGAAGTTCTAATATTTCTCTATAATATCCTTTTCCTTTTTATGCATTTATACTCTTATAAACTGCTGTATATTTGGATATAGAGAAGTGTGGCATAGCAGTTAAGAATATAGCCTCTTGAGTCTGACACTTAGCCTTGGACTCCAGGTCTGCCACCTCTTCTTTGTGGGTCCACAGAAACTCACTTAACCTGTTTGCAAAATTAATGTGATAACAGAACCTACCTACTTCATAAGGCTGTTGTGAGTACATTAACCCTTAGAACACGTACACATAGTAAACTTTTACTAAAAGTGTTAAAATCATGGCTATATCTCCTTCCAATATAATTGCATTTCATTTTAGGTGGGTAAACCAAAGTGCAAAATAACCCTTAAGTGTATTGTTCTGCTCTTTGGCAATGAACTTACAGCCATAAAAAAGTCATTGTCATCGAATATTATTGTGGAATGAGTAAAAGGGAAATTCTGAAATGTAATAGATGAATTGGAACAGGAATTACACTGATTAATTATGAAACTGCTCACACCCCATTGCATTTTGATATTTTTATCTAAAAGCAAAGACCTGGATAAATGAATAGAAATGTTAAGGTAGAGAGCAACTAAAAGTTACTAAAAATATACATTTGAAAGAACTGTTTAAAAAGGCGTGCACTTATGTGAAGGAATTTACAGACATAACCTAGATAACTGATTTAAATTCTAAGACCACAAAATTTTAAAACTGACACTAGGAAGCTAGAGAAGCAAAATTCCAATCCATAACTTTAAAGATGTGGGAACAAATGTGCAAGGTGGTCTATGCCTTGTTTCTGTTGTGAGGCAGCAGTTATTTCCCTCCCTTGGGCGTTCCTTCCACTGGGAGGCGACTCCTTTCGGTGCATCACTTCTGGCTTTGCTCTACCCGTCCACGTGAGGGGGTGAGGTGCTGTATTAGTTTCCTTGATGGTTTAAAACAACAAAATAGTATTCTTTCATTGTTCTGAAGCCCAGACGTCTGAAATCGAGGTGGCAGCAGGGCCATGCTCCCTCCAAAGGCTCTAGGGGGGAACACTTCCTTGCCTCTTCCAGCTTCTAGAGGCTCCAGGCATGCTTTGACTTGTGGCCTCAGAACTCCAGGCTTTGCCTCTATCTTCATATGGCCTTCTCCTCTTCTCTCATAAGGACACTTACCATTGGAAAGAGATTTTTCCACATTCCTCCCCCTTAATCATCTCCAGATCCTTGACTTAATCATATCTGCAAGGACCCTTTTCCTAGATAAAGTCACATTCATAGGTTTTGGGGTTTAGGACATGGACATATCTTTTTTGGGGGGCAACCATCCCACCCACTACAGGTATGTTTTCTATCTTCTAAGTTACTGCAGTCATATGTTTGCTGGTGGTTCTGTCACTGTATAATAGAGTTGGCCTATTTTTCCAGTCTCCTAATAGCAGTTTCTTTACAACTTTTATATCCTCTATGAAATTTCCTCTTGTGTTCTATCTTTTGCCCTCCATCCAAACCTAAAGTCAAAGCCACATATTTTAGGCATTTTTTTAATGGTAGCACCCCATTAAAGATACATTTCTGTATCTTGCTGGGTAAACTATTCCAAAATGTAATGACTTGAAGACAATAACCATTTCATTTGCTTAGAAAAAATTTAAGTCTAACAAATCGTCCTAGTTTCAGCTGGACAGTTCTTCTAATGGTCTTGTTGGGGTCTTTCATGTTGTTACAGTCAGAGGATGGATAGGCTGGGACTGAATGGTCTAAAATGACCTCAGTCACATGCCTGGGGCTTGGTGAAGAGAACCTGCTGAGGTTCTCTTTCTCCACTTGGTCTTTTATCTCAAAGGGGCTAGTTGTAGAGCAGGAAGATCTAGCTACCAATCCCAGGTGAGGATTCCCAATGCATGAGATGGCAAAGATTATCACAAAGCTAACCCACAGTCCTTGGCCCGCTGCTTCTTGTAAGGGGTTCTGACTCCCTAAGAATGATTCAACATACAATGCACTGGTTAGAACAAACTTTACTTGCTTTCCAGGCATCTGCAGCATTCACCCGGCTCCAGTGACCAGCGGGTCTCTCCTGATAGCCCACGCAGGGCAGTGGGCTGCACCACCCATTTCTTGCTGCAGGCAAAGACCCTGCTCCCTTCTGGGTGGGTGGGGTGGGGGACAGATGTAATGATGGGGCTGGCCAGGTGCCGTATTAGGCACATGCTTAAGCAATACAAGGAAGTTCACTGCATACCCACAACAGGGGAAAGCTTCTCCTAATAAGGAAGAAGAATCTAGGGCCAAGGAATGACCAGGCTTTCATATAGAAGAATGTTCCAGGCCCAGGGCGCCTTTCGGACAGTCCTGGAGAGGAGCGGCTCAATGGCTGCTTCTGCAGTACTAGCCTGGGTTTCACTACATGTGGCAACATTGAAAGAGGACAAGAATGGAAATGCAATAAAAATCGGGGTCTAGGTTCAAAACACATAATATTCTGTCTACAACATTCTATTGACCAAAGCCAGTCCCAGATTCAATCGGTGGGGAACCTCTTCTGTTCTCACTTTTTGGAATCTTCCTGTGCACAGAAAGCATGCATTTTGTTCTCTTTCTCAATACCATGGGTTAGAGAAGCAGTCTCCACTTGGAGTTGTCCAGCTGTCTGTCAGTGTGTGGGTAAACTGTCCTATTCAGAGGTTTAGACCTAGGAAACCTATTTGTCTGCAGGTATATGTCACATTTTCTAATATCAACCTTATAAGTAACGAAAGTGATATTTTGCCCTCCTTCTGCTTGAAGTCTATAGCTCTTTTTTAATTGGTTCAGAGCTCATGTAGAGTGTAGGGACGTTATTTACTGAGCTTTACACAAACTCAATGATTTTGCAAGCAGTAAATGGCCAAGTGAGTCCTAGGGCTCAGGTCTCTTGACTTGAAGCCCAGGGTGGTTTTTCTACTGTATAGCCCTGGTGAGGTAATATCCTGAGCATATGCAAACATCGAACACTCTCTTATTTGCATCTAAAGTTCTGTGAAGTTCAGAGATTCTTCTGGAAAATGCTAATGAAAAAATTTAAATAATTCATATAATGAATAAAGCTGCTTCATGAGGGGAATGTTTGAACAAAATGATAATGCAATTAATTGTATGTAATGTATCCTGCACGTGCTATAAATACTGTACTGGAGGATAGGCATGCAGATAAGAAAAATACGTAGAAAGTTTTAAGCACTCTCACTTGACAAATGAAGCATGACAGAGTGGAGTAATAAGGTTGGTAAACCTCTAAGTGATGTCACTGTTTCATGCTGCTCCACATAGGATATTAGCAACAGACATTTATGTTATTTATTGCTGTCATTATGCATTTTTTTCATCCATGGCAACTTTTCAGAAACCATATTATTAGTTCAGATGAGGAAAGATACTATTTCAGGTTTTGGTCTAAAGCATTCTAGTGGTATTTTTATTATACAGAGGACCACACACTGTTTCAGACCATATCTTGCAATTTCTACGCTTGTTGAGTTTGCAATTAATACTCATGTTTTCTTTTAACTTCAGATATATTTGTAATATTGCTATATACTAAAAGATGGACACTTCTGTTTTCAACTTTGGTTTTCAAATGAATTATACCTTTAAGAATAAAAAGAAAGAAGAAAAAAATATTCATCCTGTTCCAAAGGTTTGAAGGCAGCGATGGACTATGTAACTCTGTGTCTTTGTTTTTCTATGTATCTCATTTAGACATTAGGTCTCTCAAGTCTAGCAGATTTAAAGCAAATCCACAAGACATGAGAGAGCATGAATGAAAAAGTAATTGTATCAGAAGAGCAATTCTGCTCCTCTTTTGTTATTGTTGTTGTTAAAATGATTTCTGCACTGAAAATCTTCAACGTAAAAGAATGTGGCCAAACAATCCTTTTCAATACAAGAATTTTAAGTATTTGTATATTTACACACACACACACACACACACACACACACGTACTCACACGCTTGATACTGGGTGAATATTTAAATATTTAATCTGAGCTGCTCACTTTGTTAGAAAATACTGTTCTTGAGACCAAGGTCATGAGTTCAAATTCCAGGTGGTCAAGAGCCTTTTGCCTGGAAAAGGACCTGGTTCCAAAGCCATGGTTAGCCTCCTTAATGTCAGTCCAGCATGCAGCATTTTTATTATTATACAGGTCAAGTCAGGACTGAAAGATTCATGCAAACCTGTCTCCAGGACTAGACTGACCACTCAGTAAAAAACAGAACTGGTCAATCACCAGCATTCTCTCTGCCTGTAAATAGCCTATACATTTAAGATGATTTTCATGTTTACTAAGCCGAAGGAAGATTGAAGAAAAGCTCAAAAGTAATGTCTACTTTTGTGGGTCGTCACTAAATTGTTGGTTTGTGGAATTTATTCTGAGAAGAAAGACTTCAAATCAAAATATCTATAATAAAAAGGGCCAAAGGGAGCCATAAAAATCCAAACCTTTAATAGTATTGCCTGCATTCCAAAGAATCCTTCTGTTCTTCCTTGCATTTCTTATTTCATCTTCTCCATCGTCTAGCAAAAATTATAATTGATATATATATATACACACACATAACATAGAACTCGAAGTTGTTATAAAAATTCATATAGACGTAAAGTTTCAAGACCACTGAAAACCTTCCTTTATGTATGAATGAAGTAGCTTCGTTCATTGCTTGGGAGGTCAGGGATGCAAATACTAAAGAGCAGTGAACTATTGAGCCAAACCACATGCAAATAAATAAACAGAAATAAAAATATTCTGGCTTCTGAAATCAGCTTTTTTTTTTTTTTTGCGGTACGCGCCCCCCCGCCGCGGGGTACAGGCTCCGGACGCGCAGGCCCAGCGGCCGCGGCACGTGGGACCCTCCCGGACCGGGGCACGAACCCGCGTCCCCCGCATCAGCAGGCGGACCCCCAACCACTGCGCCACCAGGGAAGCCCTGAAATCAGCTATTTTAAAAAGTTTCCTCAGAACTGTTAAGATCAGTTGCACTCAGTAAGTGAGTTCTTTAAGTATATTCATCTGGTAAAGCTCACGCACTAAAGAGATTCAGAGGAAAGGTGTGTTAAATCTAGGCTTGTGTTGCTGAGCCACACGTATTACTGAATTCATTTTCCGTAAAAATCCTTTTTCTCAGTCGAATGCAGACTAGAACTTTAGGTAAGAGGAGAAAAGTGCCACTTAAATTTTTGAAAGTTCATCAGGTAAATGTTCTCTTTCAAGTTGATTTCAAGTTGATATTATGTCTAGACTATCAAACTGGGATTAAACATCAAGTTCAGCGTTTGAGATTGTCCCTGATACCCTGAATGCTCCGTAGCCCTGGTTCCCTCACTTCTCAAGGCAAGCGTTTGCAGCTTATGAAGTAGCACTGATTGAGAAATGCCCGCACGAAACGTCAGTGAGTCTAATCCGAGTAGGTCAGAACACTAAACTAATTGAATCTTCACAAATTGAGGCTAAAATGTAATTTAGAAGTAAAAAAAAAAAAAAAATCTGAGAGCGGGAGGCCTTCCTCTCAAGCATCCGGAAGACATTAAGCTTGCAAAGGTATTTCCCTAGGAAGGGGATTGCTTTTTTGTTCTTGTTCACTGCTGGTTCATGAGAAAGCTTACACTGTCTTTGCATAAAACTTCATGGGGAAGGGAAATTGAAGATAAATGTAATATTGTTGGTTGGGCTGACAACCACAATGTTACTTACATTTTAGAATTTGGAAACCTGAAGCACACTGAGGTTAAATAAATTGTTCTCAGGTAGCAATAAAGAAAGATAATAAATCAGCGTAAGGACTCAAGGTTTTGGCTTTAGTCATATTCTTGGGGGCACTGATCTACACACTTCTTGTGTAATTTATTCCTTTCTTCTGTATTTTTTCAGTCATCATAAATTTTGTTTTAGGTTTGACCCCAGAATTTTTATTTGTTGTAAACTGAAAGTGTGTATGAGCATGTTTGTAATTTAGAGAGACAGAGCTTCTTTACAAGGGTTTTCCTCAAAAGGGGACAGGGTGTAGTGACAGGGATCAGAGCCTATGCTAATCTTCAGGCACATCTCCTCCTCTGGTGGCAAAATTCTTTTTGTGTAAAGAATCTCATATGCTGTTTAGGGCAAAATGAAATCGGACAGTCATATACGTGTGTGTATATATATATATATATATATATATATATATATATATATATATATAAAATATTTTTCTATATATTATATCTGATCCTCCCAAAAATTGCATCCTTGACATCATATATTGATTTCTCTTCAACAACGTGAGGAGAGTTTAAATTTTAGGTATGACACATGTTCATATTTTTCAAATAAATACTAGGTGGCAGGGGGTGAGCAGCTCTGATAAGAGATGTGTCTGGTGATTATTGGTGCCAGACACTGATGTTAAGTGGCGAGTGCCTCTCAGGAGCACACAGCTTTAATGACATGATCTCTATGTCTTTAATAATTATAAAAAAACCTTTATTTTGATGTATAGGGAAACTAGGGTCAAAATAATTAAATGGCTTTGTAGTGGTATGTGGCAGTTTAGAATTAGATTTGGGACCTAAATATAACAGGAGTTTCCTAAATCTGCAAATGCTATTTTAATATTTGAATACTAATTATATTGACAGAAGAGCTATGCATACAAAAAAACATAGCTGCCTACGTGTGCAGTTTATTTGTTAAAGGTCCCATTTCTAGGAGTCGTTGAATAAATAATTTAATTACTGAAAGATAGAAATCAGATCACTTAAATTTTTTGGCAGTTACCAGTGGTTAATTCCAAGTTCTGCAGCAAATTCTCTAAATCATTTCCCCCAAATAAAGCCTACTTAAATGTTATGTTTCTTATTAATGTTTTTAAAGAATTACTGGCATAAGCAAAAACTGTGCTTTGTTTAAGCCCTAAAGTTCATCATCAGTTGACCCATATTACCCATCATTTATCCTGAGTGTTGTAGCCTATAAACAGACTAAAACCAAAGAAGACATACAGTTATTCTGGGAATGAACATGGTGTAATAGCTGTAGGAGTTTACTGGAAAGACCTAGAAGTCTTAGAGTCCAGATCTGGTTCTTGTACTGACTTGACATCCTCTCTTGGATGTTTCAAAGACACCTCAAAATCAGCATGTGTGAGACTGAACTCGTGATCTTCTCTTAGACGCGGTCATCTTTCAGTGTTTCCTATCTCAGCAGCAGCAGTAGCATCCACCTAGTGCTGTAGCTCAGAAACCTAAAAGTGGTCCTGTACACCCCCATCTTTTTAACCCCACCCCCACTCAATCCATCACTTGATCCTGTGGATTTTACCCCTGTAATATCTCAAATCTGCCAGTTTATCTCCATCTCTGCTGCCTCCACCCTAGTCTAGGATGCCATTGTCTCTTGCCTGGACTCCTGTCTTCTAATTGGTCTGTGAGTGGTCACTCTGTGCACACTGCGGCAGAGTGATGCATTCAAAATGCATTCAAAATGTAAATCTACCTCTACTTCCCTGCATAAATTTACTTATTTACTAATTAGTAAAATTTACTAATCTTCAGATAAATGGAGGGTGGGGAAGGATCTTCAACAGTAGCGGAAGGCACCACATGCTGTCTGCTACTGATCCCTCCAGCTTCACATTGCGCATTCTTCTTTCTCTGTTGAGGCCAAATGAAATCACCTTTCTTTTGGTCGCTCACGTTTTAGCTGCCCCAGGGCTTTTGCACTGGCTTTCCCCCTGCTTGGGACTCTTCTTTCTCTTCTCTGCCTTGTGAATTCCAACTCATTTTTCAGGTCTCAGTTCCTCAGCGAAATCATCCCTGACGTCATTAAATTTCCTACTTTGAGATTATCATTGCCCTCTATGTGGCACTTGTCTTGGTAGCACTCTTAAATACATTGGTGTGGTTAATTACTATAGTAATAGCAGTTACTTCTCACCTCCCTCCCCACTAGAGACGATACATTTTATAAGAGTGGAAAAAGAATCTATGTTTCTTTATCAGTATGTTTCTAGTACTTGGTAATATGCTGGGTGCCTAATGATTACTTGATAAATATTTATTGAATGAATAAATGATCTATCTGTATCTTTGGATAAGTTATTGACTACTTGTGCCACAGTATCCTTATCTGTACAATGGAGGAAGATTTAATATTTTAAGAAAGTTCTTTCACAGTTTTTTTTCTAGTTGCATCCAAAGTATTGCTAATTTGAAATTAAATATGTGAATTAGTTTGTAAAACCTGTTCAGCACTCACTCATTGTACCAATCCATGACTGTTGGATGGAGAAGGGGTCCAGGTAGAGTTCCAAGGGGGTCCAAGAAGGGAGAAAAAGAGAGTGAGGAGAAGAGAGGAGAGAGAAGATGAATACATCTAACAATCTGCAAGGAAAGCAAAGAAATGAGAGATGGCGAAAGTTGAAAGTGGGTAAGACCAGAAAAGAAGTATGATCTTTACTCTGCACATTTAAGGAGAAAGAAAGTTTTAAGTTCATATAGCGAAGTACTTTCAAGCTTCCATGCTCCTCCCCACAACACACATGCACATGTGTACACACACACGCACCCGGAGCTCTCTCTCTGCTTGACTGAATTAGTGAGCTAATGGAGGATTTGTGATCTGAACTCAGGATTCCTGACTCCCAGTCTATTGAACCCTTGCTTTTCCTTTCATCAAATTAAAATCTCTGCACATCTTTTGTGTATGGGGGTAATGAGTTTAAAGTATATTTGAGCTGTCATTTAAAAATTTGTAGTCTATAAGGAAATTAAGGGAGAGGAAGAAAAGAGAGAGAAAAATCTGGATCGCATTTTCCTGACCCATACAGGATTTTACTAAGAAAACAGGCTTTAATGTAAACAACCTGTATATTCTTCAAGTTGTCTTTTAAAATAACAATTCTGTAAATAACTTACTTTTCCTAAAATGCGTTAAGTTGGATTCCTAAGGCCCTGCCTTTGGAGACTTGTTTCAGGGTTTCAACCAAACACAAAATCCTCCAAACTCTTGATATTCTTTTGCTCCCAACAGCTTTTCAAAAGGTAGATGACTAGGAAATACACTTTCATTCTCCGCTTAGTGCTGGAACATTAGTTTGACTTTAATAGGCTGGGATGATTTCAGTTTATAAATCTTCAACTGGAGGATAAAGTTCAAGTAGATAAAATCAAACAGATGTTGGTGGGAGGATTTCTTCTTGACCCATAAAAGTGCTATCATCAAAGCCGAGAATCATTTGTTTTGAATTATTACACTGTTATCAAAAGGACTGTAGCAGTCTGTTTGTTGAGGAATTGGATCTGTTTATCTGAAAACAGAACAAAGATGCCATGCTAAGGCGTTCCTGGGAAAGTGTGGTTCAGATGATGGCTGACACGGTGGGGTAGCTCTGAGACACTTTGATTGACGTTTGTCAGCATGCACGGTAGTCAGGGCACGTCATTGTTGAAGCAGTGTGGAAGAGCCCTGTGTTAACCAGAACTTGGCCAAAGGCAGGGTGGGGGTCAGTGGGAGGGAAACCCTCTAAGTCCACCAAGAAAGCTCATTCCTAAGTGAATAATTAGCTGTTAGTGGGGGGAAAGGATTAATTTACTAAATATTTAAATAGATGGCAAGTAAATGGTACTGAAATGTTCCCCCAGGAGCACTTGTCCTGAAACTGGTGTCAGCACATAGACCGTCTCATCTCCATCCCATTTAAATAGGAATAGTTTACACTTGTGTACAGAGGCAGGCCCTTGCTTTATAACGTGACTCTCCAAAATGTCTTTAGTCATTCTATAAATCTGGTTAGTTGGACCAGGCGTGTTTTTGTGTTGGATACACTGTGAGGGCAATGCAGAAATTAAAAATATTAAACTAAAACACAAAGAAATGACCTGCTTAAGCCTGTAGGTAATCATGTTGCTACAGGATGAAAACAGTGAGTATCAGAGTTTCTTTTACAACTGATACATTCAGAACACCTCCCTTTAGTTATCAAAGTTGTCAGATATGTACAAAATTATACTAGTAGCAGAACTGAACTGATTGGAGGTTTTCTGCTTCACTGATACTAACTTCCCCCTTTGGATTTTTGCAGATCCTCTATAATCTGGCCTCTCTCTAATGAACCTAACTTTTCTTCCCTTCAATACTTACGATGTGCTCTGCTCTTTCTTGTTCTCGTGCTCTCATTACTGTTGCCAATTTCAAGTGACTTGTCTTCCCCTCTCACATCTGTCTGTCTATGATTCTCTGCCTTAAAATTCTTAATTTTATTCTTTTTTGCTTCAAGAGCTCTTTAGAGGCTTTGATAAAAGCGACAATCATTTTCTAGAAAACACAATTATATTTAAAATTTTGCATGCAATTTTAGGACATCCAAAGATCTTATGTCATTTTTGTTCCCCATCCCCACTCCTCAGGAGATGAGCCACTGATAAATCCTTTAAGACCCAACAAAAGCCCTATTTCTCCATGAAACTAAATTTTGCAATTCATAGTGTGGACTATTTTATACCACACGTGGTGAAGAAGGCCTCAGGGTTGAAGAGGCTGGGTTCTAGCCCTGTTTTCTACTAGCTCTGTAACTCTAGGACCCAGCCTCTGGAATTTCCTGCACCATAAATCGAGTAACTGATCTTTCATTTGCTCCAAAAAGTTTATGATTCATGGCTTGTTCTTATCGCCCTAACTAGATTGTAAGCTCTTTGTGGGAAAGAGCCATATTTTACAAGTTCTGTCTATACTGTAAATTATCTAACATAATGCTCACTTCCAGAAATTAACCAGTAAACATTTACCAGTTATATAGTTATAACAAAATAAAGCAAGCAGCATACTACCTGGCTTTTTCTCTGATCTGAAATTTCTTTGTGCCTAATTCAGAAGCAAAGGCATTTTAACTTAAATGAAAAAAATCACATGTCATCCCCTTTGCTTTATTTCCCTATACTTTACCCTTTTTCTCCAAAAGTTCAGTCTACTTTGTCTACAATACTGTATTAATGAAGAATCTACAATATTAATGAAGAATCTTGGTTTTCATTGCTAGAAAGTATTTTTCTTTTTCTTTTTGGGGAATGTATATGGAAGTTGTTTTAGTGGATATACAATCATACTACATGAATATCGTTTCACATTTGTCTCTGAATAAATCTATTCCAAACCCATTTAATTGCAAACATGCAATGCTTTCCCTATATAATTTTTTCAAAGGACTAAGAAAAGCAAACACTATAAGTGGGAAAGTGTTACATGAGGGGAACACTGCTCGGATGGAAATGCAGTTGCAGGCCTACAGTGTCCCCAGAGAGGGGCACATTTAAACAGACAGTAGAGGTCCTCCCTTACCTGATTGAGCTGCTGTTGGGGATATGGTGGTGCTGGGGACACCTCTAGACAGCTGGTCTAACATTCTAGAGATTTTCACAGTGAAACTTACTATACCTAACATTGTCTAGATCATTAGGTAGCATCCAAAGCTCGCTCTTTCTCTTCTCTTCTTGTCCCAATGACATCCTTCAAGAAGACGAGCTCTGATATGAATCAAAGACTCAAGGGGTGACCGTAATGACAGAGGATTTCTGTAGGAGAAACAAAAAGATTTAAACAGAATTGATAACATCGGGAAAAAGGCTCATTTCTCTTTCCTTTTTGTTCTTTCTCTCTGAGGGCCAGTGGTTGGTATTTCACCTCTCCATGGGGCTAGTATTGTGGATATGTTCCTCTTCCACCCAGGTTTCCTCATCTCTCCCTTTAACACCCACACAGAAACACACACACACACACACACGCACACATTCATGATTAGGTGGAGCTCAAATAAAGAAGAATAGGTAGTAAGAAACTTAGGCAGGACATCCTCATGATTTGGTTGAGTTTGTCTTCCTGGTTTATTTCCTACTTAGCAAGGGTCAAGATCGGGGTGTAATCCTAGAGGAAAGGGAGCAAAGGGGCAGACTGTGGAAGCCTTAAGCTCAAAGAATTAATGATCCTCTAGGCACACTTTTGATGGAACCAAGTTTACCAGCATTGAAATTAGCAGTAAGTTGGAACAAAACCCAACTAGTGGAAAATAAAATAAAATAAAAACAGAGAGAAAGAAGGAAGGAAGGAAGGAAAATGTTCATTTATCAGTGGTGTTCTCTGTACAAATATCTTTGAAAATGTAACATGATGGGTTGGAAAGAGACTTGTGAATGATTATTTTAATCGCTCTCCCCTTTGAAGACCACTAACATTTAACTGAAAACAAAACGGAATAAAACAACAACTTAAAGAGCTTTGGCCATACTCTGGACAAAACTTGTTTTGTTTGGCTACCCACACAAGTGGGTTTTTGTTTTGATTTTTTTTAATTGCCAATATTTAAAACGAGAAATTTCAGATAAAATTTTTAATTTCAGGATTCTTCTAAAAATTGGAAGTTCTAGGAAATATGGATTCAAGTTCCCCCAGAGTACATTTATCTGGAGCTCCTTTGCAGCTGACTGTGTAGGGAGGGAATGCATTCTCTGGTTTGCAGCAATCCTGATCATTCCTTAATGCTTTTACCTACTAATGCACTCATTGGGGATCATCACCCCACTCTGTGGGCATTTGAATATGCAAACAATGTTCTTAAATGTTTCCAGGTAATGTCTGATAGTATATGTTCTTCAGTCATAAAAGTTATGTAGGGAGACCTTCAATATGGTGGAGGAGTAAGACGTGGAGATCACCTTCCTCCCCACAAATACATCAGAAATACATCTACATGTGGAACAACAACTACAGAACACCTACTGAATGCTGGCAGAAGACCTCAGACTTCCCAAAAGGCAAGAAACTCCTCATGTACCTGGGTAGGGCAAAAGAAAAAAGAAAGAACAGAGACAAAAGAATAGGGACGAGACCTGCACCTCTGGGAGGAGCTGTGAAGGAGGAAAAGTATCCACACACTAGGAAGCCCCTTCACTGGCGGGGATGGGGGGTGGTGGTGGGGGAGCCTCGGAGCCACGGAGGAGAGCGCAGCAACAGGGGTGCAGAGGGCAAAGTGGAGAGATTCCTGCACAGAGGAGCAGTGCGACCAGCACTCACCAGCCCGAGAGGCTTGTCTGCTCACTCGCTGGGGTGGGTGGGGGCTGGGAGCTGAGACTCAGGCTTAGGAGGTCGGATCGCAGGGAGAGGACTGGGGTTGGCTGCATGAACACAGCCTGAAGGGGGCTAGTGCGCCACAGCTAGCCGGGAGGGAGTCTGGGAAAAAAGTCTGGACCTGCCTAAGAGGCAAGAGAACATTGTTTCGGGGTGCATGAGGTGAGGGGATTCAAACCACCGCCTAAACGAGCTCCAGAGATGGGTGTGAGCTGTGGCTTCCAGCGCGGACCCCAGAGACGGGCATGGGATGCTAAGGCTGCTGCTGCCACCACCAAGAACCCTGTGTGCGAGCACAGGTCACTCTCCACACCTCCCCTCCTGGGACTCTGTGCAGCACACCACTGCCAGGGTCCCGTGATCCAGGGACAACTTCCCCGGGAGAACACACGGTGTGCCTCAGGCTGGTGCAACATCACCTGGACTCTGCCACTGCAGGCTCGCCCCGCATCCGTACCCCTCCCCACCCCGGGCTGAGTGAGCCAGAGCCCCCGAAGAAACTGCTCCTTTAACCCCGTCCTGTCTGAGCGAAGAACAGACGCCCTCCGGCAACCTACACGCAGAGGCGGGTCCAAATCCAAAGCTGAACCCCAGGAGAACAAAGAAGAGAAAGGGAAATTTCTCCCAGCAGCCTCAGGAGCAGTGGATTAAATCTCCACAATCAACTTGATGTACCCTGAATCTCTGGAATACCTGAATAGACAATGAATCATCCCAAATTGAGACGGTGGAGTTTGGGAGCAACTGTAGATTTGGGGTTTGCTATATGCAACTGACTGGTTTCTGGTTTTATGTTTATCTTAGTTTAGTATTTACTTTATTATCATTAGTAGATATGTCTATTATGGTTGCTCTCTTCCCTTTTTATAATATATAGATTTTTTTTTCCTTTTTCTCTTTTTGTGAGTGTGTATGTGTATGCTTCGTTGTGTGATTTTGTCTGTACAGCTTTGCTTTTACAGTTTGTCCTAGGGTTCTGTCGTTTTGGGGTTTTTTAGTATAGTTTTTAGCACTTATTATCATTGGTGGATCTGTTTTTTGGTTTGGTTGCTCTCTTCTTTCATTATTACTTTAAAATTTTTTAATTTTTAATAATTTTTTTATTTTAATAACTTTATTTCTTTATATTTTACATTTTTCTTTCTTTCATTTTTTTCTCCCTTTTTTTCTGAGCCATGTGGCTAACAGAGTCTTGGTGCTCCAGCCGGGTGTCAGGCCTGTGCCTCTGAGGTGGGACAGCCAACTTCAGGACACAGGTCCACCAGAGACCTCCCAGCTCCACATAATATCAAATGGTGAAAGCTCTCCCACAGATCTCCATCTCAACGCTAAGACACTGCTCCACTCAACAACCAGCAAGCTACAGTGCTGGACACCCTATGCCAAACAACTAGCAAGACAGGAACACAACTCCACCCATTAGCAGACAGGCTACCTAAAATCATAACAACATCACAGACACCCCAAAACACACCACCAGATGCGGTCCTGCCCACCAGAAAGACAAGATCAAACCTCATTCACCAGAACACAGGTACGAGTCCCCTCCACCAGGAAGCCTACACAACCCACTGAACCAACCTTAAGCACTGGGGCCAGACACCAAAAACAAGGGGAACTACGAACCTGCAGACTGCAAAAAGGAGACCCTGAACACAGTAAGTTAAGCAAAATTATAAGACAGAGAAACACAGAGCAGATGAAAGAGCAAGGTAAAAATCCACCAGACCAAACAAATGAAGAGGAAATAGGCAGTCTACATGAAAAAGAATTCAGAATAATGATAGTAAAGATGATCCAAAATCTTGGAAATAGAATGGGGAAAATACAAGAAACATTTAACAAGGACCTACAAGAACTAAATAGCAAACAAACAATGATGAACAACACAATAAATGACATTAAAAATTCTCTAGAAGGAATCAATAGCAGAATAACTGAAGCAGAAGAACAGATAAGTGACCTGGAACATAAAAGAGTGGAAATAACTACTGCAGAGCAGAATAAAGAAAAAAGAATGAAAAGAATTGAGGACAGTCTTAGAGACCTCTGGGGCAACACTAAACACACCAACATTCAAATTATAGGGGTCTCAGAAAAAAGGAGAGAAAAAGAAAGGGACTGAGAAAATATTTGAAGAGATTATAGTTGAAAACTTGCCTATAATGGGAAAGGAAATAGTCAATCAAGTCCAGGAAGCACAGATAGTCCCATACAAGATAAATCCAAGGAGAAACACGCCAAGACCCATACTAATCAAACTATCAAAAATCAAATACAGAGAAAAATATTAAAAGCAGCAAGGGAAAAACAACAAATAACATACAAGGGAATCCCCATAAGGTTAACAGCTGATCTTTCAGCAGAAACTCTGCAAGCCAGAAGGGAGTGGCAAGACATATTTAAAGTGATGAAATGGAAAAACCTACAACCAATATTACTCTACCTAGCAAGGGTCTCATTCAGATTCGACAGAAAAATTAAACGCTTTACAGACAAGCAAAAGCTAAGAGAATTCAGCACCACCAAACTAGCTTTACAACAAATGCTAAAGGAACTTCTCTAGGCAGGAAACACAAGAGAAGGAAAAGACCTACAAAAACAAATCCAAAACAATTAAGAAAATGGTAATAGGAGCATACATATCGATAATTAAATGAATTGTAAATGTAAATGTAAATGAATTAAATGCTCCACCAAAAGACACAGACTGGCTGAATGGATACAAAAACAAGACCCATATATATGCTGTCTACAAGAGACCCACTTCAGACCTAGGGACACATACAGACTGAAAGTGAGGGGATGGAAAAAGATATTCCATGCAAATGGAAATCAAAAGAAAGCTGGAGTAGCAATTCTCATATCAGACAAAATAGATTTTAAAATAAAGACTATTACAAGAGACAAAGAAGGACACTACATAATGATAAAAGGATCAACCCAAGAAGAAGATATAACAGTTGTAAATATTTATGCACCCAACATAGGAGGACCTGAATACATAGGGAAAATACTAACAGCCATAAAAGGGGAAATCGACAGTAACACAATCATAGTAGGGGACTTTAACACACCACTTTCATCAATGGACAGATCATCCAAAATGAAAATAAATAAGGAAACACAAGCTTTAAATGATACATTAAACAAGATGGACTTAATTGATATTTATAGGACATTCCATCCAAAAACAACAGAAAACACTTTCTTCTCAAGTGCTCATGGAATATTCTCTAGGTTCCAGCATATCTTGGGTCACAAATCAAGGTAAATTGATTTGGTAAATCAAATAAATTGGTAAATTTGATTTAATTGGTAAATTTCAGAAAATTGAAATCATATCAAATATCTTTTCCGACCACAATGCTATGAGACTAGATATCAATTACAAGAAAAAATCTGAAAAAAAATATAAACACATGGAGGCTAAACAATACACTACTGAATAACAAAGAGGTCACTGAAGAAATCAAAGAGAAATCAGAAAGTACCTAGAAATAAATGATAATGAAAACACGAGGACACAAAACCTATGGGATGCAGCAAAAGCAGTTCTAAGAGGGAAGATTATAGCAATACAAGCCTACCTCAAGAAACAAGAAAAATCTCATATAAACAATCTAACCTTACACCTGAAGGAATTAGAGAAAGAAGAACAAAAAACCCCCAAAGTTAGCAGAAGGAAAGAAATCATAAAGATCAGACCAGAAATAAATGAAAAAAAAATGAAGGAAATGATAGCAAAGATCAATAAAACTAAAAGGTGTTTCTTTGTGAAGATAAACAAAATTGATAAACCATTAGCCAGACTCATCAAGAAAAAACGGGAGAAGACTCAAATCAATAGAATTATTAATGAAAAAGGAGAAGTAACAACTGACACTGTAGAAATACAAAGGGTCATGAGAGATTACTACAAGCAACTATATGCCAATAAAATGGACAACCTGGAAGAAATGGACACATTCTTAGAAAAGCACAACTTCCTGAGACTGAACCAGGAAGAAATAGAAAACATAAACTAACCAGTCACAAGCACTGAAATTGAGACTGTGATTAAGAATCTTCCAACAAACAAAAGCTCAGGACTAGATGACTTCACAGGTGAATTCTATCGAACATTTAGAGAAGAGCTAACACCTATTCTTCTCAAACTTCCAAAATATAGCACAGGGAGCAACACTCCCAAACTCATTCTACAAGGCCACCATCACCCTGATACCAAAACCAGACAAAGATGTCACAAAGAAAGAAAACTACAGGCCAATATTACTGATGAACTTAGATGCAAAAATCCTCAACAAAATACTAGCAAACAGAATCCAACAGCACATTAAAAGGATCATACGCTATGATCAAGTGGGGTTTATCCCAGAAATGCAAGGATTCTTCAATATACACAAATCAATCAACGTGATACACAATATTAACAAATTGAAGGAGAAAAACTATATGATCATCTCAATAGATGCAGAAAAAGCTTTTGACAAAATTCAACACCAATTTATGGTAAAATCCCTCCACAAAGTGGGCATAGAGGGAACGTACCTCAACATAATAAAGGCCATATATGACAAACCCACAGTCAACATCATTCTCAATGGTGAAAAACTGAAACCATTTCAGGAACAAGACAAGGTTGTCCACTCTCACCACTATAATTCAACATAGTTTTGGAAGTTTTAGCCCCACCAATCAGAGAAGAAAAAGAAATAAAAAGAATCCAAATTGGAAAAGAAGTAAAGCTGTCACAGTTTGCAGATGACATGATACTATACATAGAGAATCCTAAAGATGCTACCAGAAAACTTCTAGAGCTAATCAATGAATTTGGTCAAGTAGCAGGATACAAAATTAATGCACAATGATGAAAAATATGAAAGAGAAATTTAGGAAACACTCCCATGTACCATTGCAACAAAAAGAATAATATACCTAGGAATAAACCTACCTAAGGAGAGAAAAGACCTGTATGCAGAAGACTATAAGACACCAATGAAAGAAATTAAAGATGATACAAATAGGTGCAGAGATATACGATGTTCTTGGATTGGAAGAATCAACATTGAGAGAATGACTAATCTACCCAAAGTAATCTACAGCCTCAATGCCATCCCTATCAAACTACCACTGGCATTTTTCACAGAACTAGAACAAAAAATTTAACAGTTTGTATGGAAACGCAAAAGACCCGGAATAGCCAAAGCAATCTTGAGAAAGAAAAACGGAGCTGGAGGAATCAGGATCCCTGGCTTCAGGGTATACTACAAAGCTACAGTAATCAAGACAGTATGGTACTGGCACAAAAACAGAAATATGGATCAATGGAACAGGATAGAAAGCCCAGAGATAAACCCACGCACATATGGTCACCTTATTTTTGATAAAGGAGGCAAGAATGTACAATGGAGAAAAGACAGCCTCTTTAATAAGTGGTGCTGGGAAAACTGGAAATGTAAAACAGCTACATGTAAAAGAATGAAATTGGAATGCTCTCTGACACCATACACAAAATAAACTCCAAATAGATTAAAGACCTAAATGTAAGGCCAGACACTATAAAACCCTTAGAGGAAAACATAGGCAGAACACTCTATGACATAAATCACAGCAAGATCCTTTTTTTTTTTTTTTGCGGTATGCAGGCCTCTCACTGTTGTGCCCTCTCCCATTGCGGAGCACAGGCTCCGGACGCACAGGCTCAACGGCCATGGCTCACGGGCCCAGCTGCTCTGCAGCATGTGGGATCTTCCCGGTCCAGGGCAGGAACGCCCGTCTCCTGCATCGGCAGGCAGACTTTCAACCACCGTGCCACCAGGGAAGCCTAGCAAGATCCTTTTTGATGCACCTCCTAGAGAAGTGGAAATAAAAACAAAAATCAAGAAATGGGACCTAATGAAACTTAAAAGTTTTTGCACAGCAAAGGAAACCATAAACAAGACGAAAAGACAACCCTCAGAATGGAAGAAAATATTTGCAAATGAAGCAACTGACAAAGGGTTAATCTACAAAATTTACAAGCAGCTTACGCAGCTCAAGATCAAAAAAACAAGCAACCCAATCCAAAAATGGGCAGAAGACCTAAACAGACATTTCTCCAAAGAAGATATACAGCCTGCCAACAAACACATGAAAGGATGCTCAACATCACCAATCATTAGAGAAATGTAAATCAAAACTACAATAAGGTATCACCTCATACCAGTCAGAATGGCCATCATCAAAAAATCTAGAAACAATAAATGCTGGAAAGGGTGTGGAGAAAAGGGAACCCTCTTACACTGTTGGTGGGAATGTAAATTGATAGAGCCACTATGGAGAACAGTATGGAGGTTTCTTAAAAAACTAAAAATAGAACTACCATACAACCCAGCAATCCCACTACTGGGCATATACCCTGAGAAAACCATGATTCAAAAAGAGTCATGTACCACAATGTTCATTGCAACACTGTGTACAATAGCCAGGACATGGAAGCAACCTAAATGTCCATTGACAGGTGAATGGATAAAGAAGATCTGGCACATATATACAATGGAATATTTCTCAGCCATAAAAAGAAACGAAATTGAGTTATTTGTAGTGAGGTGGATGGACCTAGAGTCTGTCATACAGAGTGAAGTTAGTCAGAAGGAGAAAAAATACCGTATGCTAACACATATATATGGAATCTAAAAAAGAAAAAAAAAGGTTCTGAAGAACCTAGGGGTAGGACAGGAATAAAGATGCAGACGTAGGGCTTCCCTGGTGGTGCAGTGGTTGAGAGTCTGCCTGCCAATGCAGGGGACATGGGTTCGTGCCCTGGTCCGGGAAGATCCCACATGCTGCGGAGCGGCTGGGCCCGTGAGCCATGGCCACTGAGCCTGCGCATCCGGAGTCTGTGCTCTGCAACGGGAGAGGCCACAACAGTGAGAGGCCCGCGTACCGCAAAAAACAAAAACAAACAAGATGCAGACGTAGAGAATGGACTTGAGGACACTGGGTGGGGGGAGGGTAAGCTGGGACGAAGTGAGAGAGTGGCATGGACTTGTGTATACACTACCAAATGTAAAATAGATAGCTAGTGGTAAGCAGCCACGTAGCATAGGGAGATCAGCTCGGTGCTTTGTGACCACCTACAGGGGTGGGATAAGGAGGGTCGGAGGGAGACGCAAGAGGGAGGAGATATGAGGCTATATGTGTATGTATAGCTGATTTACTTTGTTACAAAGCGGAAACTAATTCAGCATTGTAAAGCAATTATACCCAATAAAGATGTTAAAAAAATCTGTAATAAAGTTATATAATAAAAATCTGTATCCTATTCCAAACACCTTCACTTTTATGAAGGCATTATGTCACCAAATAGCCATTTCTTACGTAGGGAAAATAAGAGTCTTTCTATTTAATAATTATTTTCTAGGGGCATAATCATTTTCACTGCTTTTCAGACTATCTTTACAATCTATAGAAATCCAGATTTGGAAGGTATTAAAACCATGTGAATATAGACTTTCCTCAGTTTATATTAAGAAAAGGATTAGGAGAAGAGTACTCATTACAGACTCAGTATACAATGGCACTTCACATCTCTGAGTAGTGTTACATTTTTTATTTAAGATGTTTTGGCATTTTCTAAATTTGGCTGAAATTTATAGTTCCTTTTAGTTATGTTTGGTGTCTGTTTGCTCCATCCATCTTACCTACATACTTACCTATGCCACAGTGAGCAACTAAGATCATTAATATTTACAGATGGGGAAGCCAGGTTCAATCTTCTTATTTTAGGTTCATTCTTCCACTTTTTTATTCTTTCACTTATAAATCTATAAATATGTATTTATACAGTCTATTTTATTTCAGACACTGTGCTAGATACTAAAGGAATAACTAAGTACGAGTCATAATTTCAGATTTCAAGATTCAACATTTTACTGAAAAGGAAAGTGAAAGCTGTAGCTGAATGGTTTGTCTACGTTTGTGTAATTAAATAAGGTAGAGCACGGTTTTGAACATTAGTCTGTTGGATTTGGAAGTCCTCGTTTTTTCCATTATGCTGCATTCCTTTCTAAGTATCACATAATCACAGGTAATCAGCCATAAATAAGCATGACTTATAAGATGTAGCTGGAACATTATTTGTGATTTCTCTAATTGTCCCAGTTCTTGGATGTGAACTCTGGCAGATTCTATGACTTTTTGGGTCATTCTTAAGTAAAAGAAATCACAAGCAAAATCTCAGTTCAGAAATCAGAATGTCAGATGGAATATATGAATCAACATCCCCCCTCCTCCCCTCTCCTCGTCCTTTGCTCCTCTGTCTCTCCATCCTCCAGCACATAGCTGTCTGCATTCTGCAATTTCGCCTGTGGGTGCATTTATACATTTCATAAAATCTCCTCTCTTGGGCCTTTTGAACTGTGAGGGCTTGTAGTCACCCAGCAAGTATCTCTGTTTCCCCAGAAACATGATATTAAATTCAAAAACAAACAAAAACAAAGCAAACAAAAAACTAACAGAACACCATGACAAATTGAAAGAGAGAGACCATGAAAGAAAGGAAAAAAATTACATTTTCGCATTTCCAGTGGTACTTTTTTCCTGCTTTTTGAGTATTCAAAGGTTCCTGCAGATTCCATAGCTTGCCTTGTGTTGAGACTAGACAGAGTGGCCAGGGTAGAAGCTGTGAGACCATGAGCAAGCGTGGTATTAGGCTAGGCCCAAGATGGTGGTGACTTGGACCAAGATGGAAGTAGCATGGGTTTATTTCTGATATAAATACATATATATATATATATGTATATATATATATCTCCTTCTAAAATATATGTACGTATACATATAGATGTATAGAGAGACATGTTGTTTTTGCAGGATTTTCTAGCCTCACTTCTGCTCAAATGGCAATTCAGATAATCCTTAACTCAAAGAGAAGATTATTAAAAAAAATCTTTTGATAAATTAGATAGAACAGGCATTGCCAATTTATGGTTTTCTTAATTTATTTTTTATTGAAGTATAGATGGTGTATGTTTCAGGTGTACAGCAAAATGATTCAGTTATACGTATATATGTATATATACACACAAATATATTTATTCTTTTTCAGATTCTTTTCCATTATAAGTTATTATAAGACATTAAATATAGTTCCCTGTGCTATCCCGTAGGTCCTTGTTGTTTATTTATTTTATATATAGTAGTGTGTATCTGTTAATCCCAAATTCCTAATTTATCCTCCCACAACCCCTTTCCCCTTCGATAACCATAAGTTTGCTTTCTATGTTTGTGAGTCTATTTCTGTTTTGTAAATAAGTTCATCTGTGTCATTTTTTAAGATTCCACATAGAAGTGATATATGATATTTGTCCTTCTTTGTCTAACTTCAGGCATGGACAATTTAAATGTAAAAATACTCCCTAAAACACTTTTCTGCTAAATCACAGTAGAAATTACACTTAGTAGGTGTTTCTTATTCAGAAAATTATTAACATCGTGCTTTGTTATGGTTGATAGTGGCACTTCCTTGTAATAGATCGTAAATTCATGTAAAATACATAAGCAGATTGAACACACGTGTGCATAACTCTCCCAAGTGCAATATCAACTCTTCTGAACCAAATGTTATGTGACCATTCAAAAAAAAAATTAGCTCTAACATAAAGAAGACCTAAAACATTTATGGATTTTAGAAAAGCTCATTTGGCTGAAAAGGAACAAAATTTCCCTTATGTCCACTGCTGTGATTCTAAGCATCATTAAGTCTTTTTAAAAGCTGGAATGAAATCTGTTGAGTTTCTTTTTCTTATTCCTGATAAGTCATGATCCATCCCAAACCCGTTTGGGGCATCGGCTCAGGTGCTACTTACCTGAATGCTTCCCATGGGATTCTTTTTCTTGGGCAGCGAGGAAGTTATTACCATCAGGATATAACTTCTGTTAAAGAAGAGGGTTTGTGCTGAAGAGGTAGTGAAACGAAGCAGGGGTTAAGCAGAGACTTTCCGCAAGTAAAGTAATTGTGTACCTGCATCTTGGCTGGATCAAGAATTACAGCAGCGGTGCGGTAATTAGCAGTGCATTTTTGTATTTTGACACTCGAGGTCCATGACTTCACTTTTTTTTTCTTTCTTTCTTTTTTTTCCTTTTCTTCCCTGAGACTTGTCCTAAAGAGAAAGCCGAGGGAGAAATGAAGTGAGAATTAGATTAAAGCTGCCTTGCACTGGCAAATGCTGAGCCTACATGAGCTGTTGGATCAAGGGCCAGCCCTGGAAAAGCTTTACTACAGTTGCTAAAGGTAAGCACAGCATCAGAATTTTGTCCTTCTCCAGTGCTATCTGCTTTTAGTAAAGGTCACTGGTGGTGGTGGGGCCTCCTGAAAAATCAAGGATAAAGAATAAATAACTGTAAGCCTTAGTGGCTCAAACAAATTATTTTCCGGTTGGCAGACAGAGCGCTAAGTGAGAAGCAGTGAGCTTGAACCTGAGAGTCTTGATGGGTGATCAGTGTCTGCCCTTCTCTGTGTCTGAAAAACTTCCAGCTAAAAACACATTATCAAGTTTGAGTAACACTTCTTGAGCACACAGAAAGGCACGTAGGAAAGACATTCAAGTACTATGGGATAAAAGAACCATGCCATTGTCCAAATTTTTTGTGTGTTCTTGCTGTGGGACTTAAAAGATGTACCCTGGGATAGGGAGGATGGGAGGGAGATGCAAGAGGGAGGATATATGGGGATATATGTATATGGATAGCTGATTCACTTTGGTATAAAGCAGAAACTAACACACCATTGTAAAGCAATTATACTCTAATAAACATGTTTAAAAAAAAAGATGTATCTTGGATGACTTCATTACTTTATATATGGAAGAAATATTTTAGACAACTCAGTTATTGAATCGTGAGTTTCTTCTGATTAGTGGTATGGAATTTGATATGTCTTTTGTTCACCGCACATTTTTAAAAGTTGGCAAATTTTAGACAGTCAACCTCAAAAAAGCTTTTTTTCTTCTTTACTGGAATTTCTTTTACTAAACTTGTCATGCAAATGTTTGAACTATTTTATTGAAATGCTGCATGTTCTACCGGTGGCTTCATATATATATTCAAAGCAACTATTATCCTGAAACTTATAAAATTCAAGGACAGAAAAGAACAGCCCTCCAGCTGAATTTCCATTTGCTGGAAATTCATTGCTGGATGGCAACTCATATAAACATGTCTGCTCCTTGGGAAGTTGACAGCCACAGCCAACCTGTCAAGGAAGTACTTACGACTATTTCTCAGTTTCTAGTGTGAGTGCTGAAAACTTACAACCTCTTTGGGAATTTCACTTTTCTTCGTGAAGCTGTAAGGGAAGCCATTTTATGTACTTTTAATTATAAGCTATTTCGAATGTTGAAAGTTCTTTCCCAGCACATAAAATTAGAGGAGACTTTGAAAAATATCTCTAATCACTCTAAAACAATGGTAAGCAACTTTGCTGGAATTTTCTCTAGCTAAAAATGGTACATAAAAACTGAGGTACTTACAATGGAATCATCAGTAACACTGACAACAATTGTCACTTACTTATTGAGTGTTTACTATGTATTGGGCACTATTCTCCATACCTTGCATGTGCTAAAGTTACATTTAACTTTCTCTCCACAGTCCTATGAAAAAAAATATTATCATCCCCAGTATGAAGCACAGAAAGCTTAAGAAATTGGGCCTAGGTCACATTGCTAGAGTCTTAGTCTGTGTGGGCTGCTCTAACAAAATACCATAAACTAGGTAGCTTATAAATAACAGAAATTTATTTCTCACAGTATCAGAGGCCAAGAAGTCCAAGATCATGGGACTCGCAGTTTCGATGTCTGAAGCGGGCCATCTTCTTGGTTCATAGATGGCCATCTTCTTGCTATAACCTCACAACTGAAGCGGGGAAGGAGCTCTCTGGGATCTCTTTTATAAGGCAGTAATAAAGCACCTTCCAAAGGTCTCAAATCCTAATACCATCACATTAAGGACTAGGTTTCAACATATGAATTTTAGAGGGACACAAATTTATGGTCTATAGCTGCTAATATGTGGTAGCTGACACATGTAGCCCAGATCCACATATTTAAGCATTAGGTTATACGTAGTTATATGTTTCATTCCAAATGATTAATTTCCTTACTTCCTAAAGTTTAGAAATTCTGAAAAAATAGTAAATGCTACATTTGTAAAACATAAAGACTCTTGAGTTCTGTTACAACTCTATGGAGACTATTATAAGTTATCAAGATTAATTGGGATTCTGAACCAATATTGTCTTTAAAATACTAATGACTGAGAACATTCATAGCCCACAAATGGGGCAGTCATGGGTTCAAGATAATAAAAAATGAAAAATTAAGGAAATGCCCATAAATGGAGGAATGGTTGAAAAATAGTGGCAGATCAATACCTTGAAATATTATGCAGCCACTCAAAGTCAATTGATTTGGAGGAATTTCCAAAGTATATTAACTGTGAAAGCAAAATTCACAGAAGCATTTATAGTATGATCTCATTTTGTAAACCTAACGATGTCAAATTCTCCTGTATACCTATGGATGTGTGTGGGTGGGTGAGTGGGTGCATGTACGCATATGTCAGTATTTCTATCAACATGGAGAAATGTGCAGAAAGATAACTGTTAATATTGGTTCCCTGGGGATAATGAGCGGGTATAAGGTTGTGCCTAGGTGTGTAGGGAGGTGTGATTGAGCAGAATGCAAGAGTTAGAGAAAAAAAAAGAAAAAGAGTATGTGTGTATAGATAGATGCATAAATAATTATTGTAATAATAATAGTAATAACAGGGTCACAGGCCTAGCTATCAAGAACCATGGGTCCTAATGCCAGTTTTGACAGTGCTCACTGTGGCACCATAGATAAGTTATTCTTTCTATGGATCAACTTTCTCATTTATAAGATGGAGATAGTTATAGAGTTTTGATCTATTTTGCAGAGTTATTATTATGATAAATGATATGTGTCAGTGTGTTTTGAAAAACCTGAAGGACCACGCATGCATAATTATAGCACTGAATGCTATATATCCATTTTTGATACTGACAGTAGGAACTAAAATTTTTTTAAAAAATAGATCTTCTGTTTAGGTATCGTGGTTGCCAATTATTTGCCTAGTTTTTTCTTGTGTTGGTTTGGGTTAAAACTAATGTAGGTTCTACTCCTGGAAACACAATATTGCCCTGAGCAGGAATTATGCTTATCGTCAAATAAGAAGCTATACAAAGTTTTAAACATCCAATGTTCCCAGAAGAAAAAATGAGTTATCAATATTATTATTATTCGATTTTATATAATATTATAGTTAGAATTTCAAATTAATTATAATAAAATCTACTCCCCCAAGTTAAAAACGTATCTTTTTATATAATAAGGAAGTATGTCTCTTCTGTTAACACTTTAAAAAAATGATCGGGCTTCCCTGGTGGCGCAGTGGTTGGGAGTCCGCCTGCCGATGCAGGGGACACGGGTTCGTGCCCCGGTCCAAGAAGATCCCACATGCCGCGGAGCGGCTGGGCCCGTGAGCCGTGGCCGCTGAGCCTGCGCGTCCGGAGCCTGTGCTCCGCAGCGGGAGAGGCCGCAACAGTGAGAGGCCTGCGTACCACAAAAAAAAAAAAAAAAAAAAAAAAAAAGATCAATTTTAGCCATTGTGCTGGGAACTCATTGATGTATTCCATGCTTTTTTTTTTTTAATTGGAGTATAGTTGCTTTACAAGGCTATGTTAGTTTCTGCTGTACAGCAAAGTGAATCAGCCTTACGTGTACATATATCCCCTCTTTTTTGGATTTCCTTCCCATTTAGGTCACCACAGAGCACCAAGTAGAGTTCCCTGTGCTATGCAGTTGGTTCTCATTAGTTGTCTATTTTATACATAGTAGTGTATATATGTCAATCCCAATCTCCCAATCCTTACCACCTCCCCACTTCCCCTCTTGGTATCCATACATTTATTCTCTATGTCTGTGTCTCTATTTCTGCTTTTCAAATACATTCATTTATACCATTTTTCTAGATTCCACATATATGCGTCAATAGGCGATATTTGTTTTTCTCTTTCTGACTTACTTCACTCTGTATGACAGCCTCTAGGTCCATCGACATCTCTGTAAATGGCACAGTTTTGTTTTTTATGGCTGAAAACTAGACATTTGCTGAAAGAACTAATTAAGAATATACTACAGTAAGAAAAAAATGAACTTAGAAGAAAAAAGTGGATTACATGATGCAATAGTGAACAGAGAAACTGGTAAAAACATGGTAGTAGACATAAATAAATACTGACTCCTAGAAATAATGAGGACTATAACAAATAAAGTGGAGGAGTGTTAAAGATATGGTGATGCTTAAATACTTGACAACAGTAGAATGAATGATGGAAACTGAAATGTTGTAAAGTCCTTATCCTGTAATAGCAAGACTGCTAAATTTTAGACCCTGTTAGAAAATTTTTAACTTCCAGACCAGTGGGGGAAAATGGGAATGGGTACAAAGAAAATATAATCAAACCATAATATTCCGTGTAAAGAGAAAAAAGATGTAAAGAATTAATATGGTAGATTAAAATACACATTAAAAGGGGCAGAAATACACTGAAATATGTTAGTAATCACAATAAGTGTACATGGACTAAACCTTGCTTATTAAAATAAACACTTAAATCAGATTAAAAAACAAAAACAATTAAAAATAGTCAAAAGTGAACATTTACCCACTGAGTATCGAAATGATAAGTATCAAAATTTTACAAATAAGCTATGTTATCATACTTATGTATCAGAATTTTACAAACTTTTACAGATAAGCTCATTTTTTTGGCCATTGTTGTCATCTTTTATCTATAGAGGATATAACATGAGATCTGTAATCTGCATCTATATCTATCTATGTCTTTCCATCATCTACCTATATTTAGCGTATGATACAGGAAACGGGATGCAATCCAAGAGAGAGATAAAGATCATAGCTATGAACTATGTGTGAGAAGATTTGGTCCAAATTGGATCAGGTCAGAAAGGTTCAAGGAGAGATTTCTTTAAGAAGATGAATATGAAGTGCTCCTGAACACCATAACGATTGACAGAAAGTTTGGATTTTAATTTATCAAACGTACTGAAAAAGTACTGAAAACTAGGCAAATTAAAATTATGCAATCACCAGCTCCAAGGAAGTTAGAATATTATGCAGAAAGGTAAAAGAAATCATGATGTATCAGTACAAATGCTTTAGCTGTGGATATAGTTTTACAGAGACACAAGGTAAACCCAGCATAGTTTTCCGTCCACTATTATGTTGTAAAATTTTGAGATGATGGAGCACAGGGAGGATGTATCTGTGGCATGTTAGGTGGGGAAGAGGTACCATTAGTAAGAAAAGAGCTAAATCATAATGTCCCAAGTGGGAAATCAATAGATGATGCCTGTAGCTGAAAAGCCAGAGTAAGAAGAGAATATCATTTAGAGATAGGAAGGTATTTGACAAAAGAATCAACTAAAAGAGTTGAGAGGGGTTCTCTCTGGGATGCAGACATTGAAAAAGAAGCGCAAGAGCCTGACGTTTTTGTTTTGCTTTGTTTTCTTAATGCCATTTGACACTTTAAACTATTTATATATAAAACTCTGTTAAAAATAATTAAATAATATTAATTTAAATCATTTTGCAATCTGCATGATAGAGCAAAGATTTTGCATTGAATTTTCCATGATCTCTTTGTGATTCATTGATGCCTGAAATGATCTATGTCAGTCTTTGGACATAGATCATATTCTTTATACCACAGAGAAAGCATTTGGGAAGATAAACTCGTACATGTATTTGTATTTGGGATATAGGCAAGTAGGAATTCACTGGATCTGGCCTTATTTCTTCATAACTGTGGAATTTAGAGCAGAAAGTGACCTTAAAAGATCATCTCATTTAATTCCTTCTTTTAACAGATAAAGAACATGAAACTCAGCTTAAGGAATGTGGCCAAGCATGTTCTTTAAGTTACTTCAATTGTGTAAGAACAAATATGTTTTGTTGACAAATAAATATTTAAATAATCTAATAGTTTTGAGGCCAAATATACTTTAAAATATAGATTGAAATCTGTGTTTATGGTATTGAAAATAGACAAAGTGTTTTTATTACCTAATGTTTGCAAATGTTGCCTTTTGCAATGAATCCATTTTTAAAATAATTTTTATGCTTGAATCCAAATGATGACATAAGGGAGAAAGTTTCAGGATACGTCCAAGTACAATTAGGGGAAAAAATGTGGGGATGGGTAGTCTTAATTCCTAATAAATGAAAGTCAACTTGATTTAATCATCACAATATTTTCTCTGTTTTGGAAACACCATCTTGATCAGATGAATTTAACATATGGATCTGGTGGAAATCATCTTGATGCAAATTTGAAATATTACCTCTTTCTCTGTCTCTCTTTGATCTGTTTGTTTCTCATTAACTTACATTTCAACATCAGTGTTTCTTGGGTTGCCTATATTTAACTAATGGTCCACTGTAGATATACATTAAAACATAGATGACATAGTGATGTCTTGTGCCCACAACCTAGAGCAAAATTGCTCTAAGCCTAGTGATATTGACATATTTTCATGAGTTGTTTGCCATCTATATATCTTCTTGGTGTCTTTTACCCATTTTCTAATTAGATTTTTTTTTCACTAAGTTTTGAGAGTTCTTTATATATTCTAGATACAAGTCCTTTTTTCAAGTATGTGGTTTGCAAATATTTTCTCCCAGTCTGTAGCTTGTCTTTTCATTCTCTTAACATAGTCTTACACAGAGCAAAAGTTTTTTTAACTTGATAAAGTCCAATTTATCAATTTTTTTTTTTAGCGGTATGCAGGCCTCTTACTGTTGTGGCCTCTCCTGTTGTGGAGCGGCTCAGCGGCCATGGCTCACGGGCCCAGCCGCTTCGCGGCATGTGGGATCTTCCCGGACTGGGGCACGAACCCGCGTCCTCTGCATCGGCAGGCGGACTCTCAACCACTGCGCCACCAGGGAAGCCCAACTTTTTTTTTTTTAATGGATGATGCTTCCAGTGTAAAGGTTAAGAACTCTGACTAGTTCTATATCCTGCAGGTTTTCTCTATTCTTTTTTTCTAAACTTTTTATTGTTTTACGTTTTACACTTAAGTCTGTGATCCATCTTGAGTTAATTTTGTATAAGGTGTGAAGTTTAGATAGAGGTTCATTTTTCTGTCCATGGATGTTCATTTGCTCCAGCACCATTTGTTGAAAAGTCTGTGCTTTCTAAATTGAATTGGTTTTCTACCTTTGTGAAAAATCAATGTGGTTCTATTTCTAGGTTCTCTATTCTGTTCTATCAATCTATGTGTCTATCCTTCTTCCAATGTGACACTGTTTTGATTACCGCAGCTATATGGTAGACCTTAATATTGGGTAGAGTGATTCCTCCCACTTTATTCTTCTTTTTCAAGGTTGCTTTAGTTAATCTAGGTCCGGTGTCTTTCCATTTAAATTTTATATTAAGCTTGTCTAAGTCTGCAAAAAAGCTTTCTGGGGTCATCTAATTTAACAGCTATATTGAGATATAATTGACATACAGTAAAATTGCACATATTAAAAGTATACAGTTTAATAAGATTTGACATATATATAAAAAAACAAACAAAAAACGTAGATGACAAAGAATAAGCATGATTTAAAACTGCGTAATATTTAGAATCAGCACAGTGGCTGGCAGTGTTCAGCAGAGTGATAAACTGAATGACTAAATTATAAACATACAAATCTGGTCTTCCAGTGTCTGCACATTTCAGTCTCTCAATACTTGCCATTATGAAGGCATAACATATTTAAATGATTGTTTAATTTTTAGTTAAAAACTAGAAACAAAATAGATGCCATAACTGCCAGTAATGGTGTGAACCCTGTGGAAACAGGCCTGTTATCTGCTGTGTTGTGGAATCACAATTCTTGCACTATGCTCTAGGTCTCCAAGGGAGTATGTGTGTATGTGTTTTAAACACTTTTGAAATCATACTTGGCTTTTTCTCAATTGCATCATAAGCATTTTCCAATCATAAACATTCTTTGATAGTGTGATATATTTTTCAATAAAATATTTCAGTGAATGAAAGTTTCTGGTTTGTATCTTAGGAATTGTTTGATTACAAGGAGCAGAAACAGACTCAAGCTAGGTTGGGAAAGGGCAGTTCTGGGTGGGGTACAGGGAGCTCTCATGAATCATGGAGAGCTGTTCAGAATGCAGAGCAGAGTGAAAACTAACTCCATCTCTTTTGCTTCTGCACTCTCTCTTTCTCTTTCTGGTTATAGACTCTGGTTTTGCATTCTGATTGAACATCTCTCTCAGGCTTCCTCTGTGTGCAGACTAAGACCCTCTGCAAGGCCCTTAATAACATCTACCTTCCCTGGAGCCTTCCTTTCATGTGATTTGGGCTGGCAGAGAACCAACTCTCGTCTCTGCTCTGAGCTAACTTTACCGTTACAGACCTTACTAGTTACATTCTGTTATGTGTGTGTGTGTGTGTGTGTGTGTGTGTGTGTGTGTGTGAGTTCATATTCTGGAGAATGAATCTGCTTGAAGGTGGGGAGCCATGATCTGGAGTGTTTTAAAATCACTCCAGGTTGAATGTGCTGTAAAGATGAGTGGGCATGTGGTTCTAGAACTTGTAGCCCACTTTCCCCTGAGCTTGGTCTCTCAAGCATAGATTTTCTGAGAATGAGTCATAGTCAAGGGAGGCAAACTGACTGACTTAACTACTCCATAGCCCCAGGCTTCCTCCCTCTTCTGGAGTCTTAAGCTTTGAACAGCATCCATTGCATTGCATTTATCTGCCCATCTTTGTTTCAGTAGCTTCCTTTTCTCTCCCCTTTAAGCTACTTTGTTTTCCAGAGTGAGGCAATATTTGTCCACTATGAAAGGAAAGGGATTTTGCATTTTTTCATATATATCTTTAGTGAACTGAGCTAAAATGGGATATTGTAATTTCAGAGATCATTTTTATATGTTCTTTAGTTATGTGTCTAAGAAAATTTTGAAGGAGTTCTCCCTCCCTAGTCATATGACACATTAAGATGATATTATTTTATTAACTCTACCTTTTCTTATTTAGCACCCCTATTTTCACCTCTAGGTACAATTCACCCCAATTAATTTTAAATTAAGTTTTAAAAAATTTAAGCTGTCCCTGTAGGCACTTAAAGCAAGCAAACAACAAAAACAAAGCAAAACAGTTTTTTCATAGCTCCCAAGGTCCACCTCAATGATAAATATTTGAGGCCGTAAGTGAAGATGCAGGTAGGAGAAGAGAGTTTGTAGGGAGAGGGGTAAGAATAGATGTAAGGATGGGGAGAAGAGAGGACCGTGGTAGAGGAAGTGAAGGAAACTGAGAAAGAACCATGATGACATAGTGTGAAATGAGGAGGAGTTTTCAAAATGGGAAGACAAAAGGAATCAATACAGAGCTCAAGAAGATTTAGGACTGAGGAAAGCTCAGTGGAAAAATATGGTGAAGCTAGTTTGTCCATATTTTAATGGTTTGCAGTGAAAATTGGTAGTATATTTTATAAGGCAATCTGACAGTACATTTCAGGAATACTACATATAGTTGTATCCTTTGACCTGATTCATACTCTTGAAATTTATTTTAAGGATAGAATCTTAAAAATGGATATATTAAGTTGATGAAGATATTCTTCCCCAATTTTTTTAAATAATGAGAAAGTGAAAACTCATATATGTCTAGTTAAAGGAGAATAGCACATCAACACATCAGAAAAATGGGTATCCTTGTATATAAAAGTGACAGTGATAATGTAGCAACTTTTGATACTAGAGTATAAAAACTCACCATTATTTACAACTATATGAATGCATATATAAGAACTGAAAGTAAATAGAAAAAAATGGAGACTGTTGATTCCTAATATGGTGAGATTCTGTGTGATTTCCATTATGGAAAAGGCTATTTGATTTGGCAACTATAGGAAATTGTTAAAATTTGAGATTGTAATTTTTATATATTATGGAGAAGAAAGCAAAGCTTAAAGGAGCAAGTTGTGAATGGATGGAGAAGAAATAGAAACTTAGGAAAATTGCCATTTGGTTGTAGAAACATGGCTATGAAAACAAAGGAGTAGCATCCTAACAGGAGGTAGACTGTAGTAATGACAGGAGGTGGACTACAGTAAAAGGCTGATCCAAGTGATGGAAACTGCATGCTTGAAAGCTGAGGGAAAAACCAGTGTAGAGAGAAAGATTGAGGATGTCAGGGGTGGTGGTGATAGGTACGTTAGAGAAACAAGATGTAGTCAAGACAAGAGGGAGTTCATTCATTCAGTCATTCAATACATATTTATTGAGTGTGCCAAGTGCTGAAAATGAAGTGATTAACAAAGCAGATATATTTCCTACTTTCATTGAGCATAGAGTGTAGTGTGAGAGAGAGAAGTTACGCAAATGAACACAAAATCACCAGCTGGTTTAAGGAACACATGGGAAATGTGCAGGGTGTTGAAAGAGAAGTAAGAAAGTGGTGATCAAGGAAGACCTCTCTATGGCAGGATGTGTAAGCTGAGCATAAAGGATAAGTAGAAGCTAACTAAACCAACAGAAGAGAAAGGGGGTGAAAAGAGTATCCTAGGAAGAAGGGGCAGCAAGTGTAAAGGCCCTGAGGAAGGAAAGAATTTGATGTCTCATTGAACTGAGCCTCAGTTTTCTTCCCTATAATATGAGTATAATGTCACTAATCTTGTATAGCATACATAGAAAGTTGTGAATGAAGGAAGAGAGGGGCATCAGATGAGGGTATGCTCTGAGTCAAAACCAGATCATATGGAATTGATAGGTCATAGTAAAGACTGGATTTTCTTCTAACAGTAATGATAAGACATTGATGGGTTTCAAGCAGAGTATGACATGATAAGGTTTGTGATTTGAACTTCTTAATCTGACAGGTAGCAATGTTGAGTATGGAAGGGATGCGATAAGAGCAGAAACCAACACACCAATATTCAGGCTATTGAAATGGTCCAGTTGAGAACTGATTATGTTTTGGGCTAGGATGGTATCCCTGGAGATGATGTTTAAAACAGTGTTGCTTTTCATTAACCAGGCTTTGAAACTGGAATTCCTAGCTCCAGGAGGTCTGTTGCTATGTTATCATAAAGGTTTTTTGCTCCCCTAAGGAACTTTGCTTTATGAAAACAGTGCCATCATGTGATTTATGTATTGCTAGGTACTGTTCTGAGTATTTTACATATATTAACTTATTTAATCCCCTCAATTTATTGGTTTAATTGCTATTGACAGCATACAGAATACCAGTCTATGATAAATTCATTATAATGTACAAATGGTCCTTTAGGTTATTCAGAATAACAATCACCTGAACATTCTATTGCTTAGACTTTGTCCTCCTCAAACTTTCTTATTTATTGGGAAGAAGATTCCCTTGCCTTAATGTGACTATTGGAGTAGTTCATTGCTCTCAAGATTTCCAATATGTAGTCTAGAGTCTAGAGTTGAGCTCTCCAATATGATAGCCACTAGCTTCATGTGACTATATAAATGCAAACGATTAAAACTGAAAAAAAAAATCAGTTCTTCTGCTTCACTAGGCACATTTCAAGTAGTTAATAGCCACATGTAGCTAGTGACTATGGGGTGGATAGTACAGATATAGAACATTTCTAGTATATAGAAAGTTCTGTTAGCACTGATCTGGAGATTCTTGACTGGTTCTTTGCACATATAACTTCCTATCATCTGATTAACTACAGTGACTGGTCTAGATTCTTCAAGAATATTATTTGCAGGTTTTTGATATATTCATAATAGTAGTTGTATATTTTTCATGACAACGGCCATTGTCTTTTAAAAAAATTAGTTTACATGCAGCAACATGGATGGACCTAGAGATTATCATACTATGCGAAGTAAGTCAGAAAGAGAAAGACAAATACCATATGATATCACTTATATGTGGAATCTAAAATATGACACAAATCAACATATCTATGAAACAAAAACAAACTCACAGATACAGAGAACAGACTTGTGGTTGCCAAGGGGGAGGGTGGAAGGGGAGGGAAGGATTGGGAATTTGGCATTGGAAGAGGCAAACTATTATATATAGGATGGATAAACAACAAGGTCCTACTGTATAGCACAGGGAACTATATTCAGTATCCTGTGATAAACCATAATGGAAAAGAATATGTAAAAGAATATATGTATGTATAACTGAGTCACTTTGTTGTACAGTAGAAATTAACACAACATTGTAAATCAACTATACTTCAATTAAATTTTAAAAAATTAGTTTATATAAGTCACCAGAACAGTTTTATAATACAATAACGCTTATATATTCAATTAGATTTTTGAAAGAAAATAAAGCCCTAGAACTAGCAATAATAATGAAAACAATGATTAATATTTATTGCTAGGTACTGTTCTGAGTATTTTACATGTATTAACTTATTTAATCCCCCAAACAACTCTACATTTAACTCTAAGAGATAAGAATTCCTTTTTTTGTCAGATGAGAAAACCAAGGCACAGATGCTCTCTCTCAAAGGAATTTTTATTTGCAAACTCTGAACCTCAGATTTTTAGGAAAAAATTGCTTAACCTCCCTGAGCCTCAGTTTCCTTCCCTATAATATGATTATACTGTCACTAATCTTATACAGCATACATATTGATCAGCTTTTCTGAGGTTATGTTTTAGTAAGAAAGAATCCTCAAATCTGAATGACTTACAATAGAGGTTTACTTCTAGTTCGCTTTACATGTTGACTTTTGTATTTCCTCATTCTGGAGGCTAGACTCAAGGAGCTGCTCCTATGTGGGACATGATTTCACGGCAGAGGGAAAGAGAGAGAGCTGGAAGAAAAATACAATACTTAGTAAACTTCTGCTTAGAACCCACACCCTACCACACTGTTCACGTTACTGGCCAGAGCAAGTCACATGGCCAAACTTGATGTCAGTGGGAGAGGAAAGTGAACCCCTTTTGCAAGAAGACACTTTAAGTCACATGGCAATAGACCAGAGTCTATAATCTTCTTACAGGGAAGAGGGGAGCTATGCTTGGGACCAATGTCACGATCTACCACAACATGGACTAAATATAATACTATAGAAAGACTTATCTCAGTGCTTGGCATCTAATTCACCATAGTTACAGTTATGACTTCCTTTTTTCTTTCCTTTAATGCCTTCAGGTAAATCTTAGAGGTTTGATATAAAGTACTGATTATAAAATGGACCACTGATAATTACTCTTTCCTCTTGACTCAGAGAAAGTTTAGTCATCACTTTGCATCATTAAACATATATTTTAAAATATTTAGACTTATATAAGGAGGGCTTAGAAAAAAATTTCAGATTGTTTTTGTAGCTGTTTCCACTGACCTGGTGTTATGTAGTTAAGAGGTTTATCTCATGGAAAGTTATATTCTAAATAGATGGTGACCAAGAGGTAATTTGGTCATAATCCATGCAAAGGTGAGAAATGACCTAATTATTTAGGAAAACAATTAAGAGCATTTTTCTTTTTTTTTTCTTTTACCAAAATAAAAAGAGAAGAGAGAAAGAAAGAAAGAAAGAAAGAAGGAAAGAAAAAGAAAGGAGGAAACTTTAGGATTGGTTAGATATCATTTCTAAAAATGTAATATGTATTTATGAAATAGGTATGAAATTATGAAATAAATAATAAAACTGAATAAAAAGAAAACGATCTGAACGAGTTTCATGTCCTATAAAAGGGTCTGTTTAAAAATACTCTCTATTATGGTTGCTTTAAATTAGTTTTGTTGTTGGGCTTCAAAGACTGGTTTCATATACGGGGACTTCTAGATTTTATTTTGCGTATTCCATAATAATGTAGTTCATATCGATGTAAACATCATGTGGTTCTCAAAGTCAGTAGTTAATTTCTTTATGCTGATTTGTAATTTCAGAAAAAAACATATAAATGAAATTTTAGGCCTAAAATATATGCATAGTCCTTAGTATGAAAGAACTATTTTCCACCACTATCGGTAAGGGGAAGAGTTCAACGGAAAAAAACAGAACTGTTTGAAAAATGAAGAAAAATATTCATTCACCATAAATAAAATAGGTTTTATTAGATAAATTCAATTATTTATGTTTAATAATTTTGACTATATTGATTCTATAGAGAGACCATATGAATATTATCAAGGCAATAATTTGCCAGCCTATAGGTAATTACTTCCTCATACTTTGTTTTAACATATCGTTTGTCTTATTTCAGGAGGATTTTGTGTTTCTGGAATTATTGATGAGTTATTATTAATATCATTAAATGGACTGCAGATATTTTCTTGGTTAGGAGGTTGGGATCAACATATACACACTACTATATATAAAATAGATAACTAACAAGTACCTACTGTAGAGCACAGGGAACTATACACAATATTTTGTAATAGCATATAAAGGAAAAGAATCTGAAAAAGAATAGCCATATATATAGGTGTGTGTGTGTGTGTGTGTCTGTGTATAACTGAATCTATGTTATATACCTGAAACTAACATGACATTGTAAGTCAACTGTACTTCAATAAAAAAATTTTTTTAAAATATTGTGACAGGGCTTCCCTGGTGGCGCAGTGGTTGAGAGTCCGCCTGACGATGCAGGGGACACGGGTTCGTGCCCCGGTCCGGGAAGATCCCACATGCCGCGGAGCAGCTGGGCCCGTGAGCCATGGCCACTGAGCCTGCGCGTCCGGAGCCTGTGCTCCGCAACGGGAGAGGCCACAGCAGTGAGGGGCCCGCATACCACAAAAAAAAAAAAAAAAAAAAAAAATATTGTGACAGGTTTTTGTAGCATAGCCTATTCTTTAAGGGATAAAGATATTTATGTCACTTTCTGCTGACATAACCTTTTCTATACTGAGTTCTGTTGTATCCTGTTATAGGTTCATTCAAAAGCAAGAAAAGCTCAGCAAATCTGTCTGTAGGATTATCTGTTGCATTTAGGAATTTTTAGCACCAAAAACCCTAAAGCTTCTATTATTTACCTTTGGTGAGGACTACTTTGATGGCAAGGAATATCTGCAGTCCAAAATAGAATAAAGAAAATAAACATTTATGTGCAAGGGATTTATTTTCACTGAAAAAAATTAAAATGATTATGAATACTGTTTTGTTGCCAGCAAGAAGAAAATGGTCATAAGCAGAAAGCAAAGAGATTCATTGAAGCTTGACAGTCCTCTGGAAAAAGTTTAAAACTACTTGAGTATTACTGCCTCATCAATTTCTTTGTTTAAGTATTAAAGTTAGTAAAAGACACCTGCATTACTATACATTTAATAATTATTGTTTAGAGAAACTTTTTTCTTTGCAATGAAATGGAAAATTATAATTTAAAAAGCTAATTTTCATGGTTAAAAAATATATGTAAGAAATACCCTCTCTCAGGATGTTATTCTGAATTGAATATTCTAGATTTTAGTTAAGTAATTGAATAGGAACAGAGGCAAAAAAAAATTTATAAAGTAAAAAATGGCTACATGTTTTCTTATTATTAGATTATTATTTGTGTTGAAGAAAACTTCTACAATATTTCAGTTCTTATCCTCATACTTTAATAATTTGCTGTTTTAAAATAATAGGGAATAATAAATGGGATAATTTTATTACCATAAGGTGTTTGAAGGATGTTACATAATAACCAGGTAATGTGCTTGATATAGTGCTTGGCACATTGTCAGATTTCAATAATTATTAGCAATAATTTATTATTAGTAAAACAATTTTGCTTTGTTACCAATTCATTGTGTTATCTTGGGTCAATCCTTTATCTTTTAGGCTCTCATTTTCTTCATCCGGAAAATATAAAGATGAGTTAGGGTAGATGACCTCTAAGTTTCTTGAAGCTGTAATAACTAAATACTGCTATTTATAATGTACCAAAGGTGAATGACTTCCAGGATCTTGGGGCTCGGTTTACATGGTATAGCACTTGTTCTATAAATATGCTGGATATTTTTCATATAGATACCATTTAAGTATCTTTTTCTTCCCTAGAAATGTAATTGGCTGCCATTAATTAATTTTTATAAAGAGCTTTGAAGATGAAAAGTGGCATGTAGTGGTGATTCATCAAGCATAAGTAGTTCAAGTTCAACACCACTGTAATACAGTCAGACTCTGAAGATAAGATTAAATTATAATGACTTTTAGTGACACAAAAGAAAATCATGAATCCCTTTTCTGAAGGAAAATATTGCACAAAATTATACATATGTGATAAATACTTGAACATTTTATTAAATACATTTACAAAGACAAAAATGCTATTTTTCAAATCAAAAATTTCTGAAATGTATATTAAGCATAACTGTTACTGAAATATAGGGGACATTGCTTTTGAAAATTTTTTTAAATAAATTTTTTGCTACTTATGATGTGCAGATGGGTAATTATGACTAACACCTTTTGGCTAACCAAGGCAGTCAAGTCTCTACACAGTTCCATTTCAAGAAATAATTTGATTCACAGTATCTTTAAATATATGGAACTATGAACCATGCAAACAAATAGTGCTATCAGGCTATGTGATGTGAAAGACTTAAGACATGTAAGCGCACACGCAATTTTGACTCTACCATTCATTATATGAGTATATTTTAAATGTGCTTTTACGTTAGCAGTTTTTTGATCCTATATATTATCTATTTGTAGAAGCTTATTGCTAAAACAGGATAAAGTATGCTCTATGAAACACTACTTATATAATTTGTAAGTCCTAGGATGCTTCCTTGGGAGGATAGAGAAGCAAGAGAAAAGGATATCTGTAACCCCAAGCTATGCATATATGAAGTAGTCTCTATATAGAGAGGAACAGATAATATAAATATTCTGTATATGTTTTTTGACTTGTGTCTTAAGAAGAATGCCTGAGATTCATCTTAGTGTGTCATTATATTTTATATAGGTGTATAAAACATATAATCCAAAATGTATTATAATTAAAATTGTTATATCTAAATTATATCATATACTCATTTTTTCAAAATCAACTGATGCTTGGTGGTAGGTTCATGCCTATAATCTTCCATTTTGGTACACAAAGGAAAAGTAATTTAGTTTCACATTGTAGGGCATATAAATTTCCTGATATAAATTTTGTACTAATTCTGATCATTTTTCATGGCACTATGTAGAAAGATATTCATCAACTAATCCAAGTGTTTCTTAATCTTAAATGTTTAGAAAAAAATATTGGCAAAAGAATTATCATCATCTTACAATAAAAACACACAAAATGAGGATATGATTTGTGTAAATATTTCACCATTTTGTATGGCCAACCTTAATTTCTCATAGCACATATTTTTCCTTCACAGTAATCCAGTGTTTGTGTATTTAACAAAGTAAAGCTGAGAGATTTTGAGTTTCATAAACTTCTTAGCAGAATCTGTTGGCATCATAATTTGCTTGTTCACTTTTAGTTCTAATTGGTTCACTTATTTCAAGATGAAAAAGCAAAAACGTAACTTGCTGGTTGACGTCTTACCTTTCATATTATTGCTCTTTCTTAAACATTAGAATATAATGTTCAGGAATATTTGTTGTAAGCATGTCTCTGAAGACATTTCCCCAAGGCAATATTCAGTTTCAAATTATGATGATGATCTTCATGAAAAAAATTGATGCTATAAAATGAATTTGTATAGGTCAGTCAACTGGCCTTTCTATGACAATAGCATTTGTTTTCTCAAGGCCTTAGCAGGTCTATGAGAAAAGCCAATGAAAAAAAGATAAACTAGATTCAAAGTATTAATGTACCAATACATAATATATTTCAAGTTTTTTCCCCATATTTGAGAGTTGGGATTTAAAAAAAAGAATAGTTGGTGAAATTTTTTTTTTTTTTTTTTTTTTTTTTTTGGTCAGGGGTACAGCAAAAGCTGGTGAAATTTTTAAAGTAATTTTCTAAGTAGTTTGTCAAGATTGATTTCCATAAAACATTTATAATCTACATGAAGTACTACTATTCTTTAGAGTTGAGATGCATGAAAGAACAAGTAAGTTTGTGGGAGGATTCTATAATAATTAGTCTAAAGGTGAAAATTCTGTGAGCCAACAACTATTTGTGATAGTTGTAGCTTTAGTCATGGCTTAAATCTCATTGAGATTTCCTACAAAAAAACATATCTCTTCCTTTGGTTTCAAGTATTCGGCAGCGGTCCATTGTTTCAGACACCTATATCTAGATTTGGCCCAGTTTCTTCTCTTCCCCTATTGCTAAAACTCTTGGAAAGAAGGTGTGATGGAGGAGATGATAGTTCCATGAGAAGAGAAATAAAGGCAATCAAAAAGAAGAACACAATGGCTTGACATGTTAGAGAACCCTAAACATATTTTCATTATCTATCTATCTATCCATTATCTATCTTCTATCTAATTCATCCATCAATCAGACTTCAAAAGCTCATCTTTTAATTCTGCTCTGATTGGAATGATTCTGCCTCCTGTTGATGGATAGTGTTACAGGGCTTGTTGCAGTTACGTTTCCACATCACTGTACACAGGAAAAAAAAATCACACTATGTGTAATAACAAAGCTCAGTCACATTGAATATTGTGGTTTCTTCTACTTGATCCTGACTTGGCTTACCAAACACCTCTCTCAGTGCCTCATTTTCTGAAAAGACATTTTAATTTTACACATGGAATTGCAGTAATTTTGAAGACTTAAATATCTAGACTTTTCCATTCCAGCCATTGTTTTAAATATAAAATTATTTTGCTGACAACTGTTGAAATATAGAAACAGTTGACATCAGCATGTCCTTAATGATTAGTAAGGACAAATTTTCTCAGATCCTGAATAGTTACTTAAGTTGCATTGCAGACGTTTTCCTAAGGAGGATCCAAAGTTTAATATTCAAAATATCTACGAAGGTATTTTCATCTAAATATTGGATATATTGGAATAAATACAGGTAATATTATTAGGAAAGAGTTAAATCATGATGATGTTATATAAATTTCTTCGTTTATCAAATATTTCCTTTACTCCTTAAAGTAAGTATATTATCATCAGGTTTAAAAACTAACGATTTATTAACTAAACTTTAGAGATATTTATTACCATCGTTTTTGGCATGATGGAATTTTATCTTTAAATCAGGAATAACAGCCTCTGGAAAGTTTTCCTAAATCTTAATTTCTTAAGTTAATAGAAGTAATCATCTACAATTTTTGGGCTTTTTTTTCAAAATAAATATCAATATTCATCTGATTCTTTATTTTTTTCCCTGGCTGCGCGGCCTACAGGATCCTAGTTCCCCCAACCAGGGATCGAACCTGAGCCCTCAGCAGTGAAAGCATGGAGTCCTAAACATTGGACCACCAGGAAATTCTCTCTCTTTTTTTTTTTTTGATTCTTGATATATTGATTAAAAAACAAATTATGCCACCATTTATTTTCTTACGTAAAATGCATCTTCCTCTCTTTGCTTGTACTGAATAGACAAGAAAAAGGCATATTTTAAAGGATAGAAATGCAAAGTATTCTTTAGAAAAACCTGTCATAATCACTGATATTAATTGTCGCTAAGTTGACGCTCAGTTTCTCACTGCTTTTGTCAACTATTCAGAGGCACACAAATTATAACATAGCCAATACTGCTTTTAAAGAATGGTTTAGAACAAAACTCAACTGTTCTAATGTCACATAGACCAAGACTGGTACCAAAATAAATACTTTCCTTTGTTAATAAATGATGTATTATCACTTATTGAAGTTGATCCTCAACTAGGAACATAGAAAGAAGTACACTTAATAGCATGATTTATTTTGTACAATTTAATGAAGAAGCTGCAGCTGATTCAAACAAGTCTGTTGGAAATAATTTCTCAGAGAAGTAAACATTTATAAAGTCATGTCATGTTAATTTTTAAAATTTTCATAATTTATTTGAAAATATTTTACTTTATGCCCTTTTTCAATGAGTCCTATTTCAGACATATGCATTGCATAATTTTAAACTATTTGAAATGCTTTTGTTTTTGTAAACAATAAATGTATCTTTTCAAAATATTAATTTTAAATTCTCTTAAACAATACTATGTATTGGAGATCAGTATTTTTTAATCATCAAATTAACAAATTAAATAAAATTTTTTACATCTTTAGAGCTGCTCTTTTAAAAAAGTTATTTGCCAATATGTCCAAGAATAAATAACTTCTTTACCAAATTATTTTAGTAGCTTTGAGCTACCACCAAAAATACCCAGCATTTGCAGGCTCTGGCAGGAGAGCATAGAGATATGAGCTTGCAGGTCCTGGGAAATTTTCTCTTCCCACAGGTACATGTACCCACTTAATGAAATTCAGAGCCTTCCCAGGAATAAAGCTCTCAGGAGAACCCAGACCTTCACTATTAATTGTGAGATTTTAGAATGCTGTATTGTGTAAAGCAGTCATTGCAAATGTATACTAAAACAAACAGCAAAACCAAAAGGGGCCAAAATAGTCTGTGTCCGCTGATACGTTGCTTTTTTTTTTTTTTTTTTTTTTTTGCGGTACGCGGGTCTCTCTCTGTTGTGGCCTCTCCAGCTGTGGACCATGGCCCGCGGGCCCAGCCGCTCGGCGGCATGTGGGATCTTCCCGGACCAGGGCACGAACCCGCGTCCCCTGCATCGGCAGGCGGACTCTCAACCACTGCGCCACCAGGGAAGCCCCACGTTGCTTATGTTTTTAAATGAGTTCTAAACTGTTTATTTTTATCTCACATGAAATCTAACCAGACTAGTTACCCATGTCTTAAAAAGGCAAATCCTGTGTGACCATCAATGCATTGGTCAATTTTTTTTTTTTTAATTGCACTTGTCATCCCAACTTATGTGCTTTCCCAATATTCAAGATATATCAATACTCTACATGTGTATGCCTGGGTATTAGGATAAGGAACAAATGTATTTAGATGCAATACACAGTTGATTTATGTGCCTAAAACATGATTTTATTACTGGGAAATTAACATCTAAAATAAAATTTCATTCAAGCATCGCATTTTTTAAAAAAATTTTATTTTATATTGGAACATAGTTGATTAACAATGTTAAAAAATCCAAATTTTTAATATTTATATGATTTATAGAGTTTGTGATTTCTTAGTAGTTAAACATACAATGTATATCTTGAATTTAGTGATACACATTTTTACTTGTATGGAATGCTGGGATTGTGATGGAAAGTTGAGATAAGATAGTGTTGAAATAAAGGAAACTACTCTAAAAGACTAACAAGAAAGATTAAGAATGTTAATGAATTGTTTTCTGGCTTTAAAGTGTGCCACATTTAATATGTGTTTGTCTTATATTGTCTTTCTATGGTTTTATTCTTTGACAGAGTGGTTAGTGGCAAATTCATCTCTCTTTTTTATCTGAAATGATTTAGTTGTAATAAGAAACTTGTTTTTCTTTTCTCCCTTTTACACGTTTCCTGCACAACTTTGCTTTATTCTTTAACCCCTCCTCCCCAAATCCAAATGAAGTATCATGACTTTGACTTCAAAGCAATTTTTTAAAAAGTCCAGTTACTCACTTGAAAGAAGGGGTAACTCTCTTCTATGCTGTGTATGATTTTTTTTCTTCTAAATAAGATACGTCAGCAATTTGAATTTATTTCTAGAATACCGATGGAAAATTGATTTAAAATAAAACTAATGGTGCATTAAAAGTTTGCTTTTTTTCTAGTTTAGCTAGACTGGTTTAATAGTTAAATAAAACAGGTGTTAAGATCAAAGTTTGTTATAAAAATAAAGCACTAAGAGTTTTGGAACTTATTTTGCAAATGTAAAAATGTTTCTAAGTTTGTTATAAGGATACGATTTAAAGAGTGAAAAATTATCAGACAGGGTAAAGTATGAGCTAATATGGGTAAAATTCTAGAAAGCACAGTCTGTATACATTTTATTGACCAACTGTCTGGCCCAGTATTACGCATGCAGAAAACCATCAATATATACTTCTGGAATTGTATTGAACTGAAGATTGAGGATAGCTGATCAAGGTCTCAATCACTGCAAAAATTCACATCTTAGGACTTGTCTTCCTTATGGTAAATGAACCTAAGGAAACCTAAACTTTGAAACTTACTTGCTATTAATCTTTCAGTAAAATTTTAATTTTTATTCGATAATCCTCAAGAGATTGTCATTAACAGTTAATAAATGAAAGACAATGCTTGCCTTGACAATAAACCAAGAGGATTTTTAGTACAAATTTAGATATTTTCATTTTTATTCTTCTCTTCCAAATATGTACTTTTTTTGCAAAATGTAATAAGAGAAGGAACTTCAATTGAAGACAAAGCTTTCTACAAGTCTTTTTACGTTTACTCTCTTGATTGATAAGGACATCCCTTTACTGGTTTAGGACCTGTTTATGATCTTCAAACTCAAAACAAAGATATTTTTTTGTAAATATCCTTTATAATTTAATATTTTCTGGTAGCAAATCTCTAAATATATTCATGACCACATTTAGAAAAAAAACACTGACACATAGTTTTTCTCTACAATGACTAATGCTTTGCGTTTTCTTTAGTGTTTAGCAAAATGCCTTGTACACAGTAAGAATTTGCTAAGTTTGTTCTGGTAAGAAGAAAACAGTCCCTTTGGACAAGACAATTAGGTGTGACAATTACTACTATTGTCTACTATAAAGCCTGAAAAGTAGAAATTTCATATATTCTATCACTGGAAGTACTTTAACATTATATACATTTAAAAGACTGCATCACTTTTAAAATCTCTGAAATAAACTAAAGAGATTCAGCTCGTTTGTAGGTGATCTTACTCTATGTTAAAGTTGCCTCTTCAGGTATATACATACACGTGTGTGTCTATGAGTCTATGTATACACACATTTAATATGTACACATAAGCATATATACTGTGTGTGTGTGTTTGTATACATAGGAAGTAAATACATGCATGAAGTATATACATGCATTTACAGTAAATCATATTTTCTATTTCACATGCTGGTTCCATGGGTGCTTTATTTTCCTCCTTTTTGATTGATCTCCAGTTGGCAGTGTCTCCCAGCATGTGAGCTCTAATTTTTTTGCCCCCATAGCCTCTTTGTCAAGTAGCTAATGATCTGTAAACAAACACTTAAATAGGGAGCTCTCTATTTACAGGAAGCCATCTGTGAATTCTTTTGTGATGTGAATAATCACATCCTAATTTATCTGTTTTCCAAGTTATCTGGCTTCCTTGAAGCAAGGCTATCTGGAGGTATTATTTTAGAATAAGAAAGCAAAGAAAATTGATCTCTCAGGTACTCCTGCTCTTTGAAAGTCTTGAAGAAAATTCTACCAAGATTTAAGAACATATTTGATGAGGTGAGAAACATATAATTAATAACAAAACAGAATTCTCAGTTAGGACCATACAGATCAAGGCCATTGAGGAAATTCAAAGCCAGGACTGCTTAATATGCAGTAATGTGTTCCTATAATTCATGATAATTTGTTGTGAAGATATAGAGAAATGTTACTTTATATTTTGGAGTAAAATAAAACCCGTATTGTTTGAGGAATATACTGCTCGCTTCTCTTCTCATATCTCTTTGTATTTATATAAATATGCTTATTCTTAAAAATATTGTGAAATTGAGCCCTTGGTATATATATCCTGAGTAATTTATTTCACCATCAAGTTTTCAGTGGGCAGGGAATCACTGATCTGGTGTACAAAAGCTTTTATAAAGACCAATGGTCAGAGCCACTGTGGCTTAGAAAAACCTGAAGTGGTTTCTATGGAAACCATGAAAGTTAAGCAATGAAATAATTTTAGATAGTATTTAATATCTGTGTCTACTTCCTCTATAATAAAAATAGCAACCTAAACTTTTCAGGTAATTATATATTTTTTCCCAAAGTGCTTCATTTTTAAATCCTTTGGATTATATAGATACAAACATAAATTAAAATGACAAAGTACTGTATCTATGAGGAAAAGGGAACACATCTTGTTTCTTCACATACATATAGACAATTTTATTTAGGAGCTGTATGAACCTGATACCCAAAGTACACTAGCTAAACATCGTAGTAAAATTTGGAGGAAAAATGCAGAATTTTGTTAAGATACTGAATTATTGAACATTGAATGTACATATTACATAAATTCTATATGGTATACAATTAAAGTTAATAATTTTATTAATCTGTATATGACTAAAGTTTTATTTTTTGTTGGGGGGGCTTGTTAATAGAATGTAGTTCCTTGTTCTATGAGAGTAAAATTAAATCTTTTTTTAAAACTTAATTTATTATTTATACAGCAGGTTCTTATCAGTTATCTATTTTATACATATTAGTGTATATATGTCAATCCCTGTCAAGTCTTATTAACTAATATCAACGTCTTGTTTCAGGAGAATAGAAATATGCTTATTTAGTTACATACTTTGATACACGGTAGATCCATGTTGCTTGAAGGTCATATGGAGTGTTTAGAATAAATTTTTTGCTAGAACTTCCATTAAAGGCTTGAATATATATTTGAAAATAAGATGATTTTTTATTTTCTAAGAATATTTGTTCTTTTGTGTGTGTGTGTATGTGTATATATATATATATATATATATATATATATAGTTCTTGGAGCTTCCCTGGAAAAACTAAAAGATCTCCAGTTTTTATTTTATAAAATCTTATGATATTTTAAAATGTGAAATTCATCAAAACATGTTTAAACTAGCATCTTGGAATTTAGTTTATAATTGAAAGCAAATACTTTTATGAAACATCCAACTGTCTTTCTTAAAATGGCATAAAAATACTTTGAGTAGGGAATCTAAGATATTAGTCTGTAGCATTATTTTCATGATGTGTGTTTTCTCCCATCTTTTCTGTACAATCATAAATTTTATAAGCAAGTGTTTGGGTTTCAGATATGATTTCAGAAATTTGCTCTCCTATTTGTGTAATATCAAGGGTATCTACAAGAACCTGAAAAATAGGATATAGTTGGAGATAATCCACTATAATGCCAATACAAAAATCAAGGGAGAAAATGGTCACAGCAATAAATTATTCTTTCATTCATTCTTGTTACCTTGATTCCACCAATTTTCTTCAAATCTCTCTGATTAAGGTCACTGCCCCCCACCTCACTCAAAAAATGTTTTTTAACTAAAAATATGGGGAAATATCAAGTAAACAAATTAGGTCAGCATTTTGATTTGGTTTTAGAATTGTGAAAGTCATTTAAAGTGTTCTTATGTGACAGGATTATGAATATGGCATGAACCAACAGTTTTCAATTTCCTATTGTAAATTGTATAAAGGGCCAAAATGTTTAGAATATGGCTCAAATATTCCAACCTCAAAGTTCTCAGTGATAAAGTGGATAATGTTTTACTTTCCTCATTTCAGTGCATAATAAATTTAATGTTTTCAAAAGTGAATATTTATTTAGGGATACAGTATAGACTGTACGTTAGAGTTACATTTTACATGCCCCTCTGTAAAGAATAGAATGGTTATCTAGGATTAGTATAGCCAGTTTTCATTCAAAAGCCTATCAAGTTAAAAAAAGGTTAACATATTACACATGTGAATGATATTAAAAAGTCTTCCTTAGTACTCACAAAGTTTCAGAAAAAATGACAAGGACAGGATTGTGAGAGAACTCAGTGCCTCACTAGAACACAGTGGCTTTAATAGTCATAATGTCAATCCACACTTTTTAAAGATTAAAACGAATCTGTTGTTAGTATTTAGCAGATTGTAAATTCCAAAGCCTTCCCATTTTACAGCTGCTGCAGTTGAGATCAGTAAGGTAAAGTTTCTTTCTGAGCTCCTATAAACACCTTGTTTTTATTTTCTGTGAACATAGCAGCACTTCTGGGGGTAGGGGCTTATTGTCTCACGACTTTATTTTCTAGGTAGTTGGATTCTGGTGAGCAGGTATTCACAGCGCAGTGTACCAGGTCGCTGAGTATGAGACTCCCCATTTAGTATGTTTTTACTTTACAAAGAGATTCTTCAGAAGTTCTGAAGTTCCTGGATTCAATTAAATTTAGTCTTTTCATACTTAGCATATTTATTTTCTCTCTTAGAAATAAATGTTTTCAAATCTTATATAATTACTCAGATTCAAAATGTCCAAGGAGCAAAACAATTTTATGAAAATGTATTATTTCTTAGCATCACACTTTCACAGATTATAGAATGCTTTGATGTGTGTTAACAGTGCTTCGATTTGTTTAAAAATGCAGCTATTTAACGTTTTTATTGCTAACAATAAAAACTGACTCTGCAATATGATCATTTTTGTTTCTGACCCAATATACAAAACAAAAGCTTTGCTTATTTATTTGATTAAAATGCAAAAGTGCAAGTGCATTCAGGTTTGTGTTGTATAGAATAGAACTTATTTTATCAGTCACTTTCATAACCTTTAAAGAGCCTTAAATAGTACATATGAAAAACACATTCATATCAGGGTCCCCTTGGGGAGTTTTTCTTTGGTTTAAGAAAATTTTATTAAAAATTGGCATTGCAAATAACATTTTTCATAACTATATGTAGACCTGTTAAAATTTTTATTAAAAGTGGAGTTCGGCCTGTTCTTTTTCATCATTCTATCAGATATTAAACTCCTGCAGCAGCTGTAGGAAATAGAGAAAGGGATTTTCAAAGGGATTTGAGTCTCCCTGTCTCTGTGCCTTTAGTGATCATATTATCATAACTATCACACATAACAAAGCTCTAAATCTGTAATTCAGATAAAGTAGTCAGGACTCTGAAATACAAAAATCCAAACATATGCCATAACATATTTTTGCAATGCTGGCTCCTTTAACATGGATTTTGTAAACTTGGAGAGGCATTCAAGAGATCTTGTATACGAATACAAACTAAACAACATTGTTAGCAGGATGTTTGACACAGATTTAATTAGGGATATTTTCATACATCCAAGGAATTCCATCAAAAGACCATGCCTGCATGTGCTAGCAAATTATAATCAAACCTCTAAAGGTTAATAAGAATGAAACCAGAAGCTTGTTTTCAAACCAGGTCTATACGCATCTATGTATAACTCTTCAACAGGGTCTGAGCTCTCTCTCTCGAGAGCAGCATTCCTTAAACGCAGTGTTAAAAGTGGTAAGTGTGACCACATAATTCCTTTGTGAATTAAGTAAGTTAAAAATGAGGGTAATAAAATTGTGAATGGGCTGACATGCAAATTAAAATTATACAAAAAGAATTATACGAGTTTTTCCCTCACATTTATAGAACAAATTTATAACAATGTCTGCATGGAAAGAAGATTTGAGCTGTGAAAAGTTAGTAAAACTCTCATCAGAATTTCCAACCAGTTTGTAAATGAGCAGCTATATGTATATATTTATTGTAACAGTGCCTTCTACTGGTCACACCTTATTTATGATGTAAGTGAATATACTGAATAGTAATGAAAACTTCCACTTACCCTAAATTATTCTCGGGTATATTAATTGCCTTTGTTAAAGTATTTCTGTGAATTGCAACTTTTATGCATAAAAAATATAACATGTTAGAGATTAACACATTTTATTTCTGTTATACTTTAGCAGTAATTAGACCTTTTGAAAAGTTTCTCCTATGGAGAAAAGTATTTCCTAAATAATACAACTTGAAGTTTGGAATATTTTCACCTGTTTATTTTTATTGTCTTTCTGATTTAGAAATCGATCTTGTACTTACTGGCATTTTTCTTTTTAGTTTTCCAGTCATATTGTGTCTAATTAAAATTAGTGGAATCTTTATATATTATCAATATCTATAAAATTTTGGAATCATGACATTTATTTGTAAATTGAGAAATACAGCAGAATTTAAAATATAATTTAACTGACAAAATGTTTAACAATATTTAGTGAAAATTGTGAAAACTTCTTCTAAATATGAAGGCATAACAAAGATGGTTGGTGTTAAATTTGCTTTGAAAAAGAATCAAATAATCAAAAAGAGAAGCATTTAGGATTGTGAATAAAAGTTGTATTTTTTTCAGAAAAATATTATAGCTAGTGTGACATTAATTCATCTTTAGTTATACAATAAAGATGCCAATAAAATCTATTTATGAGCCCATATTATTTCAATTTTAATTTTAAATAATATTTAACAAAGGATATGTATAAATGATTATAGAATAATTGTTTTCTACCAAAAAAATGCTCCAATTAATTTTAGAGAGGTATAATTTACACTGAATGAGCTGTCTTGCTGAAATAACCTTTTAAAGAAATTCTGGACATGGACATTTGACTATTTGTAATAAAATTAAAATCTATACTGTGGGAAAAAATATTTTACTTTGGTTTCCTAAGTGTGAAATCCTTCCTTTATTGCTTGAAGCAACATTTTTAAGAAGCTTTATCACACAAATTAAAAATCTGAGTGTCTGATAAAATTCATTCTATTTCATTAGAAAGAATTACTTCAATAGGGACAATTCTGCTTATGTTAGAAATAATGTAAATCGGGAGGAATCCTCCTGATTCCCTATACCACAAACATTGCACATGAGGGCTCACTAGTGCTAACTCGACTAAAATCAGAGAAACTTCCTGAAGAATATATCCCAATGGGGGAAATTGTTAGGATGTTCAATTCAGAATTTGGAGTAACCCACATGACCATAAGATTCAATGGAGAAAACATATGTTTATTTCTCCAAAACTATTTATTCCAATAATTGTCTTCTCTAGGAGTGAAATGCTGTCATTATAATTATATCTTAACATGGATGGAAGAAAGGTAAGAATGAGAAACACTTAGTACAGTATTTTTAGAATAGTGTTCCAGTGAGATTTCAATCAATAATGAAAAGAATTGTTTTAATGGGAGAAAAACCTAGAAAAAGACTTGCGAAAGGTGTAAGGGCTCTGTTTCAGGTTTAGAGAGTAACATCTTCAGCCTCTCCTGTGTGAAGAAACCCCTCATTTGCTTTATAATAAGGGAATCCGTTTTGTTTACCATGCGGCATCCATAACGAGGGTAGAGGTGTTTCTTGTAAAGTTTTGTTTTTTGGAATGAAGTACATATATCTTCACAAAACAAGTGTCTAGTTGCTATTTATCCATGGGTGACTATTTCCATATTATATGTGCACATTTACACTTGCATAGATGCACCCATGAATAATGAACTGTGGAAATGTGTGCGCAAGGACAGGGAAAGAGACAATACATGACAGTGGGCCGTTAATGCACTTTCATTTCCATGAGTTAGGGATAATTGCATAATTCATGAATGGCAGAGAAAAGTCACAAGTGTGAATTGCATATGGGCAACTTAATATATGTTTAATGGTGAACCTACCACGCTAGTTAAAGGATACATTTAAACTTACATCAATTTTAGTTTGGAATTAAACCATTTTAAGTGGCGTTATCGATAGGAATAAAAAAATCTGCTCGACATAATGTAATTCTTTCCTAATAAGGATAGACTATTTATAATCAGTATATTCTGTTTTTGCTTAATTTGCCAGCACACTAGTTTTCATATCTTTGTATTAACTATGATTCATTCATATTGTATTTTATGCAAGGCATTAATGTAAACAAAATTGGGTTCTCATTTTTTTTGAAATTACCTTGTGTCATCACTGAAGCTGTTAAATTCACTGAAGACGTTCAGGTCATATTTATACCAAGTTTAACATAGACATTGTAATGATGATGTGTATTCCATAGAGAATAGTGATCTTTAGTTAGAACTTTAGACATCTCAGTAGTTTCTTGAGATGTATAATAAGTAGAATTCCCTATGCTTTTGTTTTTCTTGGTTGGTAGATTTAAACCATAGTACTCAGTAATTAAATATTCATTGAGAAATACTTTCTAGTATTATTTAAATAGTACAGACAAATGAAGACGTTAAGACCCTTCCATGAGAAGAGCAATGGATTAGCAATTTTAAAAGATTTTGAATACAAAGTGCTGTCTGGTCCAACAATAACACGGTGTCATTATGGGGAATAGGTACTTGTATATTTACACACTTGGACACACTGTGTCCAAATACTAAATCCAGAGGCCAGTTGACAGACCTAAAATTATGCCTGAGAGGTATAAATTTTTATCATCACTCTGAGAAGTCGAATTTAACCTTATCCTTTATAATTAAACTCCAATATGCAAGGAGATCTCAATGCCCTCCTTTCCTGGGCAGCTTCACAAATACAAATTGGTAGTTGTTCACACCAGTTCCCTGTGCTCCTACTGCAGCCTGTGTGTCCCTGTACACCCGGGAGGAAGCAGAAACAGTGAACCCGTCATCTCAAAGAAAAAAGCATTTAGTATTTAGACAGAAACCCCCAGATATTAGTTTTCTAAGATCCACAATACTTAATGAAATAATGTATTTTCTTAAGTAGGAAAAAAAGCACATGAGATTCAAATCTATCTTCACTTACATTACATAATTATAAAATGTACTAATATAAAGTATTACTGGAAGAGTAATATTTTAAGTACAATGAACATAACACGGTGCTATTAATGAAATAACGGCACAGAATTTCTGTCTCTGTCACTAAAACGTCTACAATTTGTTAACATTTTAAAGCATACTTTTCCTCTTCTATTAACTGGAACAGACCAATGGCACATTTTCAGGGTGGTTGTTGGAGATTCCATAGGCAGTATTTTTATAATCATTCTTGGGCATCAGACAGGTATTTAACAGTTTGGTTCAGGTTGTCTAGGACAACAGGAATGTTGCTATGCTGTATCTCCAAGCCGCTGGGATGAAATCATTTGTGACAAAGCAGTGAAGATTAAATTTGTAACAGATACAACACCTTTGAAGTACTAGCTTGTGATTTCACAGTGGCATTATAAGTCTTATTGCAGTATTTAAGCAGTTAGAAAGAATGCTGGTTACTAGCAGTTGAATTTTGTAAAATAGGATTTTATTGTCTTTAACTAGCCATGGCAGCAGTTTGTATTACCCTAGCACAACATTTTTATAGCCATGTATTAGAGCTGGTGAGTACTTTTTCACGCTCTTCATTTTCCAGGTAAATTCTTTTATCTGCATGACCCTATGTTATATAAATATAGGGCTATATAAATATGTACAAGTACAAGCATATATAATACATAAAATATAAATATACACATATATCAATATAATGTATTTGGAAAATTTAATAGTATTTTATAAAAGGCCAAAGGAGAAAACTCTGTTTTATTTCTCCCAAATGACATTTTCATGGTCAGATATCAAAGTATTTCAGAGCTCACAGAATTGCATGTCTAAAGTAACTTAAAATATATAATACCATAAAGCTGAACTATTCCCTTAATAATCTTGAAAGTAAAGCATCAGTGATACAGAAAGCATTATGCTTTGTTACTAAATCTGGTCACTTCTAAATTTCCTGTCTTATCATGTGTCAGAAAGAGTCTGGTTCCTAAAAATAATGGCTAGAAATTTTGAGGCACGTAACAAACCGCTTCTTGATGGGGAATATGATCTCCACAGATGTTTTATTAGGGAAGCATCTAAGGTTCAAATCTGAATGCCAAAATTTTATGTAAGTTAATATTAAACTTGTGTAATGCCAGTCTGTTTTAATCAGTGTACAGACTTCAATGGGTTAACTTGGTATGAGGGTCAGGTTTTATATGTTTATATTTTCTTAGCCTTGGTCAGGAGAAGTGGCTTTGCTTGCCCTTGTGCGATGCCGGAGTGGTAGGGTTTCACTTCGTTTGAAAACCTAGCACATCCCAAGAGGTTACCTTGGTGTAGATTTCTCTCTTTCTGTATTAAATCGCTCATTGTCGCAAAGTGACTGGTGCTGCTGGGCTTTGAAAAGAACTTCTAAGAGGTTAAAAAAAGCTTCTGTATGAAAGGATTTTTTACTTCTGCAGACAGAATACAGTTTGCAGCTGTTTGACTTGCGACAGTGATATGGATCTGATTGTATACAGTATAGCAGGAGCCATGGATGCAGCTGGAATAGAGGTTATAAATTTTAAAAGCAATGCAGATTTTTGCCATTAATTGGCGCTAATAAAAGCAAACTCAATGGCTTCTAACTGTGGGAGCCTGTGGCTCTGTATCTGATATCAGGAATTCATACACATTACACAGTTTTAGTGATTCAGACCACGACTAATTGAAATATGAGGCATACTGATCAAATTTAGCATTACCAGCATGCACTATGGTTTGGGACTGTATGGCGACAAGGTAGCATTTATTACTTATTCTCCATAACACTGCTTGATTGAAATATCTAGCTATGTTGTCAGCAGAGGCCCAGCTGGGCTTTAGTACAGCTAATTAAGTCATTAAAAGAGAGGTCAAGCAATCTAATTCTTGCATACTAAAGTACAAAAAAGTCTTTTATTATATTTTTTAATAAGTTAAGATTTGAATTTTTAAATGAATTTCTTTTTAATAATAAATGCATTTACTGGTTTATTTATTGAAGTCTTAATTTAAATATATAGAGGTAAGAAATTACGAACTTGTCAATACACAATTTCCAAAGCAGTTTATATGGTTATGTTCTTTAAGAAGTACATTGTGCCTGTGATTTTTGAAAGTTGTTCAATAAATTAAATACTGATTTAAGGGGTATAGCTTCTGATGCTTTTCAACTGATTATTTCAATGTGGTGGTCTCTTTTAGGGAAAATTTTCCAAGATACACATAATTGAGTTTTTTTTAGTGCACCTTTTACAACTCAAAGCAAATATATACTATGATAGTTTTGTTTTGAGGGCTTTTTCGGTAAAAATCTGAGGTTCTAATCTTTTATTTCTCTGTAATTTATCAAATGCCTTTCAAAGTCCCTTCCATTTCTCTGTTGGAGAGAGCCCATGAGCTTCTGGGTGCCGATGAGTCAGTGCGGATGGAAGCATTCATTTATTTGGGTGGACATGTGTTAAAACTGCTCAAAAGTTTTTTAAAAGTTGTGGGGATTATTGACATATTACCAAAAACACTGCTTATTTCAAAGTATCTGAGTGGTACAATGAAAATCTAATATTTTGAATGATGACCATTTTGCTTTCCTTTATTACTTTAATATGTATGAACAGTCCAATTTATATTTTCTCATGATAGGCTCTTAAGGTAAACACTGAACATACTAAATATTCCAGAGATGATTAACCAACAGATGAATGAATAACTTGGGTGCACAGTGTCAATTGTTTGGAGGAGAATATATAACTCTTATGTCTTTTTTTCCTTTCACATTAGCTCTCCATTATTCACAGTCTCCAAAGCTAGGGTAGAAGATAGTGCATGAAGCTAAAATCTGTTCATTTTATTACTGTATACAAATGGCCTGGGATAATGTTTATAGAAAAAATTGTTTCGATTGTATGTTGAATTAAATTACCAATGAAATTAATTTCTGCTTGTTATTCCTGTTCCTATTCAGTATATATCATTAATAATTAGTAGAATTAGTAGATACCATTGATTGTGTTTTTCTTCTTAGAGGATTTATTGTATTACAAAGAAAATTCAAAAATCAAGAAAGGAATAAGAGAAGCGTGATGAGAGAAGCTTTAAAAAGTAGGGACAGAATGATACAAAATAGTTCAAATTACAAGTGCTGCCTTAGTTCAAAATGGCTCGAAATATCAAGTGAGGTCTGCTTTAGAAAAATCCTAGAACTATAAAGAGACATAGGTCTTATTCGAGTTTTCATATCTGTTGAGGATCCACTTTCAGCATGCGATTGGCATGGGACAACTGTTACTAATTTTTACACTTTTATTAGAGGAGAGCCTGCAGATCTAAATAAGCTACTGCTATTTTGGCAGGAACTGTGTGTTTTCAAGTAAAATCTGCAAGGACATCAAATATTTTTGTGATACTAGCTTTCCAAAGATGGAGAAACTCTGGACTATTTAAAGATAGCTGGTTGTTCCATAGCCGTAACTGCTTAAAAGCCTTTGGAAGTAACATTGTCTAAGATGCAGCTTTCCTTGCTAATGTGTTTAATTCTGTTGGAGTCCTTGTTATTCATACCTATTGGAGAGTCAAAGGCAGTATCCTAGAGATTGGAGCACCTGTCATGAGACGTAGCGTATAGGAAGCACATATTCATAAATCAAGTCAGGAGAACAGTCCTTCCCTGGGAACGCTGTATAAGTTCTGTTAAAAAGAGATTCTTGTGGTGACCACACTGAAAACTCTTCTTCACTGCATATGCAGTCCGCATTCCAGGTTGTCTTTTCTAGAGAAGAGTAAAAACATGCCGGACTCAGAATCATACGAACAAACACAGGAGTAGTTGATTGTGGTTCAAAACTAATATCAGAATTTTTTTCTTTGTCCTAAAAAATAATTTTTGATCTCTTGCAAAAGTAACTTTTTACATAGTGGGTTTCGTGAATAATAATAGATCTTACATGAACCATTTGAGAGACGCATTTAATGAGACACATGATAATCAGACCAAAGAATAATCATATTCTTGGAAGGGTAACTCTCACAGCTCAGTTCCTGCAATTAGAGTGACAGAAAAATTCCTTGTCAACTCTCCCAGCCCTCCTGCCTTTATCTCAGGCTACCTCTCAAAGGGAGTCATGGAGGAAGAATCACACTAGTTAGGCACCTATTACTGATGTTCACAGATGAATTAGAACACGCATGAGGAGTCCACCGGTGCCCCAAAACCTGTTCAAAAGCTTTATCGTTACTAATGTTTCAAACTGGATGCAAAGGACAATGTTCCTAAGAAATTTCTCTCTCTCCTAGGAAAAAACATATTGCTTGCAGTTTTTCTTCAAAACTTTAAAACTGATTAATTTTGTTAGTTATCTATCGAAAATAAGTATCTCATTTTCCAGGATTCTGAAAGTTTCCAATTTCTTAACGTAAATTTATTGTAAGGACTATGAGTATGGAATATGACCTGGTCTCAAATGAATTCTAGCTCAATTTTAAAATCAGAAGTTATGGAAGGTTTTGGGTAAGCCCGAGAATCTCTGGGCGCCTGTCCAAAATGAACCTCTAAGTCTTTTGAAGTCTACCCATCACTAATATACACAGTACAGTCTAATCCAGCTGTCTGCCCCTTTTCCTGTTTCCCTTTCTCTTTCTTCAGTCTGTCTTGAGGTACCAGTAGCTACTTACTGTGGGAGATGTTTAGTAGAATGAACATTGCCTCTTGGAAATGTTCCTGTACAATGTGTCTAGGGTTTGTTTGGGGGAGGGGGTGGGGGGAAAACAGGTAATATTTTAGTCATTTGTTTTTCTGGTTGACATCCATTTACACCATAGTAATTCCTACCCAACTTCTCAATTACAAAGTATTTTAGCTATCAGTAATAACAACAATAACTTTGCAAGATTTGTTTTCTGTTTCAACAAAAGATCATACAATTTTAAAGAGCAGTGCAGATTCACAGATGAAAGTAAACAAATATAATTTTAGAAAATTAAATTAACACCTCTTAATACTACAAGCATTTATATTGTATACTATTAAAATTTTTGCACGGGTTAAGTCAGTGGAATTAAAAAATTGTTTTTACATTTTACAGCAGATAGTTTGGTTAGTGACCTTATTATTTTAATATGTGTTTATTTCAAAGTCTTTTTCTTAAAAATCATCTTTGGTTAGGAATGGATTTTGGATAAAGATAGAAAAATTTAAAAATTCCAGCAAAGAAAAATATAAGCCTAGTTTCTAAGAAACCTTTGTGATATATGCATTGAAAAATTCAGATTGTGGTTAGGAGGTATTTCAACTAACCAAAATACTTAAAATAGTGTGCCTTTTGAAGATCTTTCCTTTCTTGGTCATTTTGTACTGTTCATAATTGGATATTCATTTTTTTGGGACTCATTCTATTGAACTGTTTCTGAGACGGAAATTCTTTAAATATTTCTATGCATATCTTCCAAAAACAGTAGCAGAGTCAATTTAAAGAATTTTATGTTATCACAGAACTTCACACAAGTTAACTAAAAACACAGGGCAAGAGCAGAGGAGCCAGTTTCATCACTGCTCTGACTTGTGTAATAAAGCCCGATTTTATGTAAATAAAAGACCAATGAGTTGGAGGGACGAAAGATCATGACTGGAGAAAAGACTGCAAGTTCAGGTAAAGAAAATATGGGAGTCTTTTCTTTTTTCTCTATTCACCATGCCCTTCTTCTTGTTTTTCTCCCCCTCTTTATGATCAAAATCACCAAAGCACTGAGCAAGCCTTGTGTGCAGATCACCATACCAAGGGCTGTGAAGTGCTAGTCATGGAAAAATGGATGTTCACAGTCTTAAAAATAAGTAAATGACCAAACACACACACACACACGCATGTGCATGCACATGTGCACGCACGCACGCACACACGCACACATAATTTAGAAATTTCGGGGTTTGTTGGGAGAATGAGATGAGAAAATGTCTGTTAAGGAACTTTTGAAGATTTAATTTCATTCAAAATTCCAACAGGGTTTTGTGGGAAGCTTACAAGCTGATCCTAAAATTCAAACAGAAAAGAAAAGAACAAAGAATAACCAAGACACTTTCTGAAGATTAAGAAAAGGGGAGTATTGGTGCCATTAGGCTATAGTAATCAAGATAAAGTGTTACTGAAACAGTAGACAAACAGACCAGAATGAAGAGCTTAGACAGAGACTCCTTCATAAACGGAGACTTGGGCTAGAAAAGGGGCTGCTTCATGATATTTTGATGTATTATTCAAAATGATGTATTACTCAGAAAATGGCAGTAAGGCAAGTAGTTTAGCCACATGGAAAAAAAAAGTAACAAAATTTGAGATGAATTAATATCTTAATGTGAAAAGCAAAGACTTGAATCTGTTAGGAGAAAATATTGGAGAAAATACAATATCAGGGCAGAAGACCAAACAAAACAAAACAAAACAAAACCCACACACAATATAAAGAGAAAGGTTGATATATTTGATTATATTAAGTAATACAAATTTCTGCGTATCAAAGGATTCTATAAAATAGGAGAAGATAAAGTAAATCTGGGAGAAGATATTTGTGTGGTATATAGGTAATAAAGGGTTAACATACAACATATATAAAGAATTTCTATAAATCAGGAAAGAAAAGACCTGTAGCCCAATAGAAAAGTGGGCAAAAGATAGCAAGAACGATTTCCTGGGAGAGGCAAACTAATAAAGCAAAAAAAAAAAAAAAAACAGATGAAAAGACGCTTAGAGGCATGAAATGTAGATTACAATGATGAGATATTATTTATATCTATCGGGTTGGCAGAAATTAAAAGGAAAATATCGAGTGTTGATGAAACTATGAACAAGTGGGAACTTCTATGCACTGCTTGTGTGAATGTAATTTGGAACAAATAACCATAAAGAATATTTGGCATTTTAGTAAGTTGGAGCGTGCACATACTTTCAAAAAAGTTTAGAAAATGGAGATGGTGATTAGAAGACCAAAGAAATCCTCTACCTGCTACTTGTATACAAGGCAATATACAAAGATGTTTATTCCAACACTCTTTGCAATTAGAAAAAAATGTAACATCTTAAATTTCCATCAGTGACCATTGGCTAAATAAAATGTGATATAATTGTGCAACAGAATACTACAGATCAGTTGGAATAAATGATATGGAGGTGCATGTATCAGCAGGTAGAAAACTAGAAAGCCTAATCATAAGTGAAAATGTAGGTTGCAGAATCATACAGAGTATATCATTTTATAATGCTTGAAAAAAACAAAAACATTATATATTGTTTATAGATAAATATATACATAGTAAAAAACACAGATATGCAATGTATAAACCCAACTTCAGAATACTGATTAACTCTGTAGAGGGAGGAAAAGAGGGAAATGTGATCTGGGGTAGGTTCAAAGGAGCTTCAACTCTATTTGTAATATGTTCTCTTTAAAAAAAATTACAATTAGCAACATGTTAAAAATTCTTTATACTCATATTCTATGTATTTTTCTGTTTTATTGAAATAAAGTTTCAGGAAATTTTTGAAGCAATTCATTCACATTTATTTAAAATAATTTATTAAAAATAATAAAATAATTACTCAAAATTATATAAACTTTCAATCAAGTGAATTATATTAAGAGGTTGGGATTATTACAGTTTAGAAGCTTGGAGGAGGAGCCATGCAGAAGTGGAATTCAACCTCTTTGGGGGACTCTGGCTGGCTGGAAGGGGTGTCTCTGAGCAGAAAGATGAGGCTGGACTGGGAATATGGGAAGTCACCTTCTGCTACTGGGACTAATATCCACTGCCAGGTTGAAGAGGATTGCTGAGGTCATGATAGAGAGACAGGAAGGACCAAGTCCTCTGTCCCTCTTCCGGCCTCCCAGTCTCCCTCTGGTGTCCCCCCCGCCCAGTGTCGGAACTTAACGGGGAACAGCTGGCAAAATTTAACTGTTGTTTGCTGAGTCCCAGCCCCAGAATCACAAAACAGAGCATGTAAGTGTGGTTTTAAGGCTGAGAGGCAATAACTTGATAACAGATGCATCACAGAACACCTACTTCCTGTCATCTCACACTGCAGAATATCTCTCTGTTTATAATGGTAAAAGTAAAGGCTGCTTATTCTTCCACGACCTATTTTATATAGACCTGCAAGAAGTCAGCATTATTCTGATCTCCCCTGCTGCTTCCTTGTGGGCAATTCTACTTCCACCCTCATAGGAATAAATGAGAACCCATGTCTATTAATAGACCCTCTATATCCCCTTGTTGGGGTTTTCCACAGATTTCATTCCCACAAACAAAAACTTTAGCAAGTGACTCAGCCCTTCCCTGGACCTCAACTCTTCCATGATCATGAGGAATAACAGTGTTTGTGTGAAAAACCCGTGAGAGAACCTATCTCAGAGTTCTTCCATCTCACGGATGTCAGTACCTCCATCTTGACTTCACGAAAGCAACCCAGCCCCGCTGCTCCACCTTAGATTTTGTGATTTCTTGAACATCCTCCTATTGTCAAATCTTCATCTCTACTTTACATTTTTAGAGTAACACATAATCACCTATCTCTTCCTGAATCTTCCTTCCACTTTGCTTGTTTTCTGACTTCATGAAATCACTACTATCTTCCTTTAACTCTTCACTTTTCTCCTTGTCTGTTGGTGCCTCTCTGGGATTACTCATTATCCTACTTGCCTTAGACCTTAAAAACAACGCTTTAACACTATTATTATAATTACTTTTTACTCTCACTCTCCAGCCTTATTATCTCACCATAGACCACTTGCAGACCATCACTCCTGGATCAATACACAGATCAAGAATTTTTACTCCTGTACCAGGAGTGCTACTGGGGTCACCCCAGATTCTTGTCTTTTCAGCCAAGATTCTTCAAAGTGTAGTCTGCCCTTGCTATCTCCATGTTTCATCTCTACACACTGCAGTCTTCCCATTACTTTGCTGAATCTTATTTAAGGTAAGGATTACACTCTAATTTTAGAATCAGAGAAAACTTTTAATCATTATCCTACTTGGTCCCTCAATATATTTAATATTATTGAATTTTTCCTCTTTAAACTCTACCCATATTTGGTTCCTGTGTTGTGATTTTCTTCAGATCTTCCACCATTCTGCTCTTTCTCAGTGTACTTTTCAAGCTTTCATTTTTCAGGCTGTGTCTTAAATATTGGTGTTTCTTTGGCTCTTTCTCATATTATATGCATTCCTGCTGAGCTATGTCTTTCATTCCTGTAGTTTCAATGACTGCACAGTTGATGCCTCATCTCTCTTGTCTGGCTCCAACCCTGCACATCCACATTTCTGTTGATGTGTCCCATATCCATCTTGACCTATCCCGCTTTGTCCCTTATTACTATCTAGTCAGTTTATCAAGCCAGGGATATGGGTAGTGGATTAAACCCCAGCCTTTCTCTCTTGTTCATTCTGAATATTTAACTGTTACCAAGCCTTGAAGAGTCTACTTTCTGAAAACCTTTCAAATAAGATCCTTTCTCAAGTCATTGGCCCTTCCTTCTAAGTCTTCTCCCTTCCTCCATCCTTGTTCTCTTCTAATCCATCTTCTACACCACCATGAAAGTGATATGAAAAAAATATAATCTTCTTGCCTAACATCTTCCTCTATTTTTCCACTGCCTACAGAGTGCCTTTGCAAGGTATACAAGTCTCTTTGAAGTCTGACCCCTGCCTCCTCTGTCTTTCTCCCCAGTACAGGGCCCAGATGCAGCTGTTCTGAACCTCTAGCCAATCCCTAAATACATTCAGCATTTTCACATCTCTCCATGTTTGCCCATGCTGTTCCCTTCATCTGGAAAAACTTCTCCCTCCGCCCTCTCCATCCCTGCTTAGTCTGCTTGGAAAAGTTGAACTTCCTTTCTTAGCCTTTAAGTCTCAGATTAAACATGTTCTTCTCTGTGAAGCCTGTGGAGGCATCATGTTTAACATGAGAACGTGGCTCTTGGAGTCAACCATGTGTGTTTTTTTTTTTTTTTTTGCGGTACGCGGGCCTCTCACTGTTGTGGCCTCTCCCGTTGCGGAGCACAGGCTCCGGACGCGCAGGCTCAGCGGCCATGGCTCACGGGCCCAGCTGCTCCGCGGCATGTGGGATCTTCCTGGACCGGGGCACGAACCCGTGTCCCCTGCATCGGCAGGCGGACTCTCAACCACTGCGCCACCAGGGAAGCCCAACCATGTGTGGTTTTTAAACCTGGATCTGCCCTGATATAGTGCATAAGTAATCTTGATGAACCTTTAAAATTCAATGATAATATGCGCTTCACAAACTTTTTGGGTAGGATTACATGTGATAAATGGTAAAAGAGGTGAATGAGATAACATACCCAGCCAGTATTGGGCATCTGGTAGACGTTCAATCAGTGGTTGCTATCATTAATGTGACTGTGAATATTAATGATAAGGGTGATATTATCAATAGTAACATTCCAGGTACTCCCAAGCAGAGTTCTAACTCCATCCTATAGATCCTATATAGATTTATACAGCCCATCTAAATTTTGAGTATGTCACTCTTCCTCTCAACACTGTGAGCTCCTTCAAAACAGTGGCCTCCAAGTTGTGAATTAAATACGCCAAACCTCATTACTGAGAGGATTTGAAGCAGTTTACCAGAAGAGATATATAACAGTGGAATAAAATGTATAGGTGTAAGAATTATGCCAAAAGAGAAACACAGGTTGGTATAAAATAAAGCCAGAGTAAATTAGTTCATAAAAAAGTGTGTCATATAGTCCTGTGCAGTTCCCGGGATAGGTAACAGATTTATCTGTGAGCTTCCTAGTGGGTGGGGTCAAGAGTGAAACAAAATTTACATCATTTACAAGGGAAGGGTCAACCAGTTACTGAGGCTAAACGTAGCTTTTCCTGGAACTGAGAAAATTTTTTCATGAATTCATCAAAAAGTGAAACTGGTGGACTGTGAATATTTGCTACTCGTATTGTGGTTCTTGGGCCAATATCAATAGGAGCTTGTCAGACATGTGAAATCTCAGGCCTCACCCCTAATTACTACAGTCAAATCCACATTTTGACTCGATTCCCAAGTGATTTACATGCACATTAAAGCTTGAGAAGTGCTGCTAGAGAACAATATTGCCAATAACTTCCTCAAATAAATTTAAGGAGTTTTGTGTGGTCTTCTTCATAAGTTTAAGTTTTGGATTCCAAATTCCAAATATTTAGAAAAGTATTGTAGAAAATATAATCCAGTTCGCATATTTTTATGAAAGATATTTTTCATATCTTTTCAAATATGTTTTATGTCTCTCTTTCAATGAAGAAATAAAACATTATAGATATATTTACATTTCTTCTCCACTCACTGTCCCCTGCCTCCCTCCTTGAAGGTAATCACTACTGGGAGGTTAGGGAACTTCATTCCTATGCAGGCTTTTACCACTTGTGTATATTTCCATAGGATACCATTATTATTTAAGTAACTACTTCTTTTGAAGATCCTCAATGGAAACCCAGGACAGAGTGTGAAAACACAATTCAGTAAGAGCAATTAATACAAAGTATTGTATAACATCTGTGTGAGGGAAGTGCTTTCTGGCTTAATCCAAGGAAAGAATTTAGGTTTTAGAACTATGAGAATGGGTGGAAAAATGAAAAAAAAATGGTTGGGCAACATATTGTTTTGGTAATGTCCCAAGAGAAGAATTGAACATGGGAGAATTTAATTTTATATTTAGTGGTTGCAATATTGGAGCAAAATGACAGTCTTGATTGTCAGTATTAAATTCCAATATTTTGTTTTCCCTTTCTTTTTTTTTAAATTAATTTTTATTGGAGGAGTATACTTTTTATTGGAGGAGTATAGTTTTTACAATGTTATGTTGGTTTCTGCTGTACAGCAAAGTGAATCAGTTTTTAAAGAAAGAGATGTTTACCAACTTTCACTACACTCTGTCTTTAGATACCTGCTCCACTTGAGAGAGAAGCGAGTGCCAGGTGTGAGGTCCCACTGAGCTAGGGGGAAAGGTTCTGATTAAATTACATTATCCCAGAGGAAAGTAACAAGGGCTTTAGAGAAGAGAGCTGGCCCTGCCTGGAGGAAAACACGGCAAAGGGAGAGAAGGAAATCTAGATCAGAGGAAGGGCAGGGAATTGGCCCTGCTAACACCCTGCCCATTCTTTCCTCCACTCATCCTCTAATTTTCCTACCCGGCTATTTTTCATTCTCCAGAAAATTCTTCCTTCCTGCCTCCAATTCTATTAGGACTCTATCAGGATCTTCTGGAAGATACGTGCCTAAACCAGTTCTGGAGAAAATACAAAAGACTAATTAACATAGAAAACATTTTCAAATTTACTAGTAAGCCAAGAAAAGGTAGTTAACATAACACACCTTGGAAGAGTTTTAAACCTAACGGGAAGTGGTCGGAATACTTTCAAAATGACTGCAACTTTGTTCAACTCTTAAGCAGCTGTAATTCTCTAGGTCTACCTTAAGCATAAATTATTCTGATTTGAGGCAATTTTTAAACACCAAAAGGAACAGTACCACACACACAAAGTGAGCCTTTTTGCATTTAAAAAAAAAAAAAGCATTTTGGATTTCAGAATTCCAGACTTCTGAAAACCAGTGATGCAATCACTAACTGCGTTCTCTGGTAAGAACCTGGCATGCAGATATTTGCACTACAAGCAAAGGTGAAATCTTTATTCCATTGGGTATAGTCAGCATTTCAAAAATCATCATGGAAATTGTACATTTACACATTGTAAAATTGTGCAGCATAATGAAAATGTAGACATTAAAAATTTGGTAACTGGGGTAATCTACATTGTATACATTATCTTTTGTTCATCTTTATGTGTGGTCTTTTGCTAATCAAGTTTGACTAGCTGTGGAGGGCAACACAGGAATTTGGTGGTGGTGGGAGAGTGAACCAAAAGGTATCTTAGGTGGAATAGTGCTCTGGACCATTGGACTAGATGTTCATTAGGATCTCTGATACTTGGGTAAGTTTGCCCCATGTCTCTTCTATAAACTCTCACATATGTGTAGTCCTAGTGACAGGCTCTCCACACCTGTGTCAAGGGGGAAGATGCATTGCACTGGTCTGTAGAGTTTATTATTATTATTTAAAAAAAAATTTTAAAAACTTTTATTGAAGTATAGTTGATTTACAATGTTACGTTAATTTCTACTGCACAGCAAAAGTGATTCAGTTATACATATATTTCTTTTTCATATATTTTCCATTATTATTATTATTATTATTTTGCTTTTCAGAGTCTTTATTTTTGACATGGTCTGAATTCCCAAGGGTAAAATTTACACATTTCAGGATTTCACTATATTATCTTTTTCTCCCTGTTCACAGAACCTTCCTAGAAAAGTGAACTAAATGCAATACAGGGAACACAGTACAGAAAATGTTCAGGATTTTGATGTTTGTGGAAATGATGCTAACTTTCCCACTTAAATATGTTTCTTAAAGAGAGGGGCTTATTTCGATGTGGTCCCGTCCATTTGGTAAGAGTGTAGTCATTTTTGATGTAATGCCTCTGTGATACTGAAAAGTCACAACTTGTCCGAAGCGGCATTTAGGCTTTCAAACTCTCTTTTAAGGCACTGTTTATTTTCATTAAGCCTCTTCTTTTTAACTCAGGTGATGTATTTGTGTTTAGAAATGTATAACTTTGGCTTCCTTGGCTATTTTATTCTCATGCAGATTTTATGCTGATAAATGTGCACTGAAGTGCATTTGTATGATTATTTGTTTAATCTGGAAGCTCAGAGCACTTTGTATGCTCCTCAGCACAGTTCCCAGGTCAGGTATTAACAGTGTTTTTTAATGAGTTGATGAGGTTGATATTGATGGCAATGAAAAGAAAATGAGAATTAAATTAGTATAGTGAGATTTAGGAACAGAGCAGAAGTATGTTTTTGTCTTTACATAAAGTGCTTTGCAGGAAAAGATAAGTTTTATGCTTTTACCAAAATAGAATATCTGTGGCATTTATGATGTAAATATACTCATGACTGCTTGTTTGTTGACTTAAAACAGGCATAGACTTGTTCTAGATGCTAGTTTTGTAGCTATTTATTCTTAGAAGACATGAGAAAAAAATCAGCTTTCTGTATTATTTGGTAATATAATAAATATTTAAAAATTAAATATTTATTTCTTATAATTCATAGTTTGTAGTGTGCCACTAGAGATTGTTTAGTTCTCTTTTTAGATGGACTAGTCTATATTATTCCAAACAGAAGAGAATATATTTTGTTTTTAAAAAACTGCAATAAATGTCATTTTCAGCTATTCTAGGATACAAGTGTTACCAAACAAATTCCCTGATTTTACTGTTTTGGGTATTGGTCTAGAAATTGTCATATATATTTGTAGGATTTTTTGTCTCTATATGTTCCTTAAAGTATTGTAATATTGCTCCTTTCCCCAAGTGTGCTATGAAAACTTTTAATTGTTGTTGTTATATATTGTAGATTAGTTTTATTTTTCTTTAACTGGTTATGATTTCCGATCTATTGGCCCTGCTACTTGGGTCTGCAGTATCTTTTTTTTTCTTCTACTTTTCGTAAATGTGTACTAGAACCTAGCCTAGGACCTAGAAAGGTGAGCTGAGTATTTGGATGAGTCAGCCTGCTTTCTTCCCACATTTTTCTGCTCTTTATTACTAGACCTTGCTTAAGGCTGAAACACCTACACTTGAATCACATGGGCGGACTCTAAAAAGTGGAAGTATCAGGGCCCTGCCCTAGGTTTGCTTAAATCAGAATGTGTGTTGGCGGGGTGTGGGCAGGGAATATACACGTTAACAAATTCCCTAGGTGATTGTGCATATTAATGTGGGGACCCCCTGGACTGGTACTCCCTAATCCTGCTTTCACAACCTTTCATTCTGACCACAAAAGTATAGTTGACCGTCAGAACAGCCTCTCGGACTCCAGCCAATCCATGGATAGGAACACTTGAATAGCAATATTGTGTTAGATTGGATTAGAGTTTGATAAGCTGTCTTGTGGTTCATATTAAATGACATCTGAGGCCTCTCTGGGGTGAGGGGGGTGTTGGAGCTAGCGGGACAGCCTTTCTGTCACAGTTACTTTGTCCCAGCCTCCAACATGTTGTAGTTTTGACTTATTCCTTACTTGTTCTTTTTAGCGCAAATGGGAAGTCATCAGAATGTTTTGGGTCTACTCAATAGCAGCCTTGGGATGGAATATGACACTTTCTCTAAGAAATGAGAGTGAAGATATTAAAGTGGTGATAATAGAGAGAATATGAGTTCTTCAGCTGCCTTCCAGCCAAGTTACACATTTATTTGCATCTACATTTAGTCTTTCCTTTTTCCCTTTTCTTAAAATGGAAGAAGTGACATTGTTGACACCCAACTAGGGCTCTTCCCTCCATCTGTGCCCTAGATCCCATGTTTTCCACTCTCTAGGTGAACATGATTTATGGATTATCTTCTTCTCCTAGATCAACAATCTCTTCCTATTGGCTCCTCCTTCTCGGATTTTTACCATGCTCAAATCTTCCTCATCTTTTCTGAATCATCCTATTTCTCTCTTCCACTAATGGTCCAACTTAATGAGAACATCACCTGTGCTCTCACTGCACTTCCTCATTCTCCACTTTCTTCCTTGGCACACTATGATTTTGAGGCGATCACTAAGACTGCTTTGCCAGTCATCGAAGGTCTCTTCATGCTCACTCCAATAGGCACTTCTTAGTCTTTTTCTTATTTGTTATCTTGGCAGCTTGTGATATCATTGACGGCTTCATCTGTCCTGCAATCCTCCCTTCTTAATGAGGTGGTGCCCTTAGCCCTCCAACATCTGCCACCCTTCTTATTCTGGCCCAAGTACACACATTTCAGCTTTAATTTCCTAAAAGATGCACTTATATGTTACTGAGATATTCAGCATAAATGTTCTCCACGGTCCTCCCAAGGAAACCCCACATGTGCTTCTTGAAAGACCAGCTTTTGGATGCCTGTCACGGCAGTGCTGGCCAGTATTAGCCAAGAAAAGCTACAAACGGCACCAACTAAATGAAAATTCATTTTCTCCCCTTTCTTAAAAATCCTCCTCAGCCTTGGAATACTCAGAACTGGGAAGGAGAGAAGACAATTAAATACAAAAAAATAGCTGCATTTTCTTTTCCCAGAGCCACTGCTCAGGCCGGAGCTGGGGTGAGGGGAGAGGATTTGGACTGGAGATTCAAGTTTTAAATTAAATTCATTTAAAATTCTAAAAATCTAAAGTGAATCTTAATTTCCAAAATGATTATTGTTTTAGCTGGAAATGCCTGGATAGCTACTGGCATATACCAGAAACATAGCCATGGTAAGAGATTTGGAAGAACATCTTGGAGATAGTGGTGGAAGAAAAAAAAAGCTATTTTCTATTTGCACTCCGTCCAGTTCCATCCATTTAATTTGTCGGCAATCATACAGATAATGTTTGGTGCATTAGAGTTACCTTTGTGATTACATAACTGAAAAAAAATCAACCTCCAAGTCATCTTAATTCTTCCCTCCCTCTTCTATTTCCTTCCTGTTTTCCTTCTTTTTTTCCTTTCTTCCTTCCTTCCTTCCTTCCTCCCTCCCTTTTTTTCTTCCTTCCATCCTTCCAAATATATGGAGGCCATACTCTATGTCAAGCACTGTATTAGGTGTAAGGGATACATAAGGGAAAATGTCAGAAACAATCTTTGCCCTCATAGAGTTTACATTTTAGTATCAGAAAATAAACAGTTAATAATGGCTTTGAGCTGAGACCAAATGAATTAAGGGAACGTGCCAAAAAGAATATTTAGGAAAGAGTATTTCATGCAGCGGGAAAAGTAAATACAAAGACTTATGTAAGAGTGTGATCAGCAGCCTTGAGGAAGAGCAGAAGCCCAAAGAGGTATGGGGAAAGTGGTAGGAGATAGAATTAGGAAAGTGAGGCTGAAGGGTAGATGATGTAGAACCGTGGATCTTTAAGTTGTATTCTAAGTGTGATGGAAAGACATTGGTTGGTCCCAATGAGTGATACAACTTGATTTGGGTTCTAAATATAGAGAGACCACAGGGAGACGAAAGTGGAAGCCAAATGAACAGTTTGAAGCTATACTAGTAGTTCAGGCAAGAGATGATACATCTCGCCTGAGATATGATGAGACATGATTGGACTCTGGTTATAATTTGAAGATGGAGCTGATAGAATTTGTTGATGGACTAGCTGCAAGATATGCAAAATAGGCATCAAGGATGACACCCAAGTTTGTTTATGTACTTGCTTGTTTTCAAGAGTAATTGGCAGGATATTGGTGTCATTTACTGGGATACAAAAATTCACAGAAAGAACGGGTTTGGGGGGAAAAATCAAGAGTTCAATTTTGTTATATTAAGTTTGAGATGCCTTTAACCATGTTACTTGAGGTATATGGGTAGAATTAAGAGAAGAGGTAGGATAGAAGACTCCCTGCATCTCTTTTTAGGGAGTCTTGTGTTTATAGTTGGTGCTTTAAGCCATATGATTGCAGTTAACCATCTAGGGACCAGGGAAATAGAGGAGAGAAGAGGTTAAAGAGCTGAGCTTGGCTTACTCCAGCAGTTAGAGAACAGGAAAGGAGATGTATCCATCGATGGAGGCTGAGAAAATGTGTGCAGTGATTTCCTTAAAGCCGAATAAAGAAAATGCCTTAAAAAAAGTGAACGTGGGCTTCCCTGGTGGCGCAGTGGTTGAGAGTCTGCCTGCCGATGCAGGGGACGCGGGTTCGTGCCCCAGTCCGGGAGGATCCCACATGCCGCGGAGCAGCTGGGCCTGTGAGCCATGGTCGCTGAGCCTGCGCGTCCGGAGCCTGTGCTCTGCGGCGGGAGATGCCACAACGGTGAGAGGCCCGCGTACCGCAAAAAAAAAAAAAAAAAAGTGAACATGATCGGTCAGTTGTTAAATGCCACTAAGAGATTAAGTTAGATGAAGACTGACTTAATGCCATTGGATTTGTAAGTATGGACATCATTGATGACTTTGATGAAAGGGGTTTCAGTGAAATGGTAGAGTTGAAAACTTGACTGAAGTCAGTTGAGGGGGGAATGGGAAGATTGGAAGTAGGGAGAACCAATGGACAATCCTTGAGAGTAGGAGTGAGGAGAGATTGGAAAGAGTTGTAATGAAGTGGATGAAGTGGAGTGGTAGCTGCAGTTGACGATGGATCAAAAGAAGGCTTGTTTTCAGATGGGTAATATTACAAAATATTTGTGTGCTTGTGGGAATCATGATGTGGGAGAGGAAGAGACAATTACAGAAACAAAGCAGGAAAAAAGGTAAAAGGGGGATGAGACAATGAATAGTATGGTCTCTGATGTGAACAATGACATCAGTTGTGTCCTGCATAAACAGAATAATACAGATGTTACAGACCTGCTGTTAAGAGTATCAGGTCATGTAGACTGTGGAAAAGCCCTTGGTCAATGGAAAACTACTTATATTTAGTAGTTATAAAACTAATATATTTAATTGAGTCATGTTTATTGATCAGATCATCATGTCACCTACCCCTGAGATATCCATTGGCATACAGATCTGCTGGGGCAAGGTGGCAGAAGCCTGTATTCTTACATGTTTATTTGAACACATAGCTTTTATATAATTAGATCAGCAACAAATATTGGACCATCTTTGATGTACCAGGTACTGATTCAGACACTGGGGTTACAGTGATGAAAAAAAGACAAAGTCACTGCCCATAACAATCTTCCATTCTACCAAAGGGAGACGATGGATAGACATATGAATAAATAAATATGATATTTTCTGGTGACACTTGTTAAGAATAGGGAAATGTAATAAGGAGACACCGACCTCATTCCTTTGAGGTTGAATTTATTAAATAGGGAGCCCATGTGCTCCAGAAACACCAAAAGTGTTCTGATCATGGTGAGGGTAGTTATCTGTAATTCTCACAAACTTCTGAGACAGGTGAATCAAGACAGAATTAATTCCCACTTTTCAGATGAGGAAGTGCCATTTCAGGAATTAAGCGCAAGTTGTAAAAGGAAGATTCACATACAGATATTTTGGCTTCAAACTTATTTCTCTCTTTATGATAGCAGGAAAATGTATGTATATAAATTAAAAATGCTTTTTATCCTCTTTAAAGATCATTGTGTACATTAAAAAACAAACAATTATAAACATACAGGAATTAAGATCTTTCTGTTTTCAATAAGATCTAGAAAATTTAAGTTTGTCCTTCTTAAGAAAAATGTAAAACTATATTCTTGATCAATCTTCTGTAATGACACTCTTTTAGGTTGTGTGAAATTTATTTTTTATGACATGTTTTAAATGATTTCATTTTACTACCTTTATTCTTTATCATGTATCTTAAACATTAATGTTTGCCAAGGGAAAAGTCATTTATAAAGTCCTTTTTTCCCCCAGACTACAGAGAGAGATTTTCCTAAATGGAGAGATAAATATTTTAAACTAATACCCTCTAAAATTTCACTTTGGAAACATGAAACCATTTGGGGAATATAAATGTGCTGTACAAGGCTGTTGGCTAAGAAACTCTAAAGCCACAGATTCCTTGTTAACTAAATGCTAAAGCAATGGATAAAAAAAGTATGATTGCTTTAATACCTTCTTTTTCCTTGTACTTAAACTAGACAACAATTTGGATCTGAAAGACAATTTTATCTTTTAAGCTCCTGAAAATTTTGAGTCATTTTTATTTGTGCTGCTAATTCGATGCAATCGAATTTTGAAATTTATTTCCCAAACCTTCTGATTGTGGTAAAGTTAAATAAAGCCTTAACTATTAAAAATGTAATGTTTCTAAACAGGACTCTGTGTAGTATTCTAGGCTGCCTTTCTTTATCCCCGTTTTGTAGATGTAAGCTCTGGGTTTTTAAATGCTTTGTCAGATGTTAAAATGTACGGTGTTTATGATGATGATGGAGAGTAATATAGTAATTTTATGAATATGAAGCAACTGAGAATCAAATGGCTTAATATTGACTTTTTCCAGACTTCTGGTAATCTTATGCATCAACTTTGGGGAAATCAGGTATCACAGGGAGTGTCTAAAATCTTTGTCTGAAAGTCTTTTCATTCTTAACTGCCAGAGAATATAAAAAATCAGCTGTGGTATTTTCAGAACTATCCAATTTCAAATGCCCTTTTATTCAGTGCTTTTATGACCAGTTGCTTGACAACATATAGATATGGTTACTTCACATCAATGTTCCTGTACAATAGGTTTTGGCCTATTTTTCTGGACATATGCTGATACGTAGTAGTTCTCAACCTAGTGCCAGATTTTAAACTGGCTTTATTCTTTTGCATTTTCACAAATATTAGAGATCTTTGAAACTAAAAAAATTCCTGCTACATACTCTTTGAAATGTATTTTGAGACAAGTTTTAGTCCCTAGTGGTGTAATGTGTTGGGTTTGTTAGACATTAAACATGCCATATGCAAACTTAAGCTTTTAAAAACATCTTCTCTATTCCTCTATTGACTTGAACATTTGAGAGTGTATGTTTGTTATTAATAAGCTAAAGTTTTTAAAATATAGGCATTTTAAAATAGATCATTTAAAATATAATTAATAATTATAATATAATTTCAAATTTATTTCAATAGTAACTATGACCTTTAACCTCCTCTTTTGGCTTTTATATCCGTTTTGTTACCTTAGGCAGTGTTAAGTATATATATATATATCCCCCAACACACAGACTTTTGTTTCTCTGCATTTATAAATTTCTATAGGATATTTTATAGACATAGATAAGAACATACATTTATAGTATAGTCACATACTATGTCTAATATTTAAAGCACATTGGAGAAAGATACTCATAAACATTTTTTTATTATATTTTGTTTATTATGTCATCTTAATCATCATTATAGGAGGGAATAGATTAATAATACAATAGATCAAGACTACAAGAAAAATGTAAGAATAACTCTACACAAAAATTTATGCAAATAATGGAATATAAAATAACCACTGACTAGATCTTCTCGGTTTAGCAAATACTTTAAAGCCAAATGTTTAGACTCTTAACTTAGCAGAGAGAGTGACTTAGAAGACAGTTCCAAGTTAAAGCAGTTGTATGTTTGAACTAAAAACAATGTGCATGGGGGTCCTAAGCAATTCTAAGGGATTATTTTTTTCCTTTTAAGAAAAACACCACCTTGTGGATCACCAAGTCCAGATTTGTACAAAGAAAAACTAGTTCAGGGCTGAGACTGAGAGCTGATACATTTCAAGGAGGACCGGCCGGCTGCACTTGTGAGCGGTGACAGATCTCTGTGAAATATAATCCTGATTAAAAATGCATGTGTGAAACCTCTTCGAATAAAGCACTGTGTCCAACAGCGTTTTTTGAGCTCCTGCATGTAAGATGGGAAGACTAATGTAGCTACTCTTGTACTATTTACCCCATCATTTGCTGGCTGCTTTACATTTCTGAAATCGTCTCTATCTATGACTTTGAACTAGGTAGAGTTGTATTTTTCTGTAAAAAAAAAAAAAGTCATTGATGCTAATGAATTTAGAAATTCAGAAATTCAACACACACACATACACACACAGCCTTTTTATAAACATAGCCAAATCAAAGTAATGTGCTAAGTGATGGAAAGTAGCGATTTAGATGAACATCAATGACTGTGATATTTAAGACTTTTACTACTGCTAAGTCATGTAGAATAAAAAGAGGCATATGTATGCCACTACTTCACACAGATTAGCAACTCTATTGTTGCAAGTCTATTACTCTTGCATCACCCAAACTTTAATCAACTATTGAACAATTTTGAGTGTGTACATAAACCAGTTTTCTTCATTTGGGGTCCAGATTTCCAGATCTGAGGGAATTCAGGTATAAAGCTCTAGAGGTTTCTAAAATAGAGATAAGGTACATCTGTCTAGCAAAAAATAAAAGCAACTAATGCAGCTATGGAGGTGCCTGGTAAAATCTGAGCCAACCAAGTTGCCTTTGTGCCCATGTGTTTGTTACAACCCTGTGTGATTTTGGTCCTATGATTATGGCTTAGAATGCCTAATTATGGCCATGTCTTTTGTTGGGATCTAAAAGGGGGGCACAAACCATGCAAAACCATGCAAACCTTCTTTAAAACCTTAGGAAATGAAGAATTGGGGAGAGCAATCTATAAAATGACCCTGTGAAGTAACACAAAGTGTGATCCATGTTTGTCTGCAATCACATGGCCCTAGTTAGTTGTGTAATTGTGATACACACAGACAGACATGTACACAGATGCACACACACACACAAAACATATATATATATTATATATATATGAAACAAATAAATCAGAAACAAATATTTATTGAGCTTCTTCAATGGGCTCTATGGCTTTATAATAGCTACAGCTTTCTAGATTCCCCTGAATATTTATTTTTAATGGCTATTTTAAAAGATAGAGTGTTTTATTTGATGTTCTTTATAAAAAAAGATCACCTGAAATTTTCTGCATGATAATAACTTCCAAATGAGAACATTTTAATGTAATTTCTCCAAATAAAGTGTAACTTTCTGCGTCTGTATTTTGTAAAATGTGTGTAGAGGTTGTGGCCGCGTGAGTGTCTTTGTCCTGCCTCCTCTTGAAAGGCCTCAGTCTTAGTATACTGTGGGTCGTGACAGTCCTTCACAGGAAAAAAGGAAACTCAACTCACAAATGCAGTGCCTTTCACATACTGGGACTTTCTTCTCAATGATGCAAGCATCAAAATATTCAAGATTTTAAGAGTTCTAATTTTATACAACAAAGTGAACAGGTGAGAGGAATGTACTTGCCTTCACGTCAGCCTCAGAGCTGAAAATATTATTAAGTACACAGTTATCTTCTCTCTTTTACTTATGCAATAAACACGATTTGATTACTTATTGGTAACACAATTGCATTTGCAGATACTTAATTTTAATTGGAATATTAAAATGAGTTTTGTTTGAGGGATCAGTAACAGCGCTTACTTGCCTTAAGTTTGAGATTTAAATGTATGATTTCTTAAATTTTACGTCTTTCCCAAATATTTGTTTGTATTTTCAATAATGTCTATTCCTTATGGGACTAAGCCTATAAAAATACTTCTTTAAAATGCGTATGTTTAATTATGTATATTATTATGTGTTTATTACAGATAGTGATTATGTTAAAATAAATATAGTAACTTTTTGAGGCGTATGTTCATGTCAACGTATACAACATGAAATAGTGGATGAAATTCTACAACAAGATATGTTGCAAACAAACCAATGAATAAAAATTACTGTCACTGAGAACAACAACAAATAGCTCTCTAAAACCTTTAAGACCTTGAATATTTTTCCTAATCCCCTGGTGCCTTTTAACAAGTGAAACTATGTTTTTTTATAAAATTGTCAATGGCTTTTCTTTAGATTTATTGGGGTCCCTACTTAAATGGAATATCTGTCGTTTGTGTTTCAACAATATACAAAGCTGTCTCATGTATTATTTTCCTGGTACACATGCACACACATGAAAACGCTTACAGAGAAGTTCATCAGAGTGAAAGCCTAATCACCTCCGTGTAAAAAGTGATCCTCTACGTCTGGTGCAGATATAAAATGAGTAAAGCATACAAGCATTTTTTTCTTCACTGGTATCCTCTTAGTAATGAATGCTTCGATATTAGAAGTGAAATGTAATTCATCCTTATCATTCAGTATATTTTACTTTATTTGCAATTAATTCTCTTGCTATATTACATCTATTTTAATACATGTTTTCTTAGAAATTCTAAGGAGAGTACGGCCTCTAATTTATTTCCCATCTTGCCGTTGATTTAAGCAGGATTTAATACCAGTGATCTCCTTTCTTAGTTACAAATATACACACTGAGTGTTCTGAGATTTATGTATGAACCTAGAATTCAGAAATGTGTTTTTATTACTCCTTTTGAGTTAAAATTAATTACCAATTATTAATTTAAAAATTCACAATGAGAATTAGTAGTCTCAGGTTGCTATTTAATTAATTCCTGTTATTCTCAAACTTTAAGTTGCTATTGATATTAATATCAATGTTTTTGAGCAACCATTTCTAGTATCAAAAGGTTATCTAATATTCCTAGTTGGTCTGAAATTACTGTGTGTGCATAGGTGTGTGAATAATTTTTAAATTTCCTTTTTGATTCAGAGAGATTAAAGGAAAAAATTATAGTCTAAATGTTGATAAAAATATTTGTTTTTCAGGATGTCAATTCCAGAGTTCTATACACAATTACAACAATTTTTATACATATCAAATTGCAGTGGCTTTTAATTACAGTTTCAAAAGTAAAAATTATTAGGATAAAAATCACTCAGTGGAGTCACTGATAAGAATCGTCACTAAATGCTATTATATGTCTGAGATTTCAAATCTCAATTTCCATTCCCTTGAAAAAGATAATCTGTAAAACAAATGGGTTTAGGAAACAAAAACCCCATAACTTTTTTTTTTTTACATCTTTATTGGAGTATAATTGCTTTACAATGGTATGCCAGTTTCTGCTTCACAACAAAGTGAATCAGTTATACATATACGTATGTTCCCATATCTCTTCCCCATAACTTTTAAACCAATTCTAGCTCAATAGAAACACAAATCTATCATAATTATAAAACAGCTACAGGGATGAAAGGGAGATAGAAGAAATAAAGATAAGAGGAAATGTTTCAAACATTGAACAATGTTTTATTTCAGTGCTTATACTCATATATGTTGAGCACTTCATTTTGAAGTGCAATTTAAAATAATGACTGTTGTGATAATTTGGGGGTGAAACCTCCCTCTCTATTGCAGATCTGGTTGGAGAATGCATGATCTTCCCTAACAATAGTTTTCATACGATGTATGAAACTCCAGGACTTTCCAAGAAAGATTTTGAGGTTTCCTTTTAGAATCCTTATCCAATGATATTTTACTTATCATACAGTAGCATACAGTGTCTTCTGCAAATGGAATGTGAAATATTCAAGAAGCCCTACATGTAAGAATGTGAACGCTGACCCTTGTTTCTGAATGACCTGGTTGATATACGTTCCAGATAAGCAGCTGTGAGCCCTTTTAGTGATCATTAATTTGAATAACAAATTTAGAATCCCCCCAAAAATATGTTTCTTCTTAACATTAACACACAGGTACAGTGATGGTAACACCCCTCCTGGCCCAGAGTCTTTAGTTAAATCATCAGTTTGTTAACTGCTGTTTGCAAGGTAAACCCTCCCTCTGGAATGAACTTCTTTAAAGCAAAATGAAATAAAATAAAGGTAAGTAAAAGTAAATAGATTTTCCTATTGCAAGTTATTACTTCAGGAATGAAGAAGATGGGTATTGATCGGCACCATGCTTTGCCATTACTGTCAGGTCCACGTAGATGCTGAGACACTTTATTCTAAGCAAACAGCCTTTTTCTCTTCTGACATGGGATTCCAGTGAGAATTGAAAAAAGTAAAAGGTTTGTAAAAACATTTTTCTGTCCTTCTTACAGGGACAATTTATGTTGAAGTAACGGTTTCTGAGATACTTGCACCTGTTATTGATTTATTTCTTCTTTGTCACGGACAGTCTCCTGTTTTATAATACAGCTACCCTTGTATACTGCTCTTAGGCAGTAATTTAGAAATAATTTTAGTGGCAACAATGTCCCGAGGGGCTCAAAATAGAGGAAGCACATGAATCAAAAACCTACACCTGTGTATACATTTTCTAGATGCTCTCTGGAACATAATGATCGTTGTGATATTTATTTTTACCACTAATAAGGGCAGCTACCATGATGAGCTGTTGTCATAACGTTGCAAATGGAATTCTAAATCCATGAAGTCCCCATGGTTTCTGGTCAAATAACCCTTCCACATGACCTTGTGAATCCACGGAGTGGAAAACAGAAAAGAGGGTGAATAAAATAAACTTAAGGTAATCGAGGTATAATTTATTGTCATCAAAGATGGGCTAAGTCTCTTTTGATAAGAAAGCAAACCTGAGTCAAAAATCCGGTAAATCTGAAGAAAAACTTTTGTTTAAATCACTGAGCAGCTTTGATGTGCAACTATAAATTTGCACACCAGGACACGTATAAGCATCCACTTTATCTGCGTGCCCACCAATACAGTATACAATTGTTTCCTCCTAAAAAATCAATATGGCTGTGATGTCTCTATGGTTCATTCACTGTTTATGGATAGGGATTAATGTTTGACCTTCCCTTGCCTTCTTGACTTGAACCAATTACTTTAGAATAATTTTTCTGGTTTAACTTTTTATCACATCTTCTGACATTTTAGTGAATAATACTTGACAGCCATGAACATCTGCAAAAGTTATTGTTATCATAACTTGAGCTCAATGGAACTACCGTCACCGATGCTCTGAGGATCACATTGCACTACGGAGGAGGGACACACTTATGTTAAAAAAAATTGTTTGATTTCTTAGTAGGAATCTTTGTTTAGTTTGCTTTAACAAACCCAGATTGTTTAAAAAAAAAAAAAAAGACACCTGGAGGTGGAAAGGACATTTGCATTCCATACAAGGAAAGCCTCACAGTATTTTTCACTTTAGAATTTTATGCATTATTGTCATGCATGAAACAGCTTTTAGTCTTCTCTCTACATATATATTTTTCTTAAATGAACAAAACGAAAATCTTTGGAAACATTTAGCACTGCAAACCAGTTTATGCATCATAGGTTTGCAAGTCATTTATATATATGTCTAGCTGATTCACTTTGTCATAAAGCAGAAACTAACCAACGATTGTAAAGTAATTATACTCCAATAAAGATGTTTAAAAACTTTAAAAATAAATAAATAAAGTATTTCATTTTAGCATCCTGATTTCTTATTCAGTGTGCACGCAGGGAAACTGGTATACTGCATTATCCTTGAAGAAAGCAATAGAGAGAGAAAATGCAGTCATTTCTGTACATATAACAATATAAACCGCAAAGATTAAGGGAAATCATTTTGGGGAGCACCACAGTTTTTCAACCAAAGGCACTTAAATAATTACCTTTTTAAGCAACTTTTATTGACTATGCAAAAGGATAAAAAGTAATCTTACTTGTTTTAAATGGTATAAAGCAGCCAAATGCCGTTAACAGAGTGTTACATTTCTTATTTCACTAAGATTGTCGAAGCTTACCAGAAAGAGATAAAAAATGTATAAATGCAGGAGCACTGGCTAGTAATATCCCAAACCATTGTCAGTGGACTCCTACTTTCTCCTGCCAAAATATGTGGAAGCATGCATGGATTGTACTAGATTAGTAAGAGGGGCTCGTTTCCGTGGCATTAGCCAGGTATCTTAGCAACAAGACCATACCAGATTCTAGCAGTGCTCTGTGGTGGTGCATGTAATATCCTGGACATAATCTGTCTTTTAATTTTCTTTGGATTGTAGTGATATTACAGATACATGTGTTCAGTTATAGATCTTTATTTAATAAGAAGAATGCCTTAGCTGAAGATTTGTACTATGCCAGGAGTGGGCAACTCACAATAATGTTGCTGGCGGCGGTTTAGCCCAGGTACTGCCTTGTCTCACATTTCAGATTGACAGGAAAACTTACTCCCTTGATTAAGATGTGCCTCATCGTTCATATCTTTATGCTGTGGAGATGAGGATGCTGCTGGAATTCATAATACTAAGAACGTTATTTAATGTCAGATAGAATTCAAATTGCTCGTACAATTGAAATGTCATCTAAAACATGCCACCGTATGCAACACCACTTTATTATAAGTCACTGAGAGCAATATCTTAAATTTGGAATTGCACTAATCCTTCATCTGCTTTGTTTACCTTTCATCTATAATAGAGATGTCGAATTTCCTCCAAACTGGATTTGCATGTTTTAACCGCTTTGCTCACACAGCTCAAGATGTGTGGGAAAACTATATAGGGGTACTTCCTTTGATTTTCTTGTCTTTTTGTTGTTTGTTTAATGCAAATTAACAGCAAAAGATAGCTTTCAAATACAAGGCAAAATGCCATGTCAACGCTTTGGGGAAATAAGCTAAAGCTTATGGAAGAACATTTGATTATTTAAAGGATGGATTATAATACAAATAGTTGTCGGTTTATTGGTAATTGATTTTCTTGGCAATTTAGTTTCATGCAGTATTTTCTTGCATTTAATTGAGGCAATAATAATTTTGTAAGATTAGTTTTGTTCACCGTAAAATTACACATAAACTATTTAAGACTTTTGTCGTGCTTGCTTGGAAAAATTGTCCAGAACCATTGCCTTTCAAAATAAAGGTGTCCTGACAAAAAAATACTGTTTGTACGTAAGAGTTCTTAAAATTGTTTTCTAAATATTCATCTAAGACAAGCTTATCTCTTATAGATCAGTTTTCAGTACTAAAGAAGTCCCAGGACACTTCTTTACTTAGTATGTTGTAAAGTTTTCCATAAAAAATTACATTTTTACAGAGAGGAGAGTGATGTGAAGGAAAATGGGAAAAAAGAAGAGAGTTCTTAAAACCGCACTCCTTGTCCTCTCCCACTCAATATCCCCTTTCCCTGCCACAGCATTTCTCAAAGAATTTCAGCTCTGAAGTAGTGCTTAGTATCTTTGATGGGCAGCAATGGAGATTCTGTTTTGTTTCGTTTGATATTATATAGCATTTTTGTTTTTCATAACAGAGAACTGCTCAACAAACAGTAGTAGAACTTAAGAACGCTACCACAAAAGATTATTTCTTCATGGCCATTATTGATGTGAAATACGTAAGAGTGTAAGGAGTCCCAAAGTTAAAACTCTCTGAGTTGGATATGTATCTCCATATCATTGGGTATAAGCATCTGTATGATACTTTTCCAACATTTATTTATATTTATGAAGATATGCTTTGACTCCTTCTAAAGTAGCCATGCATATGAATAATGCCATGGTGTTATATCATTCACTCTGGTTTTTAAAGATGTCTAGAATCATCTAGAACAGCCTTTCAAAGGGATTTCTGAAGATTTCATGCCTTAGAATTACTTGGTATATTTCTGGAAAATTCAGATTCCTGGGTTTTTGTCCAGACTCACTGTATAAGCCTCTTTAAGGATTCAGAGATATCTGTAGCTTTTCTTTGGCACATTAGAGTTTGAGAACCATTGGTTTAAAATAATGAATGACAATCAAGAGAAAGCTTAATTTTCAAAATAGGGTTAGTTTTGGCAAATTAGACCATCAATATTTATATTTATGTATATTTATATATGTAAATAACTTGAGATTTTCCTAAAAATAACTTCAAGCGAAGGGCTTGAAATTTTTTTAAACTAGTTAAAATTATGCAGTTTGTCATTACGGGCCATTTTGCCTAGGTCTTTTCAATGAATATATTAACTTGAGGTCCCATGATATCTTTTTAAATCATGTGGGAAGAGGACATACTTTTTTCATAGCTGGGAATTTTATTTGAATCTTTCTCTTAAAATATGAAAACTCAAAATGTATTTTTGTAAATACATAATATCAAAATATGATTTGTTGCATTCCTTGAGGTAAAAAAGGGGACTCAAATAAAAAATCAAGAACTAATGCCTTCTAATTTAATGGTAGAGGTTTTTTTTTCATTTCTCTTAATTTTCATTCTATCTTTGGTCTGAGTACTGGCTTTTTTTTTTTTTTTTTTTTTTTTTTTGCGGTGTGCGGGCTTCCCACTGTTGTGGCCTCTCCCGTTGCGGAGCACAGGCTCCGGACGCACAGGCTCAGCGGCCATGGCTCACGGGCCTAGCTGCTCCACGGCATGTGGGATTTTCCCGGACCGGGGCATGAACCCGTGTCCCCTGCATCGGCAGGCGGACTCCCAACCACTGCGCCACCAGGGAAGCCCCTGAATACTGGCTTTGAAGTTATGTTTTTCTTCCTCTTGGCATAATTCCTGGTGACCAGAAATGATCTTGCATTTACCAGCATCTTGGGTCCAGAAGCATCTCTGAGTTTTACGTAAACTAAATACAGAAATCAGCTTAGTAAGCTGTGAGGTACAATCTTCTCTTGAGTGTAAAATGACATCTGGTTAATGGCGAGATGTGTTATATAGCAGTGCTTAAGAGATAGTGGAACACAGAAAGGCGAATTAAAGAGCAGCTCAGAGTCCATGTGAATGTGATGGGCTTCCAAGGCTTATGCTATAGGATTGATTCCGATGCAAACCATCAGCAAATGGTTTGTAATAGATGTGCACAATTCCAGAGACTGACAACTTGGAAGCTGGTCTCAGGGCCAGAAATGTAGGAGCAATTATTCTGTGATACCCCTTTGTACCTCTTTGCATGTGGTGTATCAAAATATAATCAAATAAGGAAATGTTTCTACTACTCACCTCAGAATTATAAACATTACTTAGAGTGATGTATCTGACATATAACTTGGTAGTCTTTTTAGAATTGGAGCAATTACTATCTCATGACTACTCCCAAATATACATTTACAACCTTGACCTTTTTCTTACATAATTGTTGCACCGCTAGCTTCCTGTCATTAGATACTCTGCCATCATCTCAAATTCAGCCTTTCTAAAATCAAAACGAATGTTTTCCTCTGAACACAAGATCGTGTTCCTGATTTCTCAGTTTCTGTCGGCAGTGCCACCATTTCCCTTAATACTTGTATACAAAGCCTCTCAGTAATCTGTATTAGGTTCAGTGCCTATACTAAGATGTCTAGTCAGTTTTGCACATTTCTAGTCAGTTTTGTTGTCACTGTGAAGTAGTTTGTTTTGAAAATGGTCCATAGATGGGCTGAGAAACATTTTTATTCCATGACGTCAAGCCAGATTTATCAACACCCAATAGAATGACACACTCTATCCTATCCACCTTTTCAGAGGCTGCCACAACTGGAGAGGGTCCTTTTATATACATCGTCTCCTACAAGCATACCTTGGAGATATTTCAGGCTTGGTTCCAGACCACCATAATAATGCAAATATTGCAATAAGGCAAGTTAAATAAGTTTTTTCCCAGTGCATATAAAAGTTATGTTTACACTATACTGGAGTCTATTAAGTGTATAATAGCATTATGTCTAAAATAAAGCAGTGTACATACCTTAGTTAAAAAAAATACTGTATTGCTAAAAACTGCTAACCATCATCTGAGCCTTCAGTGAATCTTAATCGTTTTGCTGGTGGAGGGTCTTGCCTCGATGTTGAGGGCTGCTGACTGATGAGGGTGGTGGTGGCTGAAGGGTGGGTGTCTGTGGCAATTTCTTAAAATAAGACAACAATGACGTTTGCTGCTTGATTGGCTCTTCCTTTCATGAGCAATTTCTCTGTGCCATGTAATGCTCTCTGATAGCATTTTACCCATGTAGAACTTCTTTCAAAATTGGAGTCAGCCCTTTCAAAACTTGTAGCTGCTTTACCAATTAAGTTTATAAAATATTCTAAATCCTTCATCATTGTTTCAACAATCTTCATAGCATCTTCACCAGAGTAGATTCCGCCTCAAGAAACCACTTTCCTCATCCACAAGAAAAAACTCCTCATTCATTATAGTTTTATTATGAGATTGCAACACTTCAGTCACAGCTTCAGGCTCCACTTCTAATTCTAGTTCTTTTACAATTTCCACCACATCTTCAGTTACTTCCTCTGCTGAAGTCTTGAACCCCTAAAGTCACCCATGAAGCTTGGAATCAACTTCTTCCAAACTCCTGTTAATGCTGATATTTCGACGTCTTCCCATGAATCACAAATGTTCTTACTGGCATCTAGACTTGTGAATCCTTTCCGGAAGGCTTCCAATTGACTTTGCCCAGATCCATCAGAGGAATCACTATCTATGGCAGCTATAGTCTTATAAAATGTATTTCTTAAATAATAAGACTTGAAATTTAAAATTATTCCTTGATCCATGGGCTGCAGAATGGATGTTGTCTTAGCAAGCATGAAAACAACATGAATTTCATCAGGCATCCCCATCAGAGCTCTTGGGTGACCAGGTGAATTGTCAATGAGCAGTAATATTTTGAAAGAAATCTTCTTTTTCCGAGCAGTAGGTATCAACAGTGGGCTTAAAATATTCAGTAAACCATGATGTAGACAGATGTGCTGTCATCAGGCTTTGTTGTTCATTTTATAAAGCACGAGCATAATAGATTTAGCATAAATGGTAAGGACCCTAGGATTTTTGGAATGGTGAATGAGCATTGGCTTCAGCTTACAGTCACCAGCTGCATTAGCCCCAAACAAGAGAGTCAGCCTGTCCCTTGAAGCTTTGAAGCCAGGCATTGACTTCTCCTCTCTAGTTATGAAAGTCCCAGACGGCATATTCTTCCGATAGAAGGCTGTTTTGTCTACATTGCAAATCTGTAGTTTAGTGTGACCACTTTCATTAATTATCCTAGCTAGATACTCTGGATAACTTGCTGCATCTTCTTCATCAGCACTTGCTACTACCCCTTGCACTTTTAGCTTTTTTCCATAAACCTCATGAACCAATCTTCACACTTTTCCTCTGTAACTTCATCACCTCTCAGCCTTCAGAGGATTGAGGAGAGTTAGGGCCTTGCTTTGGATTAGGCTTTGGCTTAAAGGAATGTTATAGCTGGTTTGATCTTCTCTCCAGACCACTAAAGCTTTCTCGATATCTTCAGTAAGGCTGTTTGGCTTTCTTACATCATTTGTGTATTCACTGGAGTAGCACTTATAATTTCCTTCAAGAACTTTTTCTCTGCATTCACAATTTGGCTGTTTGGGGCAAGAGGTCTAGCTTTTGGCCTATCTTGGCTTTTGACATGTCTTCCTCACTAAGCTTAATCATTCCTAGCTTTTGATTTAAAGTGAGAGTTGTGTGACTCTTTCTTTCGACTGAACACTTAGTGGCCATCGTAGGTTTACTAATTAGCCAAATTTCAAAATTGTTGTGTCTCAGCGAATAGGGAGGCCCCAGAAGAGGGAGAGACATGGGGAACGGCTGGTCAATGGGGCCATCAGAACACACACATTTATCAATTAAGTTCGCTGTCTTACATGGATGTGGTTTGTGGCACCCCAAAACGATTACGATAGGAACATCAAGATCACTGACCTCAGCTCACCATAACAGATTAATAATAATGAAAAAGTCTGAAAAATTTCAAGAATTACCCAGATGTGGCACAGAGTTATGAAGTGAGCAACGAGTGTTGGAAAAATGGTGCCAAAAGACTTGCTTGACTCAGGGTTACCAGGAACCTTCATTTTGTAAAAAACACAATATCTGCGAAGTTTAATCAAAGCACAATAAAATGAGGTATCTGCAGAGTAATTCAGTCCTTTCTAGCTTATTATCCCTCCCTTATGTAAGGGTAGAATTAGAGAAAATTAGAAAGTTAGACTCCTGATACTGAGGAATTCATTCTAGTCCTTCTAGAGAAGTGAGAAATCGCCAAAACCAGCTCCTGAAAATTACCAGTGAATCTTGAGTACTTACTCCTACATGCCTTGGACTTTGCCAAGGGTTTGACATGATTTATGTCTTTCAATCCTCATCACAACCCTGTGGAGACTGTTGTTATCCCATTTTGAGGATGAAGAAATAGATTTTGATGAGGTTAAATGACTTTCATAAAAGTCAGCTACTAATAATCATGATAATAATAATACAGTGATAAAGCAAACTCTTGAGTAGCACTTACTTGTGAGCCTGGTACTAAGTGCTTAATGTACATCAGTATATTTAAACCGCAAACAATCCTATGAGGTAGGTACTGCAATTATTGTCATTTTTTAGAGATAACTATATCAAGGCCCAGAAGTATTAAGTTACTTTCCCAAGTCACACATCTAGTAAGTGATAGAACTGGGCTTTATAACCAGGCATGCTGGCCTCAGAATCTGTGCTCTTGACTACTAAACTATGCTAATACAGTATAGACCCAAGGTTTGAATCCTGGCCTCCAAAATCTGACTTTTTACCATCAATGTCTAAGTGTCACCTTTGAAGTGTAGCTATTGATATAAATCATAGTTTTACCTTTTTACATTTTTATATATGAATTTAGATACTGGGTGTATTCCATTGATATAAGTATTTTTTTCAACAGCAGAGGATTGTAGTTAAAGCAATGGAAAATAAGAACAAAAATATTTGAGTAAATAAGCAATCTGAGATGTTCATCTCCCTATAATTTTGAACTTTCATGTGAACCTGACTTGAATGTGTTTGTAGATTAGTAAATTAAGTGAACTGTGGAAAATTACACTGTTGGCATCTTTCTGTGGTTATGCTGCTTGACAAGTAAGTTATCTCAAAGAAAAGCAGTCCTGTCAAAGCATATAGTATGGAGTGAATTAATGTGTATTTACTATTAGTAGGCAATAATGAATATTCTGCTGATCTTTAGAAATCACTTGTGTCTTATTCCAGTCAGCACTCAGCCAAACACCACAGACTTCCTTCATAATTTGACCTTTACTTTTAATCTGAAATTAATTATGCATTTATAGTTATTGGTCTACTATGTGGTTTTTTGCCTTTAGTAGCTATGCAAACAATAGCTTGAGACTAGTAGACACTTTAATCTTACTATTATTATCATTATTGGATGGTAAAAAAAAATATGTCGCTACTTTTATGATGTCATTTTAAACTTGCATAAGCTTAGACCACTTATTGAAAAATCCTGAGTAATTTTAAATTGATGTTGACATTGAAAAGGATTGCCTGTAATGATAGTGTCTTGTAGCTATAAGTAGTGGTCTGTAGTAAATCTAGTAATAATTATGGTTACATCTTGATCACTTGCCTTTTCCTGTTCATTAACCTTGTAAAGAAACATATTGTTAGAGTCATCTTTAATTCAAATGAAAAATTAATATCCTTTCCCTTCCATTTCAGACCTTAAAACAAGGATGGAGATTGCAATTCCAATGCTTAAACTTTTTTTCCTGGAGGGATTTCCACATGGAAAACTGAAGCAACGCTACTAAAACCTCAGTACCTTGATCACCCATCAGCTTTAGTATCTTCTGTCACTGTCCCTTCAGGAAGGAGCCTCAACACGCACGACCAGTGTTATCCTGGGGCTGCTGGAACCAGCTAGGGGCTGAGCTGTCAAGACCAGCCCATTTGAAAAGAAAATAACTAAAGACAAAAACTCACTAGCTAACCCGAATTGCTGATCCCTGGAGGGTACTCTAAGGAAAGTTGGAAAAGATTATATAAAATAGCTCTCATATGTTAGGCAGGAAAAATTACTTATTGCCTCTAAACAAGAAGATTGTAAACAAAGTCTCCCATTTTTGCAAAAAAGCAAGATCAGCTGCCTAAGATGCTGCCCTCAAACGTAGCTTTCATGAAGTGCCATTGCGTTTAGATTCATCCACTTCGCTAAGAGAGAAGGGGAAAAATGGGAGAGATTTGCCTCTTAATTCTGAGCCCCCTTCTGTGTTGGGCAGAGCCAGGAGCCTAAATAGGTAGGATCTTTTATCCAAAACCCACACGTTTGCTTTTTCATCCTAAACCTAAAATAAAACAGTTGGGCAGTCCTATAATCAAAGAAACAGTCACGTGTTTGGTAAAGATTTGATGCCAGCGATGTGACCAAATTGGTATTTATTTACTGTCTGTCTTTCCTTATTATTAAGAATATGCATTCTATGCATAAGGTTAATTTGTGTTATTCATACTTGACTTTTTTTAAACCTGGAAGTAAACTACTATGGTTTACAGTTATGCCAATTCTATTATTAGTTGTAACTATGTTACAATTTGATGCTTTGGATCTGTAAATGTTACAGGTAAGAGTAAGAAAATTTACAGTATATGCAATATCTATGTGGTAATTATGTATATTTTTATTTACATTTTTTTAAAGTTGCTAAATAAGCATGATGATTGAAGTTTCTGTTTCATTCTTTTAAATCCTACTTAGCCCAAGTGCATGTGTTTTTGTTTTGTTTTGTTTTGTTTTTTGTGGTATGCGGGCCTCTCACTGTTGTGGCCTCTCTCATCGCTGAGCACAGGCTCTGGACACGCAGGCTCAGCGGCCATGGCTCACGGGCCCAGCCGCTCTGCAGCATGTGGGATCTTCCCGGACCGGGGCACGAACCCGTGTCCCCTGCATCGGCAGGCAGACTCTCAACAACTGCGCCACCAGGGAAGCCCTGCATGTGTTTCTCGTCATGCCCTTTCCTGATCACACAGTCCATAGAGACGTCCTCTTGGTAATCAACTCAAGGAACAGTGGTTTCCAAACTTGTTGCTACATAGGAAATTAGTCTCCATCCCTTTGGACATATGTTTCAAGATTTTATTTATTTTATTTACCAAACATGTCTTTGCTTAATAATTTGTTTCTTCACATTCTATTTATGGTGGACAGCAGTAGACAACAGTGGCATGGATCTGCTAAATTTGAGGAGAGACACCAGGTCTGGCATTTTGTCTGAGTGGATGTGGGCGGATGTGGTGCAGGTGCATGCAGGATGCCGAGGCTGCAGTCCTGGGACTCCTTGAGTGGAGCAGAGTGGTGTGGATTAAAGGACCTGGACAGAAGCAGAGATCTGATGGCTGGAAATGTGTGATTGCCAGAATGCTGTGCTAAGCCAGAAGGGGGTCAGGAGTTGGGTCATCTAATGTCGACATAGGATCTGATCGTGAGTGAGAGGCCAACAGCCCAAGAATAAGTAAACAGAGAAAAATGAAGGGCAATCACATACAGACGATATATTCCCTATACTCCAACCGTGGTTCCGTTCAGCAAGAGATCTACAGCTGCCCTCTCTCCCTGCCTTACACCTGGAGCGGGATTCCTCCTTGGGTCTTGAAACGATCCAATATACTCCTGAAATAATTGCAGCTAGATGTTTTGTCTCTGGTAAATGAACATTAGCTTTTTAAAATATTAACAATATTGAACATTTCTAAGGAATTGGTGTGCTGCCTCTCCCTGTAGAAAGACCATACCTTCCAGCCCCCATTCCCCTTGGCCAAAGAAAATGTAAGTGGAAATTATGTGATATTTCTAAACAAAGGCTTTAAGAATTCTGGTGTTGTTCCTCCGTGCTCTCTTTTCCATTTGCCCTAACAGAAATCCCTTCAGGTAGGGAACAAAGAAATGTAGAAGATATATCATTCTTGACCCCAAATGGACGTGTAATGTGAGTGAAAAATAACCTTCGTTTTGTAAGCCACTGGGACTTTTTAGGTTTTTTTTTTGTTATCACAACATTATTTAACCTGAGTTGACTGATATAGACTGTCATTGACATGATCGTCTGTACCGAAGTTCAAAAATATTTGTATGCCCTTTGATATTTCTTATAGTACTGTTTTAAAACCTTATTTACCTCAATTATATGTCCGTTAGAATAACCTCAGTGTCTTTTGTTTGTTTGATCCACCATATAAACCTCATGCCTCTAAAATAAAATATTTAAAAATATGTCACAATGAATCAATGAATAAATACTTAACATATGTTTCACTGTAGTAACTATGAGGGATACAATCATGTCAAAGAAATTGAAATTAAGATAAATATTTCCATTTGGAGAAGTCTATTTTAATTTTCAGTTGATTCAGTTTTTCTGGTAGTAAATCAAATGATTCTTCTTTTTTATATTGTGGCATCTGAAAGTACAGTGTGTAGTAAAAAACACTTCATGACTACATTGTCAAAATTATATTGTAAAAATAAAGTACCACACATTTAACTGGCACTACTAAAGACTATATTATGTATGTATTATATGGAAATTACAGCATACATTTTCATGAAAGAAAGAAAAATCAAGAAGAGGAGGAAGATTTCCCAATCTTCTTTGGAATTTTTTTTTTTCTTTTTTTTTTTGCTGGTGACCTCGGGATACTTACCACAATTCTGAATTGGACTCTCATTTTTTTTTTTTTTTTTTTTTTTTTGTGGTACGCGGGCCTCTCACTGCTGTGGCCTCTCCTGTTGCAGAGCACAGACTCAGCGGCCATGGCTCACGGGCCCAGCCGCTCCGTGGCATGTGGGATCTTCCCGGACCGGGGCACGAACCCGTGCATTGGCAGGTGGACTCTCAACCATTGCGCCACCAGGGAAGCCCCAGGACTCTCATTTTTGATGTTAGAAAATTGGGTTTTTATCATGTATTGGCTGATAGACTGAAAGGGGTTATAATCATAGCCAATTAAATTATGATTGAGAATGCTAATTCATTTATTTACAGAAGAAGAGAATAGTGATTTCCAGGGTCCTAACTGCTTGTAATACCCTTATTTAGGGCAAATCAGGGACTTGAAAGTACCTAGACTTTGAACTAGTTGTTTGAAGTTTGCTTGGTGAGAAGTACATAATCACATGGCCAATTTATCCAGGCCTCAGTTGGAAGTGATGAAATCTTTTTGCCCTTTTTCAGAGAATAGTTATCTAGTGCTAGAATGTGTTTCTAGAATTCAGTACGAGTCTTCTCTTTTCCACCACATTGATATCCAAAATTCATGTTCTAAGTAGACTACTTTCTCCTGTTTATATGTGCATAAATCTTGGTGATTTCAATGCGGGCAAATCCTTCCACTAGCCTAACTCCCCAGGTTCTTGACCTCCTCATGCCTCAGAAGTTTGCCTTCCACTCCACCTGAGTCACTCTAGCCACATCTTAGACCTTGACATTTCAATTTTTTTTTTTTTTTTTTGGTATGCGGACCTCTCACTGTTGTGGCTTCTCCCTGTTGTGGCCTCTCCCGTTGCGGAGCACAGGCTCTGGACGCACAGGCTCAGCGGCCATGGCTCACGGGCCCAGCTGCTCCGTGGCATGTGGGATCCTCCTGGACCGGGGTACGAACCCGTGTCCCCTGCATTGGCAGGTGGACTCTCAACCACTGTGCTACCAGGGAAGCCCTTGACATTTTAATTTCAATTTCAAGCACTCTGATCTCAGGTCACTCCCTGCTTTCTCCTCTTATCCCAACACCATCCCATTCTCTCTTTCTTTCTCTCTCTCTGTAGTGTCCTTATTCCAAGATTCCTTTCTTTCTAATTCTCCACTTTTTCACTGTCCATCCCACTCCTCATATCCTCACTTGCCTCCTTAACCAGCTTAGAAGCTCTGCTCTATCATTTTTATTTTATTTTTTATTTTTATTGGAGTATAGTTGATTTACTATGTTGTATTAGTTTCTGCTGTACAGCAAGGTGAATCGGTTCTACATATACATATATCCACTCTTTTTTTGATTCTTTTTCCATATAGGCCATTACAGGGTATTGAAGAGATTTCCCTGTGCTACACAGTAGGTCCTTATTAGTTATCTATGTTGTATATACTAGTGTGTATATGTCAATCCCAATCTCCCAATTTATCCCCCCCTTTCCCCCCTGGTAACCATAAGTTTGTTTTTTATATCTGTGACTCAATTTCTGTGTTTTTTTAAAATATTAATTAATTAATTTTTTGCTGTGTTGGGTCTTCGTTTCTGTGCGAGGGCTTTCTCTAGTTGTGGCAAGCGGGGGCCACTCTTCATCGTGGTGCGCGGGCCTCTCACTATTGCGGCCTCTCTTGTTGTGGAGCACAGGCTCCAGACGCGCAGGCTCAGTAGTTGTGGCTCACGGGCCTATTTGCTCTGCAGCATGTGGGATCCTCCCGGACCGGGGCTCGAACCCGTGTCCCCTGCATTGGCAGGCAGACTCTCAACCACTGCGCCACCAGGGAAGCCCTCAATTTCTGTTTTGTAGATAAGTTCACTTGTACCATTTTTTAGATTCCACATATAAGTTGTCATACTGAGTGAAGTAGGTTAGACAGAGAAAGACAAATATATGATATTGCTTATGTGTGCTCTATCATTATAATGACTCCCTTGCCTACCCCCTCAGCTCATTGGCTCATCTCTCCTGCCCTTATACTGGCCTCGCAAAACCCAAAGCCTATAAAGATCAACTCTTAACCCACCGTGCAGTTGCCCAAGCGCCTGACTAGAGCTGAAGAAAGGCACGTATCAGTTTCCCGTGTCTCTCTTTAACTTCATAACTGCTATTCTCAAGTGTGCTCTTTCTGCTGCCTTATAAGCCTCCTTTATTTCCTTAGGAGCTGTACTCCTCTCCTACAGGATGATTTAACATCTTTTTATCTCCTCTCTAACCTCCCCCACTTCCTCTTCTGCTCTCCTTTTCTTCTTATTTCACTGAAAAGATGGAAACAATCAAAAAGCAACTTCTGTGTACTTTAGCCCAAGTCTACCTACCTGCACACATCTGGCCCTATACATTCTGCCTTCCTCTGAATTGCCTTTGCTCCATGTAAGGCTAGCCCCTCTTTTGCACATTGTTTTTCCCTTCTTGTTCTAAGGACATTGCTTCTGTAGTTGCCCTCCCCATCCTGAATTAAATTATCCCTCTCCACAGGAACATCCCCAATATGATACAAATATGCTACAATATCACACATCATAACAGATCTTCCTTTGATCCCAATATACTTCCAAACACCTCTGAAGTTCTGTGCTAACTTTTCTAGAAGATCTCCTGAAAGATTATGTATAATCTCCCTCTACTCCCTTTCCCATCCTCCCTTAAACACACTTTATTCTGGTTTCACCCCTATCACCTCAAGAACAGCTTTTGTCATGTCACCAAAGAGCTCCAGGCTACAAAATCCAATGATCGCTTTTAAGTCCTTATTTCACTTAGTGTGGAGCCAGTTGTGACACAGATGATGACTCCCTACTTCTTGAAACGCGCTTGACTTCTGGCATACCAGTCTCTTTTGGTCACCCTTCTACCTCACTAGATGCTCCCTCTCGGCTTGTTACTCTTCATCTTCACGTCTCAACACTGGGGTGTTTCAGGGCCCCGTCTATGGACCTTTCCTATTATCTCTAGATACTCAGTCTTTCTTTGGTGAGCTCATCCAGTGCCTTAGCTTTAAATGTCATTTATTCACTATTACTAGAATCATCTCCCTGGAATTTCACTCTGATATCTCACTACTTATTCAATATAACCAATTGGATATCTAATATGAACTTCGCATCTAATGTGGCCAATCCAAATTACATATTTCTCCCCAAATTCCACTGGCAAGACCTGTTCCTTCTGCAGTACTCTCCCTTTCAGTAAACTAGAATTCCATTCACCTAGTTGCTTGGATCAAAAAATTTTGACCCTTTCGTGATGTCTCATTTATTTTTTCTCACATCCCACATCTAACACAATTCTGTTGATTTCACCTTTAAGTTTTGTTTAGAATCTGACCACTTCTCTCTAGCTCCACTTCTGCGGTATCATCATCTCCTACCTGGATGCTTTCAGCTGTTCCTTGTTTCTACTTTCATGTCTCTATAGTCTATTTGCTACTGATGCTAGAAATATCCTATTAAATGCAGGTCATTGATGATGTCCCCATTGCTCAAAAAACCCAGTGTTTTTACATGTCTATATATTTTTTGAGAATTTCCTGCTTTTTCTGTCTCTAGTAATATTGTGCTAGAAATCCTGAATTGGCCCTCATACTTTGTGTTTTTTCTTTCATATTTAGTATCTCTGTGCTTTTCTCTATAATCTTGGATATATCCTTGTCTTTTAATTGGAAATATTAATTTTAGAGACCCTATTTTCACTCCCCATGAGCTTTCTCTATAATTGTGTAGTTCTTTTTGTATAGCATCCTATTCTTGTTTTGTGGGTGTAATGTTTTCTTGAACTTCCATGAGTGTGTTAATTATAATTCTTTAAAAGTTCTCTTCTATTCTTGAATTACTTGTTCAAGATTTTTTTTCTGTTAATTTATTTAGCTCTTTCTCTTCCGTCTTTTTCTTATTTGTCTGAAAACCCTTGGTTGTCTGTTTATATTTTAAAAAGAAGTATTGGTAAGTTAGCATGCATTTCCTGTGCTAATAGGTAAACAGCTTGATATGTGGCTATAGATTATTGACTGGCAGGCTTAGTTTTAAGTTTAGTGAACAGAGAACAGCTATCAGGCCTCAGGTCTCTCAAAAGGCAAAACAAAGAAGGCTTTATTCTTGGCAGTAACTTTCACACTAGAAACCTCGACTTAACCCAAGAGCTTCATTCGAACTTGTCAGAGAAGAATCCCCAGGGAATACCATGTAGAGTATACAGACTCTGAATTTTCAAATTCTGCCAACTGGAGGTACAGATTGGTGAATTTTTCCATGTACAAATTTTCATTTAATATCCCCGTTTTTATCCTCCTCATTGTTTCTTCTTGACCTAACTTCTGGGGTTCCCAGTGGTAGATGGCTCCCACCTCCTTTTCATTACAATTCTTCACAGCAGGTCTTGGGCTCAAATTTTCTCATAATAGTTTCAGGACTTCCCTGGTGGCGCAGTGGTTGAGAGTCCGCCTGCCGATGCAGGGGACACGGGTTCGTGCCCTGGTCTGCGACGATCCGACATGCCACGGAGCGGCTGGGCCTGTGAGCCATGGCCGCTGAGCCTGCGCACCCGGAGCCTGTGCTCCACAACGGGAGAGGCCACAACAGTGAGAGGCCCGCGTAACGCAAAAAAAAAAAAAAAAGAATAGTTTCAGCCATCCATTAGCTTTCGTAACTCTTTGACTTTCAGAAATGAACATTTCTTTTCCACTGGTGACTCAATTTCCCCACCTTCAAGTTATGAGATTTTTATTTGTATTTTTTACAGTTCTATAACATGCAATGCATAGCTTGGTTTGTAACATGGAAGACATAGCTCTATCTGTTCATATGTTGCAAAGTTTGTCACTATTATAACTACTGAGACCATCATTTTTTTTTTTTTTTTTGGAGTTTTCCATGTTGGTGAACATGGTTTGATTCTCTTGGATCTATACCAGTTACAAGAATAATGTCCCTTGTGTCTAATGGAAATTCATTTTCATGAAGAAAATAGTATTTACTATAATCAGTATTAAAATCCATATGAAGATGAAATTGGATGGGCAGGATTTCAGTTCAACCGTATTTGGTAAAAGTGTTCTTTCTGTATGGAACATAGCAAAATGTGTCAAGTAAATAAAAGGTCTTGTTTTCCTTTAGTGGCATCATGATGATTACTTGCTATGGGACATTTCCATTACTAACACATTTGTTGCTTTTTGATTTGTTAAATGTATATGATTCAGCATCACTTTCTCTAATGCAAGATGACGAGAAAACCCTCAAACCACAATGGTTTCTGCTAGGGTAGCATCTCAGAGTATTTGCATTTGTCAACCAAGTGTGGTATATTAAAGAAAAATGTAGGAAAGACTTTCCTCATAATAAAGTGTAAGTAACTCATAAATATTCTCAAAAAGAACTACTGAAATTCAGTTTTCTATTAAAAAGTGTTTGTGAAGCTAAAGGAAATTTTCTTCATTTTTGTATTTTTTCCATTTTATAACTTTAAAATTAACAACATATTTTAATACTTCCTTTGAGGACATTACATGTAGTTATTTCACTACCAGTTTGAATTTACAGCATATGTTCACTAATTACAAATTACTTCTCTAAATATCAATGGTCAGCATATTCTCAGTATTCAGAAAGGTAGATAAACCCAAATGAATTTGAATATTTTGGATATAGGTTAGCATTCTCTCACACTCTTTCAATATTATTTAGGGATTTAGTCAAGACACTTAAATACCTTAACTTAAAATTTCATTAGTGTTCATTGCACTCAGTCTGGGGTACTTCATAGATTCCTCTCAGACTCCTGAGTGTTCCTTGCCAGGTGGTCAGTTCTCTGGGTCCCACAGAAGCCTTATTAACCTGGCCCCTCAAAAACTTGCCTCCCTGGGCTATTTTCTTCCTCATCTGGCCAGACATGCATGGGAGGTTTGAGAGCTGTAATCCTTTTGTCCTTTTGTTCTCTCAAATGTTATAGGTTAAGTGAAATGATTTTAAAACTCTGGTTTGTGTCTTCAATACCATGGCCTTATATAGACATTGATACAACAATGAACTTCACTTTACATCACATCACATAATATACGGTACATATTAGACTTTCATAAGAAAACAGTTACACTAAATGCAGTGTTATAATGTATAGTCTTATGTTGTCACTTTTCCATGTTCATATTTTAATTCATCCTTTTCGGAGGAAGAGAGAAAATATGTTTACTCTCTTTGGGAAGAAAAAAGCTTTGTTTTGATATTATGTTCTTAATTTGGGGAATTAAAATATCAAATGCTCTTTTGTTTATAAAAGGATGATGAGGGTAGATGGTAGTTTTGATTTTTGCTTAGTTCAATGTTATTTTGTGACATCATTAAAATATGACAGCTCTATATTGGATGATGATCTCTTTCTTTTCCTTGAATTTGTCATTTGCAAACATGGCAAAGTGTGCCTCTTCTGGTAGCCAAACTCCAAGTGACTTCTCCAGTGTTCTGAGTATTCTTTTCTTCCATTCAGTTTTCTCCCACATTTGCAGAGACCAGACATGAAGCACTCCTCTATATTTCTTGAATACAGGTTTGGAGCCTAAGGTCTGTGCATCATGGCTGACGGCATTTAGTCACTCTAATTTCAGGTGGCTGGAAGATCTGGGAAGCATTTTGTACTGTAGGATTGGTTCACAGGTTTTTATATACATATATAATCTCTCAGTTCCACTCATCATTTTTGCTCTTTCCTAGGTTGTCTTCTTACCCTTTCATTTCTCTTTTCTTTGAAGAGCTCTTGAATATCAGAAAAGCAATTCTCACTCATTCGTAGCTAGATTCCTGCCCCAGGTTTGATTTCTTTTCTAGTTTGAGTCACTCTTGGACTTCTAGGAGTCAAAGTACATTACTGTAAGTGTAAAATCTTTACAACTAAAGTTTTCATTTTGAACAATTCTATTAATATAAAAGTGATTTTTTTACATTCAAACTTATCAAAATATACAGTTTATAAAAATCTACACACCTACACATTCAGTGGACAAGCTATTAGATCCAATGTCAGATCATTAGCTTGGACTTGGAACTATAGTTCAAAACCTCATTTGAGAACTCTTGTGCTAATAGACCCATTCTGAAGTCTTTGCATATAAGATGCTGGGCTTGAACTGTGTCTTCTGCTTTCTTATCAGTCCAAATTCTCAAGTAATTGAGCTGCTGCATTTTGCACCAATGGTGGAAGCTTCTGGGTGGATGGCCAAAAAAGACGTAGGCAGAGCTTCCCTGGTGGCACAATGGTTGAGAATCTGCCTGCCAATGCAGGGGACGTGGGTTCGAGCGCTGGTCTGGGAAGATCCCACATGCCGCGGAGCAACTAGGCCCGTGAGCCACAACTACTGAGCCTGCACATCTGGAGCCTGTGCTCCACATCAAGAGAGGCCACGATAGTGAGAGGCCCGTGCACCGCGATGAAGACTGGCTCCCACTTGCCACAACTAGAGAAAAGCCCTCGCACAGAAACGAAGACCCAACACAGCCAAAAAAAAAAAAAAAGACGTAGGCAAAACTCCCTGCAATAACTAGTCTGGATTTCACAGAGGCATGGGAAACTGAGGCTAAGGTCTATAGAAATGAGACAAGGCCATAAAATGATTGTGAAACAAAGAAAGGATTTTCGGCCTTTTATGCCGCTCAGAAATCCAGTAGCATCTAGTGACTGAAGCACATACCCAGTCTGCAAACCCCAGAGGTAAAAGTAAATCCATTCTTTCAGTTAGGGGGTCATGATCCCTGTACCCTACTATTGCCTGCTCAGCTACTTTGACAGTTCCTCTCCTTGGAAACTGAAGAAGTTTTGTATTAGGTGTATCTAGTTGGTCTTCTGCAAAATGATCACAAAAAAAGTTATCAACTTGTATATATTGTTTATCCACTTGATTTTTCTATTTAACATTAATTGTACAATAGATGAATTAAAATATAGTTCCTTCTGTGGGCCAACAATTACTACTCAGGCAAAAGAAGTGGATACTTCTTAAGAGTTTATTCGTAGACTTTAATAAATATGTCTTCTGTATTTTTTCATAGCAGTGATGCATTTCCCAGGGTTAATAATGCCAAAGGGGACCAGTATTAGGCTTGCCGGTGTGATGCTGCTATCTATTTAGCTATCATTTCTTTCTTTTAAAGAAGATCTGTTATATTAAGTAGCTGATAAAAGAGGCATGGCTTTATTTATTTATTTATGTTGCAATACGCGGGCCTCTCACTGCTGTGGCCTCTCGCGTTGCGGAGCACAGGCTCCGGACGCGCAGGCTCAGTGGCCATGGCCCACGGGCCCAGCCGCTCCTCGGCATGTGGGATCCTCCCGGACCGGGGCATGAACTCGTGGCCCCTGCATCGGCAGGCGGACTCTCAACCACTGCGCCACCAGGGAAGCCCATGGCTTTATTTTTTTAAAACCACAGAGGCATCAGCGACTCACCACGATGCCTCAGATATTAGCAATAAAAATAATACCTAGTTCATTACAGTCATCTCTGTCTTTTAAGTGAGATACAACCTTAAATATGAGAAAGGGATTTCAGCCTCTGTGAGACTAAATGCTCAATGTTTTCAGAGATTTAAAATATAAATGCCATTTGGTATCTGACATGTTTATTTAAAAAATGCAACAGATTTTAACAAATGAATTCCTGGACTAGATGATCTCTAATAATGTTTCCAGGCCTTCAATTTTATGTGTTTATGTGGCATTACTAATATGGATTTTTATGTATCTCTGATGTAAAATTATCTTAAGACTATGACTGTTTTTAAAAGTATGTGATCGCCCCCAGAGAGGTTATATCAGTTTTTTAAATAAACTACCCAGCAACCAAAATTTACATTCTGTTGGTAAATTTGCCAGGAAGGCCATTTCACTTGTTTATATTATGTCATAATCCCTGTTTTTCCTCATTCACAGTTTATTACAAAATATAGCTTAAAGTCATTTGTATGTGGTGCTGGAATCAGTGGATATTTCTGTGCAGGGCTAATACTTCTAACCTCTCTGCCAGACTTTGGAAATCAATGTTCATTTCGCACTGCACCCCTGCCTCCCCAATACTGCTCAACAAATACCAGTGCCAAGAGAGATGACCCCTTTTAATTCCTTAATATAGGCCACAGTTCTCTTTGATTTATAGAAGACGGGTAGTCTATTTATAAAATATGTATCTGCAAGATGCAGTTTATGAGAAACTTGGCTTTTGGGACACATTAATTCTAACTGCAGATGCAACTTTCATGTTTTATAATATAACCCTGACAGCTGTAATTTCAGATTAAAGATTTTTCATTCACATTCCCATCCTGATTGCTCTGCACGGTCCTTATATTACCTTATTGTCAATAGCAAGTGTTCACTCTATTGGGAGTCATTTAATAACCAGCTGCCATTTAAAGTGTGGACAGAACATTTGTCTCAGCCAGGCCATCTCGAGTAGAGTTCCTCAGCATACGGAGCTGGGACCTCTTCAAGAAAAACAACAGCTGGCCTTCACTATTGTCCTGACTTTTCCTTTTTTGTGGTGGCTAGTTAAAATAAACATGGACACTCTTGGTGCATTTCTGAATGCATTTGTAAGTTTGTTATTTTAGTAAACAAATCGTGCTTTCCATCGGTCCCTCATCCCCAATCTCTTATCCCACCCTGACCCCCATCTACTTTATGGGTCAGGCTTTCATTCTTTCCTGAGTTCTATAAACGTATACTTCTCTTAAAGTCACTTACATTGGTTACTAAGAATCGACCAACCAAGATTGTAGGTTTAGTGGATATCATAAGACATCTGTCTTTTGGGAAGCTAATATATCTGTTTTTACAGATTATGTTTGTAAACGATGATATTGTAATTAAAATAATATCTTCCAGAAATATAATTATAAATCCCAGCTTGAGATCCATGGTTGATATGTGAAAATGCATTCATGATTCGTAATGTTTTTTTTTAGTGTCTACCTTTAAATGTCCTTAACTTGACAGCTGGGGATTAGCTTCTACAGCAGGCAGTGGTAAAAGGAAATAAAAACGAAAAGGAAAGGAAAGCTTTAAAAAAATGGACTCTTTCATGCCTAATTAAACCAGAATACAAATCAATCACTGGAAATAAGTGATGAATTTTTTATGCTTGTAAGCTTACTGTACCCTGTCGTGTTTGCTATACACTGAAATTACAATTCCCATCAGCTTATAGGGTAATCGTTTACTTTAAGCTTTACCTTTATCTATCATATTGATCTGAGACTCTCAGGGAAGGAATGGAAGGCCAATGGTCTAAGTCAGTGTGAAGAGTAAAAATGTCTCAGCCAAGAAACATTGGAACCTCTGCCTTGTAGGCTAGACTTTATTTTTTTTCTCATTTCATTTTAACTCTTAGGAAATATCTCAGTCCTAAGTCCTAAGGCAAATTTAATTGTAGTATATAGGGGAGGAGGTGGTGACCCTTGCAGCAGTCATGTGGTGGACTGAGTGACCGATTCTCCAATGAGTTATGTCACACTTACCTGCTCCCTTGCTTAATGCCAACTAAGTGCCAGGTTATGGATTGTATCATCAACAGTTAGTGGGAAATGGTTGCAATGTTAGTTTCATACTACAATATTAAAATGTTAAATTAAGGTTGACATCCTTTTTTTCTGATTATTTTCTAATATTTGAGTTCTCAGCCACTTCTATGTGTAATTTATTTTCTGGGTAGGCTATAATAACACATTTTTTCCTTGAGTGTCAGGCCAGCTTTTCACATAATGACAGGGTTTTCTTTCTATAAAAGTCACATGTATAGCATGAGGGATCATTTAGACCTCTAAATTGGCTCTCGATTTTTTGCACGAGAAAATATGATAGCACACAATATTTCTAATATAAAAATATGTTAGATTTTGAAATATTTCTCTCTATATAAATGTCTAAAAATTTTGCACAATAAACCTCTGTACTCTTTCATAGACACGGGTAAGATGTAAGGAAGTGACCGACAAAAATCAATTGAATGGCAATCAAACCCAAAATATGATTACATCCACTTCGTGAAAGAAAACTGCTGACCTCGATTTCCCTCTTGCCAATGTGAGATTTCACAGACTGGCTCCTACAAGTAAATATGACTTCTTCTCTAGAGCCATAACTAGTGCCATAACTAAGCTCTTGAACTCTCAACCCTAGGAGATACTCAGGTCTCTGATCCATTTTGGTGACCTTGCCCCCAGGGCTGCCAGGTCTTCTCTTGGCTGTGTTAACGCACTTCACGTATTAGCCGCTTCCAGAGTGAAAGAGCATCGCCCAAAACTTGGCCCAGCTCTCCTATGTGTCATTATCCGCAGGCAGCAATAAAGAATGAGGCCAGCTGCATCCCCTAGAAGAGGCTGCGGCCTGAAACATCTGCATTTCAAATACCGCTCTAGATGAATAATAAATCGAGATGTCTCTTCCTTAAATTGGAAAAGAGGTCCCATGATTAATCACGCCTATAAGAGCACTAGTCTTAGAGTCTAGGAAAAAAATTAAGGCATCTTCATTTTCTGCCTCTGCACTTCAGTACTTACCTGCAGATGGTTGAACACAATTGAGAAGCCAGTTGTTTTAAGAAAGGCCACAGATATTTAACTTCAGATTTTCCCCTTGTTTTATTAAAAAGAAAAAAAGGAGTTATTATTTAAAAATATAGAGCAGAGAGAGTGCAGCACAGAAAAATCCTATAAAGAGGCAGACTTACAACACCTAAATGGAATAAAAAATCCAGGAGGACCAGGACTCTGGGTGCCGGCTGTCTCACTATTTACTATAAACATAGTATGGAGTCCTCTGGAAGCTAATGGGGCTGTTGATTGGTGTTTACGCATCTCCACAGGATCTGGTTTCTGATAATCCAAGACTCCTGTGTATTGATGAGTGTAGGCGGCTGGTGAACTAGTAATTCCCACTTAGAGGGAGCGGAGAGGGGCTTGTAAGCGCTTCGTGGCTAGGTTCAGCTGAAAGACTGTTTATTTAGAATTCCTCCCAAGTCCTCCAGGACCCCAGCAAAGGCTGCAGAAGTCAAATTCCCCAAAGCCCTGTGTATCTTTGTAGAAGTATCTGGTTGGTGAAAGACTAGAGAAGAAATCTATAACATTCTTTAAAGGAGCCCAGGGCATTTTATCTTACATGTGCTGTTTCCTTTAATACAGTGACTTTTGATGGAACGTCATTTAAACATAAGCTGTTTCAAGTTGAACATGGAGAAGTGTAATTCTTCACATTTGCTCTAATAGTAAATTTTTCAGAAAAAAATCAAAGGTAATCCATGTTTTAATGACATTTTAATATTCTTTGCTTTTATGGACCTTCTAGTTTCAAGGTTTTCTTTTTCCTGCAGTTTTACTGAGATACAATTGATATAAAATATTGCATTAGTTTAAGGTGTACAACGTAATGAATTGATACGTGCATATATTGGATCACCACAATAAGTTTACTTAATATCCATCAGCTCATGTAGTTACAATTTTTTTTCTTCTGGTGAGAACTTTTAAGATCTACTCTTAGCAACTTTTAAATGTACAATACAGTATTGTTAACTACAGTCATGTTGTACATTACATCCCCAGAACTTATTTACAAGACCAGCCCAGATTCAAAGGGAAGGGACTACTCCTTGGCATGCAATCTGGTAGTTATGGTTCATTGAGGAGGGGAGCGTCTGTACAGGAGACTAACTACTGTATTCACCTACAAATTTAGATGGAATTCTTTTTTTTTTTTTGCGGTACGCGGGCCTCTCACTGTTGTGGCCTCTTCCGTTGCGGAGCACAGGCTCCGGACGCGCAGGCTCAGCGGCCATGGCTCACGGGCCCAGCCGCTCCGCGGCATGTGGGATCTTCCCGGACCGGGGCACGAACTCGTGTCCCCTGCATCGGCAGGTGGACTCTCAACCACTGCGCCACCAGGGAAGCCCTAAATGGAATTCTAAATCATGAGTATGCTTTCTTTAATACGATAAAAGATATGTGTGAGAAAATAAATGAATAAATAACCTACAGTGAGAAGTCCAATAATAGACATTTAAGGAAATATTCAATGGCCACATTGAGGAGGAAGGGAATAGTTCTGCACTGGAGAAGTTAAAGAAAGGCTTTATAGGGATGTCAGAATCTGACCTGGGTTTTGAAGAATGACTATGTACTTATCTGACAGAGAAAGAAGGGGAAACGTGTCCATAGGCAGAAAGAAGGGCATAAACTTATATCGAGATGAGGAAACACACAATGTAGCCCAGAAATACCAAGTCCTGCAGCATATATGTGAGCTAAGATAAGGCTGAAAAAGTAGATGGGGACTTCCACAAAAAAGGACCCTGTGGGGCTTCCCTGGTGGCGCAGTGGTTGAGAGTCTGCCTGTCGATGCAGGGGACACGGGTTCATGCCCCGGTGCGGGAAGATCCCACATGCCGCGGAGTGGCTACGCCCGTGAGCCATGGCCGCTGAGCCCACGCGTCTGCAGCCTATGCTCCGCAACGGGAGAGGCCACAGCAGTGAGGGGCCCTAGTACCGCAAAAAAAAAAAAAAAAAAAGGACCCTGTGGATATATACTTCTGGGAAATTATACATACTTTCCTACAGCTCTCTTAGTAGCGCCCAATGAACTTTAGAATACTAGGGGTTCTGAGTGGTCTTGCAATAAGGAAATCCATTTAACTCCAAGGAACTTTCCAATTTATTTGAATAGAGAATGCTTTTTTGATACAACAGTCACAAATCATTCCACAACTCTTTATTTTATGAAACATCCTTGGGGAGCCATTTAGGGCTCAAAGGCAAGTGAGAGAGATGCTAAGATCTTTCATTATAGAGAAAAACTCTGGTACTATTTTGGATGGCTTTAAAGGGAACACGACTGGAATGAAGGAGACCAGCTAGAATATCAGAAAAAATTGAGACCTGAACTAACAAAGCAACGGTGGGAATGAGGATGAAGGCAATGAGCAAATCATCTTTAATAATTCTGAGTGACATCTTAGATAGAAATATGAGTATTGCAGCTCCCATAATAGGATGTTACGATAATTCTTCCTAATGGACGTGTTATCCAATTATGTAGCTGTATCATTTTGTAGTACTTGAACCAAAGGATTAAAATGAAATTTTAAAAAGTATGTATCATATATAACCTGTCTACAGTACACTGAGCTTATTGTTAGATCAGGCCAAAGGACTGGGAAAAATGAATTATCTACTTCCTATTGGCCAATGAAATGAAGCATAGCTGTTATTTGGGGGATTTTTTAAGGCAAATTTTGTTTTTCTGCTGCTTCTAAATTCTAACAGAAATTTATCATGTAGTCTTTTGCTCAGGGGGAGTTGAACTACAGAATGAATAGTGTCTTAAAGACTTATTTTGCAGAAGATGCAAGCACTCTTTTCCAGGTTTTTTTTTTTCCTATATGTGAAGCTTAAAGCACATACTAAAATGTCCTTCTACAGAGGTTTTACATTATGGTTTTCAGGGGCTGGGTAGCATGACATTCTACAGGGAAAAGATGGCCTTACTAATGTCTATACCTTTAGAAAATGGGAGTGCAACTGAGAAACTAAATCTGGAACAAGTTAAGAGCAGCATATACATTGGGGCTTAAAAAAAAAACAAACAGAAACCTGCTGGCCCAATTTCAGAAACCATGGGCAATTATTTGCAGATGCACATATAGTTTACCATGCACCAGTGTTGTTCATCTGACGTTATGCACAGGATCAACACCTGTGGACATTTGCACACACATCTTTTATAGCCAAATTTGCAGTGCGGGAGAAGAAAACTTCTGTGGGAAAGGAAACTCAGCTGAGAGGAGGCAGAGGAAGAGAGTTTGATCACTCCACTGTTCAGACACAAAGGCATTTATTTAAACCTCTGCAAAACCTTGCTTCCAAGAGACAAATGCATTACATAATTTGTATTATGCTGTCCATCTATATTTGCAAAGGAATCACATAATTCAAACTTCTTCATTGCTAAGATAAAAACAATGGTCATAATATAGACATTCTGTTATTGTAATTACAAAAGGCCCATAGTAGAGTTTTACACGCCATTATGACAGCATCCCTAAGATTTTGGTAGAAATTATCATAACCGTTGTATCCAGATATAGAGAGGCTAGACAGACATGAGTTGGTATCCACATCAAAATAAGGTTTCAGGACTATCTACATCACAACTCTTTATTTTCCTACTCTATTGATAATAACAATGATGAGAATGGCAAAGCATTCCTCAAAGAAAAGTTCCATAACATTAAGTGTAAATGAGATAATGCCCATAAAATATTTTGTACCAGCCTAGCACATAATAAATAACCAGTAACAATTAACTTATACATTTTAAAAGCAAAAATGAAAAACTTGGGCAGAAAGTGAGCAGTTTTTGTCACAAGATAAAAAATACCGGTACAGAGAACTCTGTTCACCTGTTAAACAACTAAATTACTGGTGTGTTTATATTTAAACCCAAAATGTTATAAACGATTTTGATTCCACTATCATGTAACAAACGATTTTGATTCCACTCTCATGTAACAAATTATTTTGTGTGCACACAAGGATCTAGCTACAAGGATGTTTATGTAACCGTTTTTATCATAGAAAAACTTGGAAACCACCTAATGTCCAATAGTAGGACACTAGGGAAATAAACATGGTCTATTCCAACCAAGCAGTACAGCGTAACCACTTAGATTATTGTTATTTTAGAAGACTAGTTAAATGTCATGGGAAAAAACATTTATTATATACTCAAGTAAAAAAAAAAAACAATTACGGAATAAGGGGGCACAGTATAATGCTATTTTTTCAACAACAAAAATGTGAGTATAGAAGTAACTAAAAAACTGTATGCTACAATATTAAAGGTATGATTTAAAAGTAAGTGGAACTTTACATGATTTTCATTTTCTTCTTTTTGCTGATTGAATATTTTGAAAAAGCTCCTCAGTGTATGTATGTCATTCTTGTAACATAAATATAAAAACTTAAAAAGAAAAATATTAATGTAGTCTTTTGAATACTATTGGAAAATCTTCCCAGAAAAAAAAGCTGTAGAAGAGCCAAACGTAACAAACTACAGTTTTTTAAAATGAACATTTTAAAGCATAACTAAGACTCATATATAAATGGGCAAATGATATCAGTTATTTTCTCTCAATCTCCATTGCCCATTCTTATTTAAACCCTCCTTTTCACTGGCCCTAGATTTTCCCTTATCCAATTATTTTGCAGATTTTATGCAGTTTTCCTTCTCTGTTCCAAAGCCTCCAATGGCTCCCTCTCATTTACCACATTGGAATCAAAATTCTGTTCCTGGATTTCGATCCTTCTAGCCATCCAAACGATCTCCTTTAAAACTAGCTTCCTTCTTCAGGCTAATTCCCTTACTGGTTTCTGAATACACACCATGTGTGACTTCTTACTTTTTCTCTCCCTCTTCGCTATCTAATTTCAAGCTTTTCTTTAAGGTTCATTTCAAGCTCTATTTCTTCCAAACAACTTCTCCTTCTTAGCCCAAACTCATCCCCAAGCTCCCATCTTGCAAATCAGCTCTACTATGTGTCCCAGTATACATGTATGTGCTTTCTGTATTATCCAGCTGTTTCCTGTGTGTAGTCCACCTCATGTGACTATAAATTTCCTAGAAAGAACTGAGAATATTCTATTTTTTCTATAACTTATGCAATATATTTCACTATATTAGGTGTATGGTAGGTACTCAATAAACATTTATTGATAGATTAATAGATATAAGGTTTGTGTATTTTTATACTATCAGTAAACAGTTTACATTTTGAATGGCTGGTTTGCCTTTGTCCATTTCTATCAATGCTAAAAAACTGAACTTGACTAAGAAGGGATGCTGACATATGCATTTGATCATCATAAAACATCATTCTGGGATGAAAAATTAGAAACAGAATGAGAGCTATTATATTCTCACACTGCTTATATATCATCATCTTATAATCTATAACATTTTAAAAAACAGATATCCTGGAATAGAAATAATATGGTAAACTTCACTAAAGATCTTAATGATGAATGATAAAAATACAATAACAAAATGATAAGGAATGTGAGACATCTTTTTCCAAACACAGCAAGCTTAAAATATATACATCAAAGCTACTGACATAAGAAATCAGTGTGTTTTCAAATTTCGCATTTTAACCAAAATGTGATCCTCAGCAAAGCCTAATCTAATAAATGGAAAGTCAGTGTCTTATTTCTTTTGCTGTAGAAGCAGAATGATGGTAGTCCAGTTGGAGACAGAAAAGAAATGATCTTGACAAGATGAAATAGCTACTAGGTATTATCCCTCACTACGGTTTAACTGCAGCATCACCGAGTTTATACAATGCCATTATTGCACTCACTGTCTTCATGGTCCTACATTCAAAATCACATAATCAGTGGTTGTCAGACCACAAAAGGTTGAAATCATTGGGTTAAGCATCCGGAGTTGGGTTTCTTATCCAGAACAACCACCATGGTTAGAACACTGGGCTTGAAATCAGGCGAATAAAATTTTTCATGGGAGCTTACTTATAACTAAGTAATTTCTATTTGATGGGGCTATTTTGATGTCAAAATAGTCTTGGTATCTGCTTAAACCTAAAACTTTAAGGGCTTTATATGTGGAATCTAAACTAAACTCATAGAACAGGAAATAGATTGGTCGTTGCCAGAGGTCGGGGGGCAGGGGCTAGAGGAAATGCGTGAAGGTGGTCAAAAGATACAGACTTCCAGTTATAAGATAAATAAGTTCTGGGAATGTAATATACAACATGACTATAGTTAACAATACTTGCTTTTGATCACTAGACTTTTGTGCAAAAGACACTGCCTGACTTCTGAGGCTAGGTCATAAGAAGTCTTGCAATTTTCAAATAGATTGGGTAGATTGCTCATTCTGAGGGAAGCTTGCTGCCATGTAAGAAGGTTGAACACATTGAGCCACTGTGCTCTGAGAAAGCTCACACAAGTTATGTGAAGAGACGAGGGGGGTGGAGAGAGAGAGTGAGAGATGCCTAGCCAGCCCCCTGCTGTTCTGACATTCTAGACAAGGTACCAGATGTGTGAGAGAAGTTATCTTGTCTATCTAGCCCAACCACTATCTGACTTTGCCTGCAAAATCACATGATAATTGTCTAGTTGGACCAGTCAACCTGGAAGTGGGGTGATGCTCACACACATACACATTCAGCCTTGTGGTATTTACTTTGGGACCAGTTGGGAGGGAAGCTGAAAGGACCTTAAGAAGACTATTAGAATAGTCTATGTCAAAAATGTCAGCTGACTTCTTTTGGTTGTGAATTTTAAGATTTAAAAACAAGAAATATGAACAAAAGAAAAAAAAAACTGTTCAGTTCTCATGTAAAATCTAGAGGAAGCATTTCTGAGACAGTTACTTGCCAGATTAAAAATAAAAATGTTTGTCTTATCTAGCTTCTCATCTATCCGGCAAAAGACTCTCAAAGGAAGAAATGGCTTTAAGCTAAGCATAAAGATTAGGGTGCTACGAGTAAAATATTGTTTCAGAGTAAATAGTTCAAGATTCTTTGGTAAGACCTCAAAAATATTCACAGCATGCTTGGTAGGCGCTCTCAGGTAGACCATGGGTTGGCAAACTTTTTCTGTAAAGGGCCAGTTAGCAAATATTATAGGTTTTGCAGGCTACATAAGATCTGTGTCCCATATTCTTTGTTTGTTTATTATAGCATAATACACAGAACATAAAATTTACTATTAGTGACATTTAGCACACAGTTTTGTGTGACCATCACCACTATCTAGTTCCAGAATATTTGTATCACCACAAAAGGAAAACCCACACTCATTAGGCAGTCACTTCTCATCTACTCCTCCCGGCCTCTGACAACCACTTTCTCATTGCTTTCTGACTCTGTGGATTTCCTTTTTCTGAACATTTAATATAAATGTAATCATACAATATGTGACCGTTTGTGTCCCCCTTCTTTTGCTTAACATAATGTTTTCAAGGATCATCTCTTGGACGTTGTAGCATGTATCAGCATTTCATTCCTTTTTATAGCAGAATAATAAATATTCCAGTGTATGGATGTACCATATTCTGTTTATTCATTCATCAGTTCATGGATATTTGGGTTATTTCACCTTTTGGCTATTGTGAACAAAGATTCTATGAGCATTCAAGTACAAATTTTTCTTTGAATTCTTATTGTTAGTTCTTTTGGGTACATACCCTGGAGTGGAATTGCTGAGTCATGCAATTCTGTTTAATTTACTAATGGGCTGCTAAACTGTTTTCCATTGTGACTGCACCATTTTACATTCCCATCAGCAATGTACGACCTTTCTAATATCTCTACATCCTCACCAGCACTTGTTATTTTCTGGTTTTATTTATTTATTTAGAAAAATTAAAACCATCATAAAGGGTATAGAGTGGTATCTTATTGTGGTTTTGATTTGCATTTCCCTAATGACTAATAAAGCTAAATTTAATTTTAATGTGCTTTTTGCCATACATAAATTTTCTTTAGTAAGATATGTATTCAAGTCCATTTAAAAAAATTTTATTTTATTTATTTTTTATACAGCAGGTTCTTACTAGTTATCTATTTTATACATATTAGTGTATATATGTCAATCCCAATCTCCCAGTTCATCCCACCCCACCCCCGCTTCTCCCCCTTGGTGTCCATACGTTTGTTCTCTACATCTGTGTCTCTATTTCTGCCTTCAAGTCCATTTTTAAATTGTGTTTTTGTTGTTGAGTTCTTTATATATTCTGGATATTAAAATCTTATTAGATTCATAATTTGCAAATATTTTCTCTCATTCTGTGGGTTGTAATTTTCACCTGTTAATAGTGTGCTTTGATGCACAAATGTTTTAAATTTTGGTGAAACCCAATTTACCTATTAGTTGAAGAGATTATTCTTTCTCTATTGAATGGTATTGGAACTCTTGTTGAAAATCAATTAACCATAGATGTATGAGTTTATTTCTGGACTCTCAATTCTATTCCACTGAGTTTTATGTCTATCCTTAGGCAGTACACACTGCTTTGAATACTGTAGGCTTATAGTAAGTTTGAAATTGGAAAGTCTGAGTGTGATGGTCAATTTTATGTACCAACTTGACTGGACCAAGGGATGCCCAGATATCTTAAACATATGAGATAACATACAATATTGAACATTATTTCTGGGTCTGTCTATGAGGTGTTTTCAGAAGAGATTAGAATTGGTAGATCAAGTACAGCAGATTGCTCTCCCCAATGTGGGTGGGCATCATGTAATCCATTGAAGATCTGAAAAGAACAAAAAGGAAGAGGAAGGGAGAATTCTCTTTTTCAGTTTGACAGTATGAGCTGGGGCATTTGTCTTCTCAGACACTCAGACATTGGCACTCCTGTTTCTCAGGACTTAAGACTTGGACTGGAACTACACCACTAGATTTCATGGGTCTTCAGCTGGCAGATGGCAGGTCATAGGATATATATGTATATATATCTCCTGGCTATTTGGGAGCGCTTATAATTTTAGGATGAGCTTTCCCATTTCTGCCAAAAAGGCTGTTTTGGATTTTGATTGGGATTAAACTGAATCTGTAGATCACTTTGGGGAGTATTACCTCCCCAACAATATTAAGTCTTCCAATCCATGTACACAAGATGCCATTCCATTTATTTAGAACTTCTTTAATTTATTCCAACAATGTTTGGTAGTTTTCAGTGTACTGTTTGTTTTATTTTTACAATCCTTTAAAAGTTTAAAAGCTATTATTAGCTTGTTTGCGGGCCTAATAAAAACAGGTTGTGTTGGATTTGGTTCATGGGTCATAACTTGCTACACGGAGCTAAACAAAAAGGCTTCTAAGAATCTTAATGGCCTGCCTCTTAAACCTCTATGGTAGAAAATTAAGTTTCTAAGAATTTTGAATATGTTTTCTCATGACACCTTGACTCTCAGCCCAAGGAAAAAAGAACCTCTCGAAGAGATTTTTGTTTTTTCTAGTTGTCTGACAGATTATAGTACAATTTGACACACAGGAAGTCCATAGTGTTTTTGAAAATATTATAATTGTTTGGACTAAAAGGAATGAATGTAGTTCCAAACAAAGGAAGACCCATGGTCCCAATCCCAATTCTTACAAACAGGAAGCAGGCATGAAAAGGTACTGTTGCAAACATGGGCCATTGCTTGTCAAAATGAAGGCTGACTGAGAGAGTAGCACCAAAAGCCCAGAGAGTGGCAATGAAAACTAGTAAGAACCAACACAGGACTTAGGGAGGGGCTCCTGATCAGAGAACTGGTAACATTTACTTAACTGTATTTCAGAATTTCTATAGACTAGATACCATTTGCCTGCCATTTCCCCACCCCTTTTTAAATGAGAGAGTCAATCACAGCGCCACTAGACCATATATCTCCATTGCATGTTTGGTATGTTCGAGGGTGAAACAGATAAATTGTCTCTTTAGTTTACAGGTGTTTGGATTGAGAGAGGTACACATGAGGACTCTCAATGATATGTGAATCTGATTTAGATGAAGTGATCTTAGATTTTAAGACTGATTCTGGGGACTTACCTGACAGTGCAGTGGTTAAGACTCTGCACTTCCACGGCAGGGGGTGCATGTTTGATCTCGCATGGCTTGGAGGCCAGGAAATAAAAGCCTCTTAAAAAAAAAAGACTGATTCTGTAATGGGATGAGACATTTGATAGCCTTGTGAAGAGGTATATACATTTTTGGAGGAATGTAAATGATTGTTGGGGGTGGGGGCGGAATGTAAATGATTTGTTGCCAGAGAGAGGAAAGAGAGACACACATTTTTTGTCCCACTTCCCACCAGAAGTGACTCCTCCCACACATTAAAACTGGGTTGACCAAAGGGCTGGGGTAGAGTGATGTTAACCCAGTTTCAGTCCTAAGTCTTATGATGGCCTAGAAGCTTCATCTTTTGTACTATGGGGGGATCAATGGACCTTCATGTAAGAAGAGTATACACATGGAGAAGAGGGCTTGACATCATGGACTGGGAGAGAGGCTCAGTCATCCTAGCATCTAGCACCTCAGCTGATCATCACCAATGACTAACCCGGACTGCAATTGCATGAGAGATTCCAGAGAGGCCAACAGAAAAATTGCCTGGCTGGCTACAGTTAATCTACAGAACCATGAGAGACTATAAAATAATTTTTACTTTAAGTCACGAAGTTTAGGGGTAGATTGTTATGCAACAATAGACAACCAAAACAACTGGGGAAATTTCTAGGCCTAAATAGGTAGGCAAAATGAATGCAGCTACATAGGTAACCTGAATGAAGCTACTAATTCTGGAAGAATGACTCCATGCACAATGTGGGTATTAAAACAAAGACACAAAGGAATAATTTCATACACATCTCAATCCGTACCAGATAATTAGAAGGAGAGAAAGTACGGATGTCAGTGAGGTTCATATAACAGTAGCTGTTTCCCTCACCCACATATTGCAGAACTAATAAGAAGCTGGATTACTTCTGGATGAACCAAAGGAAGGCTCCTTATCATTTAAGTAAAACATTTCTCCTGAAGTTGACAATGACCCTGAGACTTGTTATTCCATTGAAGAATATAGAGTAGCATAAGCGTTGAGGGGGAGAAAGGTATATCCTAATACTTTTGTGTCTTAGAAGCCCAGCAGTGGAATGGGTTCCACCACCCATAGACTTAGTCTGAAATTTTCTCATTGGTATTAGTCAAAGTGCAATGAGAAATACAATTCTCCAAGTACTTCTGGCATTATCTGCTGGATTGTGAGTCAGATGGCTTTCTAGGGTAGTAGAAATCAACACTTCCTTAGGTAAGCATATCTCTGAATCGATCTATAAAGTCTCATATCTTTCTCTTTTTTGGTGGTGGTGGTAGTGGTGGTGGTTTGGTACTTAGAAATTGCTTTTTTTCACTGATCCCTCTATCTGACAGAGGCCCTATTTTCTGAAGCAGGCAGAAAATATTTAGGGACTTCAACAATTGGTGGAAACCCTGGAGGACTAGTCCACTCAGCAAAGTCTGTACCTGAATGTATCTTTTATGGTGATACTGAGTCTCTGATGATTTGCTTTGGTAGGTCTGTGATAATGCCATCCATCACTCAGAAGTTTCTCTCATTGGTTTCGTGATCAGTGAACAACATCAAGTGCTTAATCTGCTTTTGCCTTTAGGCATCGTTGAGGGATATGGCAAAAGTAACGCCAGCCCAGTGGCTAGCAGACTTGAGTTTTTTTTTTTTTTTTTTTTTTGTGATACGCGGGCCTCTCACTGTTGTGGCCTCTTCCGTTGCAGAGCACAGACTCCGGACACGCAGGTTCAGCGGCCATGGCTCACGGGCCCAGCCGCTCCGCGGCATGTGGGATTTTCCCAGACCGGGGCACGAACCCGCGTCCCCTGCATCGGCAGGCGGACTCCCAACCACTGCGCCACCAGGGAAGCCCTTGAGTTGATATTTTAAAAAAATTTGTATTGGCATATGGTTGATTTACAATGTTGTGTTAGTTTCTGCTGTATAACAAAAGTGAATCAGTTATACATATACAAATAACCACGCTTTTTTAGATTATTTTCCCATATAAGTTATTACAGAGTATTGAGTAGAGTTCCCTAGAAGTGAGCAGTGGAAAGAGAAAGAGAAAATTGATCCAAGACTTGCCTTCATTGGCGTTTTGACATAATTATTTATAGATGCTTGTCTTCCTTGCTAGAATGTGAACTACTCAAGAACTATTCCATCTTAGTCAATTTTGGGTCCCTAGTATGTATCATAAAGAAGTGCCAAATTAAATTATTTTCAAAAGAAGGCAGTCTATCGTAGTGGTTAAAAGCATGGACTCTATAGAGTCAGACTGCCTGGATCAAATACCTGCTCTACCAAGTGCTAACTGGGTGAACTTGGACCAGTTACTTAACATTTGGGTGGGCTTTGTTCCTTCTCATGTAAAATGGGAATTATAATTTTATCTTCTGGGGCCGTTGTGAGAACTAAATGAATTGACATATACAAAATGCTTGGAAAAATGGCTGGCCTTGACTAAGCACTACAAAAGTATTGCCTATCATTGTTATTGTTACTATTAACACTAAGCAGATATGCTTAAAATCAGAGTTACAAACACAGTGCCAAAAGGTCAAAGCAATAACAACCATTGAACTAAACATTTTGCCTATATTGTTTAATTTCAGAGGTGGGCATTATTATACTTATTTTATATCTAAGGAAACAGTGACTTAGAGCAGTTGAATAACTTGTCCAAGACCACACAGCTAGTGACATCCAGGATTTGTTACTAGGTTGTCTAATTTTAAAACTTGTGCTCTTAACCTGTACACCTTCTCACATACTATCATAAGAAATATGTAAATACAGAGTGGAAACGACTCATTCTGCTGGATCATTAGCAAGTCTTTGCAAAGAAGGCAAGTTTAAAAATTCCCAGGTGGATCTGAAGAAAACAGTTTCTAGCCAATGTTTTCTAACTTTTCTCTCAGTGTTCCAGCATGTTTTTGTAAGTAGAAGGGGAAAAAAACAAAACAAAACTTACCTAATGGTTTACATTAAAAAATTCAGTTTTACTTAAGCATTTAAGTTCAATTTTCAAATCTTATTCTATTTAAAAAAATTAATTTTTATGTAGAAGTAGAACAGTTATCTTTCAGGGGGGCCCTTTGATTAAAATTCATTAACTCAAATTGGAAGCACTCCCCTTTTAAAAATCAGTCACATTTTCAAACTTAATTAAATTACCTTAAACGTTTTCAAATGTATATATAAATTTAAAACATCCCCTTTTTTTTAGTTTCAGGTGTTCTACATAAAGATTGACATCTGCATACATTATGAAATGAATCACCACTACAAGTCTAGTAACCATCTGTCCCCGTATAAAGTTATTGCAATGTTATTGACCATATTCTCTATGCTGTATATTACATCCTCATGGCTCATTTATTATATAACTGGAAGTTTGTACCTCTTAATCCCCATCACCTACTCACACACACAACCACCCCCAATTTTTTTAAACGCTTAAATATTTAACAAATAAATTCATTGCCCTAACAAGGAAAAGTTTCCCAAATGCTTAAATGGCTCTGGAATTCTAATAAATAAATCTTAAAAATCAGTACTTTTGAAAACAGGATTTATTACCTTTGTTCTGTAAAATGTAGACCCCTATCTATGTTGATTGGGAAATTGATTCTTCTAATTATTGATTTTTTTCTGTTCTATATTAAATTAGCATGAGTTCCAAAGATGGACTACTAATTATTAAAGTATTGAAATGTAATTAAACACTTAAAAACTAATCTGTATTGCACTTTTACTTTTGGTTGATATAGAGCATACTTTGATATTGTTGGGAAGTCATTATTATGACTATCACTTCCCACTGAGTTGGTTCAGCTCTTTTAACAATTGTTGATGATACACTTTTGGATAAATAACTTACATTTTTGGATAAAATATCTTAAAATATATTATAGTTTAGGTTTTCTGGACTTTAATTAATTTCATATGTCTTCCTAGATTTTTTTTATAGTATCATCTTAATTGTTCCTCACCACTCTTCCTGGCAGCTGAACATAAAAGTGTTTCAAAATAAGGAGATTTAAGGGCTATACCTCCATTTTTATTTATACCATATTAAAATATTTTTCTGTATATTTATGTGCACAGAACTTCTTTAGGTAGCCATGGGAAGTCAAAAGTAACAATGCAAAGATAAATGGAATCGAGATTATTTTTACTATCTATAGAATGAGATAAAAGACTGAAAATGAATCATTAGTTGAAGTAATTTTAGAGTGCTAAATTTCAAATAATTAAAAATTAATTCATTAAACCTAAGAAGTGAACAGCAAAAACAAAACACAGAGGGAACAACAGATCTTTTATGGTAGAAGCAAAGTACACAAGTAAATTTCTATGATGATTTTGCTAATGGAACTGTTCTGAACCAGGACAGTGGAAAACCATAAAATCCCTTGATTGTCTGGCAACTTTATTTCTTTAAAGAAAGAGGGCAGATCTTTGGCAATGAGAAAAGAAGGAAGGAGTTATTTTTATAATACCGGATAATAGCTTCAAATCCAAGAGTTACTAAATGAATTTATGGGACTAAGCTATCTTACTTTAATGCAGGAATCTGCGCATCTTTACATCTTTGGCAGAAAACACTCGGGGTTTATTTATATCTTTCATCCTCTTATTGTTCACCCAGTGAATCACGGTATTATCTGTTCATTTTCTTGTTTCTCACAGCAACACTATAGTTCATGTTTAACAGTAATTTTGTAACATTCTTTCTTTCTCCCAAGTAAGACAAGGCTGCCAGAGAAGGCTTACATTGGGTGAGAATTACCTGTGAGTTCCCCCATGGGCTAGAGGAGCCCTGCTCAGGACCTACTACTTCTGGGCTATGCTGGGCACCTGACCTCTCCTGGGAATTTCCTTTGTGAGTGTGGGAAGACCCACATCACTTTTTTTTTCTGAGGTAATTTCATAGATTCTGAAACCCCCATCTGGTTCTTCCCTAGAGAAGGTCTGACCTCCCCTAAGTTAGAGGAAAAAAAAAATGTTTTCTATGTTTTGAGCTCAGAGAATGTGAATACATTGAGTTAGACTGTCCTATTTTGCATTTTATGAAGAGCCTGCATTTAGGACAGTAAAGATGGAAAATGCATTAGACAACAAAGCCTGTGAGGGCAAGTGCTCTGCTTGTTCATCATTGTCTTTCCCACAGTCACTTGAATAGTATCACCTTCGATAACTATTTGTAGTTTTCAATAACTATTTGTTGGACGGGCTAAGAAATGAAACAGGAAAATCAAATCCTACTGTTTGTTTATTTCTTGGGAAGATTTTTTTAAAAAGTTTATTGGAGTAGAGTTGATTTGCAATGCTGTGTTAGTTTCAGGTGTACAGCAAAGTGATTCATTTATACATATATTCATTCTTTTTCAGATTTTTTTCTCATATAGGTTATCACAGAATATTGAATAGAGTTCCCTGTGCTATACAACAGGTCCTTGTTGGTTATCTATCTTATATATAGTAGTGTGTGTAAATCCTACTGTTTATCTCCCTTTGCTGTTTATTGTTTTGGTTCATCTTCTATAAAACTGAGATGTCGTTGTATAAGAAAAATGGGTAAATGTGTTGTCTATAAATACAGCATTATGCATATGGAAACATAATATAGTACATGTTGTTTTGTTTATATTTTACTTTAAATTGTGGCTATTTATTTGCATGCTAATATTGAAATCATGGAAATATGATAAAGAATGACTGTTACAAAAATTAAGAATGAGAAATTCCAAGAGCTGAACATTTTACAAATATTCCTTAACTGTGTTTTGAATATTTATTAATTCTAAATTTAAGTTCAGATTGTTAAGACTGAGCATTTCAATTCCTCTTAATTAATTTCTCCTTCTAGTAAAGATTTTAAACTACAAATTGGATGTCTAATCACTTTCAATTTTTACCATTGCTCACATCTACAAAGTGATTTCTTTAAAACATATAAGAAAGAGTCTTTGAAGAGAGAAAAAAAGAGATAACCATTACTAAACTAGATGGCAGAAATGTTTCCTGTGCCTCTGTAGTTCATTTTCCACTCACTTTCTCTACCAGTTTGTAATGAACTTGTCTCAAAAGCTTTTTTTACGAAATTGAGCAGTTACTGAAGCACATACGTACACATACATATTCAAGCCTATGTGGTTTATTTATAATTTGGCACCTTTAGAAAAAAAAGAGAAGGGGGTAAAATGACTTGCGATGTGACTTATAACCTGGCATTTATTATGAAAGGTAGCAACAAACACAAAATTTTTCTTTTTACTACACATCTCCCTAATTTTTTTTAACATCTTTATTGGAGTATAATTGCTTTACAATGGTGTGTTAGTTTCTGCTTTATAACAAAGTGAATCAGTTATACAGATACATATGTTCCCATATCTCTTCCCTCTTGCGTCTCCCTCCCTCCCACCCTCCCTATCCCACCCCTCCAGGCGGTCACAAAGCACCGAGCTGTTATCCCTGTGCTATGCGGCTGCTTCCCACTAGCTATCTACATTACGTTTGGTAGTGTTTATGTGCCCATGCCTCTCTCTCACTTTGTTACAGCTTACCCTTCCCCTCCCCATATCCTCAAGTCCATTCTCTGGTAGGTCTGTGTCTTTATTTCTGTCTTACCCCTAAGTTCTTCATGACATTTTTTTTTCTTAAATTCCATATATATATATGTTAGCATACGGTATTTGTCTTTCCCTTTCTGACTTACTTCACTCTGTATGACAGACTCTAGGTCTATCCACCTCATTATGAATAGCTCAATTTCGTTTCTTTTTATGGCTGAGTAATATTCCATTTTATATATGTGCCACATCTTCTTTATCCATTCATCCAATGATGGACACTTAGGTTGTTTCCATCTCCGGGCTATTGTAAATAGAGCTGCAATGAACATTTTGGTACATGACTCTTTTTGAATTATGGTTTTCTCAGGGTATATGCCCAGTAGTGGGACTGCTGGGTCATATGGTAGTTCTATTTGTAGTTTTCTAAGGAACCTCCATACTGTTCTCCACAGTGGCTGTACCAATTCACATTCCCACCAGCTGTGCATGAGGGTTCCCTTTTCTCCACACCCTCTCCAGCATTTATTGTTTCTAGATTTTTTCATGATGGCCATTCTGACTGGTGTGAGATGATATCTCATTGTAGTTTTGATTTGCATTTCTCTAATGATTAATGATGTTGAGCATTCTTTCATGTGTTTGTTGGCAGTCTGTATATCTTCTTTGGAGAAATGTCTATTTAGGCCTTCTGCCCATTTTTGGATTGGGTTTTTTGTTTTTTTGTTATTGAGCTGCATGAGCTGCTTGTAAATTTTGGAGATTAATCCTTTGTCAGTTGCTTCATTTACAAATATTTTCTCCCATTCTGAGGGTTGTCTTTTGGTCTTGTTTATGGTTTCCTTTGCTGTGCAAAAGTTCTGAAGTTTCATTAGGTCGCATTTGTTTATTTTTGTTTTTATTTCCATTTCTCTAGGAGGTGGGTCAAAAAGGATCTTGCTGTGATTTATGTCATAGAGTGTTCTGCCTATGTTTTCCTCTAAGAGTTTGATAGTTCCTGGCATTACATTTAGGTCTTTAATCCATTTTGAGCTTATTTTTGTGTTTGATGTTAGGGAGTGATTTAATCTCACACTTTTACATGTAGCTGTCCAGTTTTCCCAGCACCACTTATTGAAGAGGCTGTCCTTTCTCCACTGTACATTCCTGCCCCATTTATCAAGATAAGGTGACCATATGTGCGTGGGTTTATCTCTGGGGTTTCTATCCTATTCCATTGATCTATCTTTCTGTTTTTGTGCCAGTACCATATTGTCTTCATTACTGTAGCTTTGTAGTATAGTCTGAAGTCAGGGAGCCTGATTCCTCCAGCTCTATTTTTCGTTCTCAAGATTGCTTTGGCTATTCGGGGTCTTTTATGTTTCCATACAAATTGTGAAATTTTTTGTTCTAGTTCTGTGAAAAATGCCAGTGGTAGTTTGATAGGGATTGCATTGAATCTGTAGATTGCTTTGGGGAGTAGAGTCATTTTCACAATGTTGATTCTTCCAATCCAAGAACATGGTATATCTCTCCATCTATTTGTATCATCTTTAATTTCCTTCATCAATGTCTTATAATTTTCTGCATACAGGTCTTTTATCTCCTTAGGTAGGTTTATTCCTAGCTATTTTATTCTTTTTGTTGCAATGGTAAATGGGAGTGTTTTCTTGATTTCACTTTCAGATTTTTCATCATTAGTGTATAGGAATGCCAGAGATTTCTGTACATTAATTTTGTATCCTGCTACTTTACCAAACTCATTGATTAGCTCTAGTAGTTTTCTGGTACCATCTTTAGGATTCTCTATGTATAGTATCATGTCATCTGCAAACAGTGACAGCTTTACTTCTTTTCTGATTTGGATTCCTTTTATTTCCTTTTCTTCTCTGATTGCTGTGGCTAAAATTTCCAAAACTATGTTGAATAAGAGTGGTGAGAGTGGGCAACTTTGTCTTGTTCCTGATCTTAGTGGAAATGTTTTCAGTTTTTCACCATTGAGGATGATGTTGGCTGTGGGCTTGTCATATATGGCCTTTATTATGTTGAGGAAAGTTCCCTCTATGCCTACTTTCTGCAGGGTTTTTATCATAAATGGATGTTGAATTTTGTCAAAAGCTTTCTCTGCATCTATTGAGATGATCATATGGTTTTTCTCCTTCAATTTGTTAATATGGTGTATCACGTTGATTGATTTGCTTATATTGAAGAATCCTTGCATTCATGGAATAAACCCCACTTGATCATGATGTATGATCCATTTAATGTGCTGTTGGATTCTGTTTGCTAGTATTTTGTTGAGGATTTTTGCATCTATGTTCATCAGTGATATTGGCCTATAGTTTTCTTTCTTTGTGACATCCTTGTCTGGTTTTGGTATCAGGGTGATGGTGGCCTCGTAGAATGAGTTTGGGAGTGTTCCTCCCTCTGCTATATTTTGGAAGAGTTTGAGAAGGATAGGTGTTAACTCTTCTCTAAATGTTTGATAGAATTCTCCTGGGAAGCTATCTGTTCCTGGGCTTCTGTTTGTTTGAATATTTTTAATCACAGTTTCAATTTCAGTGCTTGTGATTGGTCTGTTCATATTTTCTATTTCTTCCTGATTCAGTCTTGGCAGGTTGTGCATTTCTAAGAATTTCTCCATTTCTTCCAGGTTGTCCATTTTATTGGCATAGAGTTCCTTGTAGTAATCTCTCATGATCTTTTGTATTTCTGCAGTGTCAGTTGTTACTTCTCCTGTTTCATTTCTAATTGAAGTCTAATTTCTAAGACTCTATTGATTTGAGTCTTCTCCTTTTTTTTCTTGATGAGTCTGGCTAATGGTTTATCTATTTTGTTTATCTCCTCCAAGAACCAGCTTTTAGTTTTATTGATCTTTGCTATCATTTCCTTCATTTCTTTTTCATTTATTTCTGATCTGATTTTTATGATTTCTTTCCTTCTGCTAACTTTGGGGTTTCTTTCTTCTTCTTTCTCTAATTGCTTTAGGTGCAAGGTTAGTTTGTTTATTTGAGATGTTTCTTGTTTCTTAAGGTAGGATTGTATTGCTATAAACTTCCCTCTTAGAACTGCTTTTGCTGTATCCCATAAATTTTGGGTTGTCGTGTCTGCATTGTCATTTGTTTCTAGGTATATTTTTATTTCCTCTTTGATTTCTTCAGTGATCACTTCGTTATTAAGTAGTGTATTGTTTAGCCTCCATGTGTTTGTACTTTTTACAGATCTTTTCCTGTAATTGATATCTAGTCTCATAGCATTGTGGTCGGAAAAGATACTTGATACGATTTCAATTTTCTTAAATTTACCAAGGCTTGATTTGTGACCCAAGAGATGCTCTATCCTGGAGAATGTTCCATGAGCACTTGAGAAAAATGTGTATTCTGTTGTTTTTGGATGGAATGTCCTATAAATATCAATTAAGTCTATCTTGTTTAATGTATCATTTAAAGCTTGTGTTTCCTTATTAATTTTCATTTTGGATGATCTGTCCATTGGTGAAAGTGAGGTGTTAAAGTTCTCTACTATAAATGTGTTACTGTCGATTTCCCCTTTTATGGCTGGCTGTTAGTATTTGCCTTATGTATTGAGGTGCTCCTGTGTTGGGTGCATAAATATTTACAATTGTTATATCTTCTTCTTTGATCGATCCCTTGATCATTATGTAGTGTCCTTCTTTGTCTCTTCTAAAAGTCTTTATTTTAAAGTCTATTTTGTCTGGTATGAGAATTGCTACTCCAGCTTTCTTTTGGTTTCCATTTGCATGAAATAATTTTTTCCATCCCCTTACTTTCAGTCTGTATGTGTCTCTAGGTCTGAAATGGGTCTCTTGTAGACAGCAAATATATGGGTCTTGTTTTTGTATCCATTCAGCCAATCTGTGTCTTTTGGTGGGAGCATTTAGTCCATTTACATTTAAGGTAATTATTGATATGTATGTTCCTATTACCATTTTCTTAATGGTTTTGGGTTCGTTATTGTAGGTATTTTCCTTCTCTTGTGTTTCTTGCCTAGAGAAGGTCCTTTAGCATTTGTTGTAAAGCTGGTTTGGTGGTGCTGAACTCTCTCAGCTTTTGCTTGTCTGTAAAGGTTTTTATTTCTCCATCAAATCTGAAAGAGATCCTTGCTGGGTAGAGTAATCTTGGTTGTAGGTTTTTCTCCTTCATCACTTTAAATATGTCCTGCCAGTCCCTTCTGGCTTGCAGAGTTTCTGCTGAAAGATCAGCTGTTAACCTTATGGGGATTCCCTTGTGTGTTATTTGTTGTTTTTCCCTTGCTGCTTTTAATATGTTTTCTTTGTATTTAATTTTTGATAGTTTGATTAATATGTGTCTTGGCATGTTTCTCCTTGGATTTATCCTGTATGGGACTCTCTGTGCTTCCTGGACTTGATTAACTATTTCCTTTCCCATATTAGGGAAGTTTTCAACTATAATCTCTTCAAATATTTTTTCAGTCCCTTTCTTTTTCTGTTCTTCTTCTGGAACCCCTATAATTCGAATGTTGGTGTGTTTAATGTTGTCCCAGAGGTCTCTGAGACTGTCCTCAGTTCTTTTCATTCTTTTTTCTTTATTCTGCTCTGCAGTAGTTATTTCCACTATTTTATCTTCCAGGTCACTTAACCATTCTTCTGCCTCAGTTATTCTGCTATTGATCCCATCTAGAGTACTTTTAATTTCATTTATTGTGTTGTTCATCATTGTTTGTTTCATATTTAGTTCTTCTAGGTCCTTGTTAAATATTTCTTGCATTTTGTCTATTCTATTTCCAAGATTTTGGATCATCTTTACTATTATTATTCTTAATTCTTTTCCAGGTAGACTGCTTACTTCCTCTTCATTTGTTAGGTCTGGTGGGTTTTTATCTTGCTCCTTCATCTGCTGTGCATTTTCCTGTCTTCTCATTTTGCTTATCTTACTGTGTTTGGTGTCTCCTTTTTTCAGGCTGCAGGTTTGTAGTTCCATTGTTTTTGGTGTCTGTCCCCAGTGGCTAAGTGGGTTGGTTAACTGGGTTGTGTAGGCTTCCTCGTGGAGGGGACTAGTGCCTGTGTTCTGGTGGATGAGGCTGGATCTTGTCTTTCTGGTGGGCAGGTCCACGTCTGGTGGTGTGTTTTGGGGTGTCTGTGGACTTATTATGATTTTAGGCAGCCTCTCTGCTAATGGGTGGGGTTGTGTTCCTGTCTTGCTAGTTGTTTGGCATAGGGTGTCCAGCACTGTAGCTTGCTGGTCGTTGAGTGAAGCTGGGTGCTGGTATTGAGATGGAGATCTCTGGGAGATTTTCACCATTTGATATTATGTGGAGCTGGGAGGTGTCTTGTGGACCAGTGTCCTGAAGTTGGCTCTCCCACCTCAGAGGCACAGCACTGACTCCTGGCTGCAGCACCAAGAGCCTTTCATCCACACGGCTCAGAATAAAAGAGAAAAAGTAGAAAGAAAGAATTAGTAGAAGTAGAAAGAAAGAAAGAAAGAAAGGAGGGTGGGAGGGAGGGAGGAAGGAAGGAAGGAAGGAGGGAAGGAAGGAAAAAAGAAAGAAGATAAAGTAAAATTAGATAAAATATAATAAAGTTATTAAAATAAAAAAATTATTAAGAGAAAAAAAATTTAAAAAAAAACTGATGGATAGAACCCTAGGTCAAATGGTGGAAGCAAAGCTATACAGACAAAATCTCACACAGAAGCATACACATACACACTCACAAAAATAGGAAAAGGGGAAAAAAATCATAAATCTTCCTCTCAAAGTCCACCTCCTTAATTTGGGATGAGTCGTTGTCTATTCATGTATTCCACAGATGCAGGGTACATCAAGTTGATTGTGGAGGTTTAATCCGCTGCTCCTGAGGTTGCTGGGAGAGATTTCCCTTTCTTTTCTTTGTTCTCACAGCTCCCAGGGGCTCAGCTTTGGATTTGGCCCCGCCTCTGCGTGTAGGTCGCCGGAGGGCGTCTGTTGTTCGCTCAGACAGGACAGGGTTAAAGGAGCCGCTGATTCAGGCTGGGGGGGAGGGAGGGGCACGCAGTGCGGGGCGGGCCTGCAGCGGCAGAGGCCGTCGTGACGTTGCACCAGCCTGAGGCGCGCCGCTCGTTCTTCCGGGGGAGTTGTCCCTGGATCCCGGGCCCTGGCAGTGGCGGGCTGCACAGGCTCCCCGGAAGGGGGCTGTGGAGAGTGACTTGTGCTCGCACACAGGCTTCTTGGTGGCGGCAGCAGCAGCCTTAGCGTCTCATGCCCGTCTCTGGAGTCTGCGCTTTTAGCCACGGCTTGCGCCCGTCTCTGGAGCTCCTTTAAGCAGCGCTCTTAATCCCCTCTCCCTGCGCACCAGGAAACAAAGAGGTAAGAAAAAGTCTCTTGCCTCTTCGGCAGGTCCAGACTTTTCCCCAGACTCCCTCCCGGCTAGCCGTGGTGCACCAGCCCCCTGCAGGCTGTGTTCACGCCGCCAACCCCAGTCCTCTCCCAGCGCTCCAACCGAAGCCCGAGCCTCAACTCCAGGCCGCGCCCGCCCCGGCGGTGAGCAGAGAAGCCTCTCGAGCTGGTGAGTGCCGGTCGGCACCGATCCTATGTGCGGGAATCTCTCCGCTTTGGCCTCTGCACCCCTGTTGCTGTGCTCTCCACCGCGGCTCCGAAGCTTTCCTGCTCCGCCATCCGCCGTCTCTGCCCGCGAAGGGGCTTCCTAGTGTGGGAGCCTTCACGGCTACCTCCCAGTGGTGCAAGGTCCCGTCCCTATCCTTTTGTCTCTGTTTATTCTTTTTTCTTTTGCCCTACCCAGGTACGTGGGGGGTTTCTTGTCGTTTGGGAGGTCTGAGGTCTTCTGCCAGCATTCAGTAGGTGTTCTGTAGGAGTTGTTTCACGTGTAGATGTATTTCTGGTGTATCTGTGGGGTGGAAGGTTATCTCCGCGTCTTACTCTTCCGCCATCTTCCCGGAAGTCTCCACATCTCCCTATTAATTAAGGAGGAAATATTCTTTGTTGTAGTGGAGCATCATTTGTTATTGTTAGTTATGTCTTTTTCACAGTTCTTTCAGAAAATGAATGGCAAAAAATAGGAAAGAAAAGAACTAAGTTTTCTTTCTATAATTCTGTGATCCTTTAGCATCTCCAAAGCCAGTATGATAGATGAAATCTTTAAATTTGTAAAAACTTAATCTCAGTTCATAGCTTGCTTTTCATGAGTGTTCTTGTCATCGCACATATAACGTAGCTAGAATATATGACAATCGGTGTTTCCTATACTCCTAATGGAAGAATGGAACCCTGTCTCCCTCTCTTCCTCTTTTTCTCAACAACACAGTTATGCTCATATATTGACAATAATCTCAATGTGCCTAGATGGTTTTGTATTTGGCCTTCTCAGGAATACTTTACATGTACATATATTATTTAGTATTTATAATTTCATGGAAGAGACTCACCTCTTTCAGAGATAGAAAGAGTTCAGAGAAGAGGTCACATAAATGGTTTATGCATTAATGATGGTCCTTTACCATCTTCATTTGGATTGTTTGTGAAGTTATTTGGGGAGGGTGGTGTAATGGACTCACTGCTTAACTAAGAGAATTATCTAAAGTCTTCATGGCTGCCGTGTCAGTAGGGCAAGGCAGAAGGAAATTATCCATCTTTGTAAGGTAATAAAACGTTTTCAGACTCTGGTAAATGTACTCTCAAATCCTACTGACACCTGAAATTCAGATTATCAGCATTCGTTTGATTCATTTGCTATAACTATTTTAATAGGCACTGGCACAGTGTATGCATTGAGTCTCTTGGTTAAATGAAAACAAGAGCATAATTTGATCCATATAACACCCTCTTGAATTTGAAATTATAGCAACCTAATGGAGCATGCAAAAATAGAAACTTCTAGTTTTGCTAACTATATAAATAGGGCAAACTGATTCCCGTGGAATTCATGATTATATCACGGTTCTTTTTAAAAAGCTTATGGCTATGTCTGCCTCATTTCTTCGTTAATTTGGATTCATGCAATATACTAATAGCTATCATGCTACAGACAAAGATTATGGGAATGGGAAGGGATGACAGGAAAAGTAACATCAACCCAGATTTTACTAAAAGTTATGGGAGAAAGAGTTTAGAAATGATATTCTAGTATTCCCCAAACTCCATTAAGCTAATGGAAGAGGACTATGTGTGTGTGTGTTTGTGTGTGTGTGTGTGTGTGTGTGTGAGATCTTGATATGCTCACAGTTGGTTGAAGATAGATTGGCAGCAGCAGCTGCCACCAGTGTCAACAATCAAGTACAATGAAGTGTGGCAACCCCCCAACTGTTTTCGATTCAAGTGAGTTATGAGTTCTCACCGTTCAGAATCACTCTCATTTTTAAAAAAAAGATCATAAGTCTAGTTGTGAGAATTGGGGAATATCCACCTGGCAGGGAAATTTTCATGCTTTGAAAAAAAAGTGGAAAAGAAGAGATTACATTAGATCAATCAAAGTCACTAGAAAATGTTAAAGTTAGAAAAATCAGAGCAGCAAGAAATAACAAAAAAGCAATCCAGGGGAACCCATTAATAAGAATGAGTGTCAGTTTTACTTGGTTCAAGGACTCTGCTACACGGATTAGAACACAGAGCACCATGTCAGAAATGCACGGAGGCAACTGCAGAGGCAACCGGCCTGCTCCACCCCCGACGTCAAAGCCTAGTTGGAGAAAGAAATGCTTGGTTTCTTGTAGCTTAATCCAACATTACACACTTCTTTCAAACATCAAAAATGCAGCTCAGCCTTTGGGTTGCTGGGCATTCTTACGGCTAATCCAGCCTTAATTATAAAAATTTTATACTCCCTCAGTTTCTTCCTCCTGCACCATCAAATGCCTGCTTGGAGGGAGAGGCACTTAAAATAGGTGAAAGGAAGTTAGGAAATATTATATGGAGAAAGGGAATTGTCTCTTACCTAATGGTCAGAGTTAGCCATTGTGTTCTAGAAATATCTGTATGTAAAGATCTTTTTCATAAAGACATTAATCCAACTTCAAGTTATCCCTTTGCTTGATAGGAAAATTAGTTGTTTTTTTTTTCCTTTCTAAACTCTCCCTAATAGACTGAAACTTACTCTCACTCTGAGGTGTCTTAAATGGCACTGGCGTCTCACAGGTCACTTCAGCCTACTCATCTCAAAAGGTAAAGGCTGTATATTTCTTTTCAACAAGATTTGACCCGGAGACATTGATTTCTGTTTTTTTTGTGCCCTCGGGCCTAAAAGTACATGCCATTTTTGCCTGTGTACTTGAACTTGAATGATGTCAAGTCACAAAGATCCATAAATTACCTGGAGAGCAAAACAAAGAAGTTATTCCAGGCAATTTCCATGAATATCCTGAGCTGATGGCTTCCTACTCTTTTCCTAATGATTCACGTGATCTTGTCCTTTCTCTCGCGTAACATCTCTCTAAATGCTTGTAGGCAATTAACATGTCTCTCTTTCAATTTTCTCTCCTCCAGCCTGAACGTGCCCATTGTGCACAGGTCTGCCTTATTTCCAAACCTTTTATCAGTTCAGTTGCTTTCCTTTGAACTCACTCCAGTGTGTCTTTCTTTTCAAACATATGATATCCAAAACAGAACACAACCAAAGGAGGCCGAGATGGAGCAACTCAAAGCCGTAAAAATGGCTTCTTTCTTTTTGCATTCCACTTAAAATCTAGTTGCATTAAAGTCTTTGCCTTTATTGGAAATAGATTTTTGTTAATCGCTCTAAGTTTATTGCCCACAATCTGTAACACCATAGCCTTTGGTACTATTAAACTTCCTCTTGTGTTAATGTGAACAGATTATTCCTTCATAGGACTATTTCATCTCTGATTTCAAGCAATTTTTCCAATGCAATAAAAGTCATTCTGTATTAATATCTCCCTTCAATGGTCTTTATAATCTCTCATTAGTTTGTTGCTCGTGAACATGTTTCATAATTAGTTATCTTTTGGATTGTGTTTCTAATTTACAACACGTCATTGAATTATATGGTGGAGAAAACAGTGTATAATGTACATTTTTTTTGAAACATGGCGTTGACCTACTAGCAATTATTCTGCTGCCCCAAAGATCAGAAACAATAGGCTATCCATCTTTTAGTAGTTTCCTCTAATCCATATTTCTCTGGTTTCTCTATAAGAATGCCACCCCCTGCTTTTGAAAAGAGGACAGGTGTTAAAGACAGCTGCACTGGGTCTCTTCTGGCAATCTCCCAGCAATGAGGATCCTCTCCCGCCTCCCCCCTCCTGGAGCCCAATCCCCAATTCTCCTCACCTCCTTCACAGATCATAGACATGTTACAGTTGGAATGGAAAAGGCTACAATCCAAACTGGGATACCCAATGCCTTATTATTAATAAAGTCTTTTTATTTGCAAATTTACTAGAGATGGATGATGACTTAAACATATGCATTCTTTAAGAAAATACCACTAGAGCAAATGGTTTGAGGAAACAAACACTGGACTTTTTTTTGGAGGGAAACTATTTATGATACAAGAAATTTCTCATAAATTATGAGACATCTAAGAGACATTTATTCTTTACCAATACCTGACAGTCCATCCAAACAGTGACAAAATAAATCCATTAAACCTGAGCAGCATTATGTTAACCTTTGCAACAAGGTAGCCCTCAGAGCAAAAGAGAGAACTTTATCGGCAATGTTCTGAGATATAGTCCTCAGTGGTCAGTTATAAGAACAAAATTACTTTGAAATCTTGTATTTTATCTAAAACATTCATATGAATTTTGAATTCCACTCCACTATATGCCTGAAGTTGATTTCATATAAAAATAATACTTTGAATTCAATACCAGTTGAATTCTTACCTTGCTTTTTTTCTCTTTTGCTGAAAGTGAGAATCTAAGATGAATCACATATATATTCTGACATTGCAATATGTAATATGATTGTTTGTCGTCTGATTCCTGCCCCAATATCTAAGCACTGGAGGGCAGGAAGAACCCACAGAGCCTGGAGCAGTGATTGCCATATAGTTGGTGTTACACAAATATTGTCGAAAGAATGTGGCTTCCTATGACTCTGGTACAGAATTTTCAGAAACCTTACACTTCCTTGTGAGATGCAGGGAATTAGAGCACCTTTCAAGATCAAGATTCGTCACTTAATCTTGAAATGACTGGATCTTCTAGCCAATTTGGACAAATAAGCCAGATCACTTGACTCCATATACTTCTCACATAGCCTTAAACACATGGCACTTAATGTCTGTTTGCTTGTTTGATTTCCTCACTTAACTGAGTGGGGAAGCAGAAAAGGAGAGCCTGAGGGCAAAAACAGTATAACACTTACCTTTCTATTCCCAGTGAATGAATGGCTGAAGGAATGAAAGTTTGCATCAATGGATGAATGCATGATTCTGCCTTAAAGGGCAGGTAAGAAAAGCTTATTTCTGTGTGATCCATGATATGGGCCAATATATTTTAAGGTCCTCCATAATCTGATTCTTTTCCGACCTTACTTTCCACTTTCTATATTACACTGACCAATATAGTAGGTGCTTGGTACATAGAAGGAACACAATAAATGCCCGGTTCCATCCACAGTAGTATGTGTGTGGCAGCCAACAGTGCCCAATAAAGGCTATTCTCACCATTCCCTTGCCCTAGTCTATAACTTAACCAACAATATTTACTAATTTCCCCTTCCCAAACACACAAGTCCATATCCCAAGCTCATATCCCAAGCTTTAGTTATTCATCTTGTGACTTCCCTATTCGTAGAGGGCTGAGCTCTTCTTTTTTACCATGCGCACTCAAATGCCGTCCAGTTTTCACCTCTTTTCTTCTGAGCACTCTAGCCTCTTTTATCTTTCTCATCCAAGAATAGCTATAGTTGACACCCCAAATGAGTATATTTAGTAATATATTATTTTGCATTGTTCACAAATCACTACAGAGATAATTAGTCTTCTCTCTCCAACTTGTCACATTCCCTAGGATTGAGATCATGTATAGACAGACAGCAAGTTTTCAAATATATTTTTTGACAGAATGATAAATATCTATCTTTCATGGTTCTTAACTTTGTTTCTTTCTCTTAAACTATCACAGTTCAAAAGCTAATGAAAACATGGTAGAAAAAAATATTATTAGAACATTGCCCCCGTGAAAAATTATTTAAAATTCCTCTAGTTTGCAAACATCCATTTGGATGCTGATTGGAATGAAAGGCCAACGTGATTTAGTTGAAGACTGAAATGTTCTCATATTTGTTTGATCTGTGGGATCCGTTTTGCAGTTCTGGATGACTTTAAACTTCATGGGAGTCATTTTGCAGGAAATTACAAATTATTCTGCATCAATTTTCTTTGTCTCTTATTCAATGCTGCCCTAACTTAGAAGGCAGCAAGATTTTTTTTTTTTTTTTTTTTTTTTTGTCCTGAGGGCTGTTTTAAATTGATTTGGGAGTAGAAAAGTTGGGAGCAAAGGGAACAGCTTCTCACCATCACATTTAAATGTCTCTTCACTTTTTGAATGCCTCATCTATTCTAATAATAAATGCTCTGAATTAAAGAAATTTATTTTATTTTACTTTAGAGTATATTTTCTTTAGAGTATATTTAGACACTTTTTAGTTTTCAAACATGCTGTTTTTAATATAGTCAGAATATCATCATTTTTGTATTAGTTATATTGTACTAATACTTTCCAGAAATTATAGCAATATCCTCTTACTGTTTACTTAGTACTTGTTTCAAAAGAAGATTGAATTAATCTAGTAAAAAAACCCTCAAGTACCTGTGTTTCTTGTCTGCTATTATACTCGTATCAGATTTCCAAGGTCCTAGAAAGACAAAAAGTCCCAACTCCAAAGGCAGAATGCAACGTGCTATTTCCACATCTTGACCGGCAATAATAGCTGAAGGGTATGGGCGCATGTGAAGGTACAATTTTATTTTTCCCGTAGCTTTGTTGGAGGTATAGAAGAAACGGTCTAGACATGATACTGGATTTAGAACTAACAACAAGAAGTTAGTGGATTATTACAGCAGGAAAGCATAATCTTCCGAATACTTTGTTGGGCTTACCTTGTATGTCATATGTCAGCGCTTTTTCTGCACATGTTCTGAAGACAATAGCATTGTTGATAGTTTTGCCTGTGCATTTGCAAGGATGCTTTGTTCGAACCAGTCTGCCTTTGGCACATGGAGGCAGGACTGTAGTTGAAAGAGCGGAAAGGAAATGCCAGGGAAGTTTCTCCAAAACTATAATATCTGTTTACATTTTTGTGTGGGTGAGGGAAACGAAGTCACTCGCTGAGTTAAGACACCAAGTACTGAAAACATAACGTCACAAGATGTTACTGTCACAAAAACTTTAAATGTATGTTATTTGGTGGAACTTGGCACAAGGTGCTTGCTGAGGAATAACCTTTTGGGTTAGTCATTCTATTGGGTCAGCTTCTGAGGAGGCTTATCGGAAGATTGTGTGAAAACATGAAGTGAAAGAAAGAAAGAAGCTGGAGGATGAGTTCTCCAGGGTTGTGTTTTTCAAAAACTTCAGATATGTTGCCCAAGGGATGAGTCATTCCCAGGTACCCTCTCGACCTCTGAAAAAAAATTTTTGTACTCTCCTTTTGCCATTTCCACAGTGTAGGCTCAGAAAATACAGAGAGTGTGGGTTTCCTTTGAAAATCTTGGCAAAACAAGTATGGTGTTGGGAGGAAAATGTGCCTTGGGGATTTTGAATATGTGACGCCAGAACCGTACATGTAGACTTTCTCAAATTGCTCACACATCTTTCAGTAGTACTGGTGATAAAAATTCACCCACTATGGGACTGTGTCTCACCACTTTTATTCCTTATTTTCTGCCCTAGGCTGCAATGGTTATTTTTAAAAGGTGAATAGATTCTATTCACAGGTAGTCCTTAAATATTACATGATCTTTTAAAATGAAGAGTAAAGGCAGTGTCCTGGGTAATTATCTTGGTAGTTTGATTGTCCCCTGTTTGCAAATTATCTCCAAAAGACAAGGAAATTTAGTGCGTGCATGTACTTTATTTGACCTGTGTTCCTCTCTGATCATGATCATTTTACTGACCTATCTGCTTGTGGAATTTCACTGTTTAAAGGTTATTCTTTTTTCTGTCCAAATGATGTATAGGCATGTTGTACTTTATTAAGTTGCCGCTTTTTACTGCAAAGCTGTTTGCATTCCTACGGTAGTTGACATAATTAGGATATCCTTATTTATTTATAGCTATATAGGTTATACCACAAAGAGAAGACATGCTGATTATAGTTTTTCATATTTCAGTAGGTCATAATTTCCTCAAAAACATTTTCCAGCCAAAAATTATACTATATAGTTTCTTTGCCCCACTCTGACATGGTTGACCTATATAACTTAAGTCATTTGACATTAGTCAAATATAAGGCAAATGCAACTATTTTCCTTCTAAGAAAATGGTTTTGAACTTTATATCACGTCTTTAACTCAAAGCCAATAGAAGCTATAAACTTCAATCTCTGCAAGATTATAGTCCTCACCAGGGAAGGAGAACACAGCCAAGTCTAAAGAATAACAATTAAATAATTTTTTACATTGTAAGATTTTAAAATGTTGAAAATTATAGTTTTGTGTGTTAGCGCTACAGTTAGACCATCTTCCTGACTTCATAAGTCATTTCATGAGACATGTCCAATTAAATGTATCTTAAGTACAGAAAAAAACCTAACTAACGTACTGATTTAAGAATAATGTGTTGGGGGCCACTGAAGCCAGAGAGTGATGTTATTATACATTATACATGTGTCTTAGGCTGATAATGCTGTCTTCAGTACTTAGGATGAATTGGGCAGAAAGAGAACAGTCATCAGGAAATGCAAACCGCTGTTTTTGAATAGTTGGAGTGAATTAGTCAGCAGCCATGGGATTGGAAATGAAGGAACTGATGAAAAATTTCTTGTAATCTAAATGGATAAGGATTAGAAACTGAATTTAGGAAGCAAAGGGGGAAAAGAGGAATTGAAGACTCGATGTTTAAAACCTGAACAAATCTGGGCATTATGATGATACTGATCTCTATGGAATGCAGAAGGGGGAATTGGTTTTGAGAGGAAGACGCATTTTATTTGAACAAGAATAGTCTGAGGTGCATATAATATATCACTGTGGTAATGGCTAGACATATGGAAATCTAGATCAGGGATTTAGATCTAGACTGGGTTTAAAAACCAAGTGAAATAAAAAAAAACAAGGGTAGGATCATAGATTAGAGTCTGTAGGTAAAAGGAGAAAGAGGAAGACTTCAGGACAAGAAGATCATGTGAATGAAAGCACCCAACTCCTCCTGCCACCCTGCCAGCATCCTTTCCCCTATACCTCTAGATTCCCAAAGAAATTAGAAATTCAGTAGACAAAGAGGTGTTTTGTTGCAAGGGGAGATCTAAATCAGCACGACATTCAGAAAAAGTGTATTACTTGCCTCTTCCTCTGTTCTTGACCTTGCTTTGTTTGTCTAACATTTCTCACTATCTGTCATAATATACATTTACATGTTCATCTGTTTATTATCTGACTCCTCCTCATTAGAATATATGATTCTCAGAGTTCAATGGTAATCAGAAAGCCTGTGGAGTGGGTTTAGTCAACCATCACTCAGGGCATGTCCTCAGTGACCCAGAGTCCATTGTAGGGGAGGCCAGGACACGTTAAAAAAGATACTGCAATGCCACAGCCAATGTAGACATCAGTAATTCCCCTGATTCTTCACTAAAGATATCTACAGCCATTTACCAAAGTCACTGTCCTATAGAGAAATATATTTTTAAAGAAGAGTACTCACCAAATTAGGATAGAAAATTAAGGAAGAGGAAAACTGGGATATAAGAAGTAGAGGATCATATAGAAAGATAGTGAGAGAAAGTCCCAGAGTGACCACTTTGTCAGAGGTCTAAAGAGCAAAGAGACTTGACCAAAGCAGAAGAATGAAGAATTCTGTAGGAAAATCTCCAGGAACTAAATGAAAGAATTTTAACATTTTGGAAAAAAAAATAAATGGCTGAGAGGAGTCTGACAATTCTGATAGGACATCTGGCAAAATAGATAGATAGATAGACAGATGAAATAAAATATATAATAATGTATAGATTATAATAAAAATAGATATATAAAAGTTTTGTCAGTAAAGGTATATAAAGACATAGTATTAACTTAAGAATAAATCAACATATATAAAATAGAAAAATAATCACGATCCATTTATTGATGTTATATTAAAATTTTCATGTAGTCTTAATTTAATAAATAGTAATTTAACTAAAAGTTGATATTCTGATACTCAGAAATTTTTTTTAAGTGTTATTCTGGAATAAGATATCTTATGTCTCTCTCATCATACAGAAAGCCATGTATCTTTATCAAGAATTTATTTCAGATTTCTGAAATCAGATTTCTGAAATATATATTATTTATTAGCTAATTTGTATATTTAGTGACTTGGTGTTTATTTTTTTCAATGTACTGTACAATTTTGTTTTAGAATCAAAGAAATGGAATTTAACAAAATTTAAACAACGAAAATAATTTATATTTAAAAACTAGAAAGAAAAAACATTGCTAAATATTTTGCTACAAAAGATAACAAAACTATAATGACATGTTATATAAAAAAATTAAATTTTGCATTAACTAACTAAATGAGGACTCTCAATATAAAAATAAATACACAAAATATTAGAGGAGACTGAGGGACTATCTTTTTAATCTTGCAGTATGGAAGATTACCTAAACAAAGCACAAAATCATGAAGCCACAAAGAAAAAAAATCAAAAGACCTGCCCACATAAAAATAGATACCTGTGTACAGTGACAAACTTACCAAACAAAATTAGATGATAAACTTTATAACAAATTTATCCTTTAATTTTGTTTAGGATTTGTAACTATAATATATAGAAGCGCTTCTAAAGTTTATATGAAAAATACAAAAAATCCAATCCGAAGTGAGCAAAGCAAAATAAGAAAATAAAAGAAGAAATATTCAAATAAACAGTTAAAAAATACTCAAATCTACTAGTTTACATAGACATGAAAAGAAAGCAGAAATCTCTTCAAAACAACAATTAAACTGAGAAAAATCAAAAGTGTTGATAATAGTTTTTGTATATAAATTAGAATCACAGTACCTGTCAATATTTAAAAGGTATATATCAATTCAGCAATTCTATTTATAAAAAGTTATTCAACAGATCTATTTGCACATGTGTATAAAGACGTGAAAAGGTAATCATTGCATCACTGATTTTAAAACACAAATCTAAGAGGAATGGATAAATAAATTTTGGTATAATCATACACTGAATTACTATGCTTCTGTTTAAAAAATAAATAAAAAACAGCAACAAAAGCAAATAGGCAAACAACAATAAGAAAAATTTCCTGACTTAGAGAAACCTCTGAGATGAATTATTATATGGAGAAAAACAAAGATGCAAAGCCATATATACTGTATGGCTCATTTAATTATAATAAAACTACCTGAGTTCACTCTCACTCTCTCTTCTCCCTCTCTCTATTATAAACATACAAACATACAGTCATAAATATTCCTACATGTTTTTTGCATATATGTACACATATATTCATATATGTATATATTTATATAACTATATAGGTACATATACACCTAAATGAGAATATATGAGTTGATTATAATATAAACATATAAAATTTGCAAGATTATTAACAATAGTATTAACAGTAATTATTTCTTTGGAGAAGGGCAGATTGGGCAAAATGGAAGGTGAATTTAACTTTTTCCTCTATATAATTTTATATTTTTAAAATTTTTACCATGATCTAGGAATTAGAGAAATAACTAAGATACTAGTATTTCACTGATTAGATTAATGAAATTAAAGAAAATTTAATTAAAATCCATGTTTTTTTTAACCTTCAATTCAAGAGGCACTTTCTTTCATGAGTCCACCAGTTCTGGGTTACGTATCCTTTCTACATGCCCTCAGAATCAGCCCTTGGTCATCACATGGTAATTAACTCTCACATAAGTCAGTGATCTCTTTAAACTAATATAAGCAGAGAATTTTTGTTGAGTGAGGGGTAGAGTAGACAGGTGGGGTCGGGGATAGCAGAGGAGGGAGGGGAGGACAGAGAGAACACTCAGGCCCTGATCCCCTCATTCATGCTGCTGTGGGAAGCTCTGGACTTTTCAGTCCCACTAACAAATTAATTTTCTTCATTTTCTAGCTTCTTTGATATTGGGTTTTCTCATGCTTTTAGTATGAAAAGTCCAAATTGAATCAAAGATGTAACACAAATTTTTCAATAAAATGTATCCTCTAGAGCATTTGATGGGGAAAATAGGACATGGTGGTAGTCATGAGTTTGGGGATGTTTTAAGGTCTCAGTTCATATCCATTCTGAACATCAACTGCATATGGTAGCTGATTCAAAGTCACTTCTGACATTTGTCATCTTTACTGTCTTTGTTTACACTTTCTCGAAATTATGGATGATGGAACATATCAGGAATGGTTTATGACTGAGGTTTAATACTTTATGGGGATACTACTTCAGAATTTGAAATCTGAACGCTGTCTTGACATTTTCCTGATGTCTTTATTGTCTCCTTGGTCAGCCTCAAGTTGAATTCTACCTTGATTCCCCGCCCTCTTCCTTTCTCCCTTCTCTCACTACTGGGAAAATAGGACCAATAATTCAATAAAAGAAACACTTAGCTAGCAAGAGATATTTCAAGCAGATGTCATCTTCTAATGGAGAATTATTGCACTATATATATTACCATAGCTAGAGCAGAGCCACTTTAAGAATAAAAATGACTTGAAAGTTATTTCTTCTATATACATTTTTCTCCAGAAATAGGAAATATCAAGTCTGCTAGGGTCCTACCCTGTAGTGAAAAGAAAAAATATGGGGGAGCATAGGCTATATAGCTAGAAAAATATCTTATTCAGGTAATATTCCACATGTCATTACTAAAATATTAGTCTGATAAGGAATCCACAAAAGACATTATTTGACTAAAATTATGAAAAACTTAAAAAATTCCACGAGACATTTTAAAATCTTTTTTTGCTGATTAAATAATACTTTTTCCTTATAGTGAATTTTGAACCTTTAAAAGCACTACAATCAATATATTAGTCTCGAAGTTGGCACTCAAGTGTTTAAATGAACAGGATAAAAGTCAAATGACTAAACACAGCTAGTTAGTGACTATTCTCATTTTTGTGGACAAAGGTATTTCAGGACCCCTAGATTTATACCTCCTTAGTGGCAAATATCCTCTGGCATGTAGAAGTTTCTTACATCTAAACTCAGAGTTCAATAGCTGTGTGCTAGAAATTCGTTGAAAGTTGGCCTAGCACAAAGGCAGAGCTAGTATGAATTTTTCCTCATTTTCCCCTGTAATGAATGAATCATGAATAATTACCTTCATGAGGTAGACAAAATGGGTCAATGTCTCAAAGGACCCTGACAGAATTGGGAGCTGGATAGAAGCAAATGGAGATTGCCAGGAAAAACAGTCACCATCCCACTGCTAATCTGAAATGCCACCTGACCCAAGAGTGGGTCAGGTGACTGAAATGGTGACTGAAATCTGACATTTCAGATGTCACCTTCGCAGACTTCTGTAAATGTGATTTCCATGGTCTATGGTTAACAGAATGTGCTCTAGCTGAGTTAGATGCTGATTCCTTGGCTGAGTTTGTGATCTTTGGGCAAGTAAGCTACTTATCTTGTCAATTCTTCAGTTTCCCTGTCTCAAAATGTGACATCATTAGTTCTTTAGGTGATTTTGTATGAATTTTTTTTTTTTTTTTTTTGCGGTACGCGGGCCTCTCACTGTTGTGGCCTCTCCCGTTGTGGAGCACAGGCTCCGGACGCTCAGGCTCAGCGGCCATGGCGCACAGGCCCAGCCACTCCGCGGCATGTGGGATCTTCCCGGACCGGGGCACGAACCCGTGTCCCCTGAATCGGCAGCCGGACTCTCAACCACTGCGCCACCAGGGAAGCCCTGATTTTGTATGAATTTAATGATAAAACCCATGTCATGTGTTTAGCCCACCACATTGTATAGGTAGGCAGTAAATACACTCTAAACATTAACTATTATTAAGTCTAAATATTTGCACACCCCCAATTATTTATAGAACTAAGGACCATGCACACAACCCCTATATAACTGGATAGTTTAAGGACTGATAGAACCTCAGTAGATACAGAGTCAAAGTTATACTGTAGAATGTGAAACAGGTTTTTTTCTAATAACTTATTTGTTATACAGGCATTTCCAGAATTTTGTCAGAGATTTTGAAGAGCCATAAACTGAGTAAGCCCATCACTTACCCAGCTGCATGAGCATTCCTTCACCTCCCCCCCCCTCCCTTAAAGCTCTGATCTGCAGCACTAAGTAAAAATATTCTCATCTTTCTCCCTTCAATCTCCAAGCAAACTGCCTACACTAAAGGAAGACTGGAGTTCTGCTATTTTAAATTTAACAAACGAAAAGGGGATCTTTCTAATTTTTTTTTTAATTCAGTGGACCATAATTTTTAGGCAGCCTCTGTTGTATACATCATATCATCACATAAGATTCACATTAACTTCAAAGGGAACGACACACAATGGCACACAAAGTGGTAAGAAACATTTCCAGGACATAATGAAGTATTATCTGAAGCAGTGCTGAAGCAGATGTCTTGGGAGAGGAAACAGTAGCAGTGCACCAAGTGCCGGAGCAGCCTCAGTCAGTCCCGCGTCACTCAGCCTTAACAAGATCATGCTGACCGCCAACCAGAAAGGCAGAGCTGGAGAAAAGAAAAAGAAAAAAAGCATCGGAGCCAACACTTTTTAAAGTTAAGGCCAGCTAGTACATGTGACTTATTGGCAGAGAGAGCTGGTCATTTGTGAATCTTCCCAGTTTCAGGGCACTGGGGACATTGGAAAATGACCAAGACCCACGTCGTCATGTAATGGAACAGGAACCCATAAAGGAATGGATCCTGGGAGAGAGGTCGGGCCCACTACCCTCAGGTTTCCCGGGACATTTGTCTTCAGTTCCTATTAGAGGGGTGTCATCCTCGATTCCTTCTACCTACATCACAGCAAGGTTAGGGCCAGGGACTCCTGATCCAATTGAGGGTGGTGAAGAGAGGTTTTTACCACTGAGGAGACTGCCTTAGCAGCAGTGCAGTTTGGCTCTAATTCTTCCTCATTGCCTCTTAGAAAGCGCCAGGTCTCCACATATTGGGGGTGAGATAAAGGGGAAAGGGTAGCTAGGGAGGCTCAGAACTGAGTTGAGGGTCTAGTATCCCAAATATCATTCTATGGAAATCTCTTTAGTTATAAGATTTCTCAGGGCTGCAGCTCCTATGCTTGGGCTTTGGATGTGAAATGCAGAAGGCTATCAGCTTAGCAGAGTACAAAGAGCAGTGATTCTACAGGGAAAGAGGCATGGCAGGGGTAAAAAGACCAATTCCCCTTATGTTTAAATCTCCCTGGACCTCTTCTGTGACTGTAACACTTAACTTTTAGTAGAGTACAAAACAAGATGTAGTAGGAAAATGCAACTTTGGGAGAGAAAACACATTTTATTGTCCACTACCCAGTGTTCTTTGGAATGGTTAACATAGATTGCACCTGAGGATTACCCACTGCCCACTGCCTTTGCTGATGAGTTGTTAAGGGGTCTGATTGATGGAGCAAACATGGTTTTGGCATAACAATCAAGGTGGACTCTTTAGACAAAGCAGGATTTGTCTACTTTACCCAATGCCCATTCAAGATGGACAAGTCGACATTTTGAAAATGGAAAACAGATGTCTCATACAAAGCTTTAAAAGTGTCAGGTATAGATGAAGGGCCCCAGCTACTCAGATGGATTGGATCCAAGAAGGGAATGTGGAGAAATCTGGCATTTCATCCAGCAGGCATACGTGCATTCTGAAATAATCATAGTTTACCTTTGAATAAAGGGAAGTTATCCAGAATTAATAAATCAGGATAGAATGGCTTCTGAATGACCCAATCGTCATCATACTAATTTTTTCCCAGCTTTATTGAGGTATAACTGACAAATAGAACAGTATATATTTAAGGTATACAACGTGATGATTTGATTTACGTATACATTGTGAAATGATTACCACACGTGTTAATTAACACATCCATTACTTTCATCCTACTAATTGTTATTCTAAACAACTGGTTTGTCAGACCATTATCACCAAGTGCCTTTTAAAACTTTGAATAAAGTTATAAACTATGAATATATTGGTAATTGAGTATCATTGAAATTCAGTTCACTGCACAACACTCCGCAAACTAGATGTGGAATATTTAGTAAACTTACTTTCATTCTCTTAAAGCAAAGCAAAAGGAGACCATCTGCAAAGACATGTGTATGTTTTAAAATTTTAAGTAAATACATGTTTTTAACTCTCCAATGCAGTGGTGTCAAATTACAATTACCTGGGGGACTTTTTAAAAACACTTTTGCTGGGCTTCCCTGGTGGCGCAGTGGTTGAGAGTCTGTCTGCCGATGCAGGGGACATGGGTTTGTGCCCCGGTCCGGGAGGATCCCGCATGCCGCGGAGTGGCTGGGCCCGTGAACCATGGCTGCTGGGCCTGCGCGTCTGGAGCCTGTGCTCCGCAATGGGGGAGGCCACAACAGTGAGAGGCCCGGGTACCTCAAAAAAAAACAAAAAAACAAAAAAAAAAACACTTTTGCTGGGCTTCACCCTCAGACTTTATGATTTTATTTGTTCGTGGTGGAGCTGGGACACTGGAATTTTTTAAAAGCTCCTCGGGTTATTGTAATATGTAACCAAACTGAAAACTCCTGTTTCAGTGTAGCTAGGTATCCAAAATATATGGCTAACTTACAACTTTTGTACTCTCTTGTTTGCTGGGATACTGTAGAATATGCCAAGGCCCACTCCCAGTGTTTATTTCTAGGAGCTGTCATCTCTGTTTATATTCTCAATAGTGGTGCAATGCAATAAGAACACAGACACTTGTGTAGAAGTGCCTAGTTTGGGTTTCCAGCTCTCCACCTACTAGCTGTGTGACATGGATAAGTTACTTATAATCTCTGTTCCCCAGTTCCTTTGTGTGTTAATGGTGATAATAATGTATCTACCTCTTGGAGTTGCTGTTAACGATTAAATGAAAGATTATATATAAATGAGTTATTACATATAAAGCCCTTAGAACAATTTTTGGGAAGATCATTTCTTACTACTAGAAAGAACCCTGGCTCTGAGTCTTGCCCTCTCTCTCCCAGCCATAAAGGGTCCAATAACTATAAAGTAAAAACGATCATTAAATTTTTATATTAAACAACAACACCTGCAGAATTCCACATCATGTTTCCATGTTAACAAAATTCTTCATATCAGAAGAGATGAGGATGCTTATGAGTTGTCTCCAGTTCTGTGGTTTCTCAAGCTGTGGTCCCTGGAAACTACTTGAAGTGCTTCTCAGATATTGAAAGTTGCCTGGGCTCCGATACCAGATATTCTGAGGATGATTCTTATGCACAGTAAAATCTGAAAACAGTGGCTCCGGTTCACACTATTGAATGGACAGTGGTAGGAGAATTATTGTGTCCTTTAACTTCTAGCTCTGGTGCGTCCTCAGGAAGAATCTCAAAAACATCAATACGAGTGTCTATCAGAGGGCATGGTGGTGCTGCTGTGTCTATGTGTCTATGTGGGAACTCCCGTCGAGGTTGTAGATTTTGATTTTGCATGACAAAGCCACTTAACTTTATCTCTAAAGGAGCACTTGCCACTTTATATAATTTTCAAGTCGGTTTCTCTTCCTGGATAATTATCTTCCCAAGGCATAGACATATCTTATCAATTTTGTGGGCCAACAAGGGTGGATTGAGTGCCTTCCTCAAAATGCCCTAAGTCCCCTTCTGGTGCCTGGGACTGGCCAGAACTGAGAGCCTGTCTGGGAGGGGAGGGGGCAGTCCAAGCCCAGGCCAGGAGCCATGTTCTGAACCCTGTTCCTGTTTCTTGTTTCTTCTCTTGAGGCTGCTCTCTAACTGCTAACACTCCCCTGTGCTCTGCAACAGCCAGCCATGAAAGCTCTAAGACTCATGAGCGAGGAGTCATCAGGGGTTGCACGGCCAGGCCCGGGTCCAGGAGGGCAGCCTGGTAAGTGGATTGCTCCCACGGGCTGGCATGGAATTTGTTTCATGAGATCGCATAAGAATGGGCTGCCAGATGGTGCTGACATGCTGATTTTGGGAGACCCACTCATTTTCATCCAGAATAAGGAATTTTCTTATGCACTGACTGGACAATTGTATAGATATTCCTCTTTTCTGTCTGTTATTCTGAATCTTCATCCATAAATCACCATACCTCACCTCACATGAATTTTTTTCTAAATATAAGGATGCCACAGTAATTATTTGTACACCCTAAGGATGCTCATGACTCCAACTTTTACTCTCTTTTTATCACCAAACTTAAAACCATCAGAAATAACCACATCTCTTCTTCTGGAATGCCCATTACACAACTGCAGTCATAGTTATTTTAAGACCTTTACAAGAAAGTTAGCTACATTCAGAGGATTAGTTACTAATGGGAAGAGTCAAACTCTAATAAACTAGGAATTGGTACAATAAAAATTAGAAAGGTAGATGGGAAGTAATTTAGGATAGGCTAGGATATGCTGCTGTAAGCCACAATCCTTTGTGAATTACAAAAAATAAAAAAACCTTTGTGTGACAAGTCCATTGTGCATTGATTATGGGCTCTTTTCCAAGTGTCTTCTTGGAACTCAGGCTGGCAGAACAGCAATATCAGAAACATTGCTGGTTCCAATAGCAGGGGGAAAGAAACTCCGGAAGGCCTCACATAAATAATTTAATAGCTTGGTCCAGAAAGGATTTGTTCATAACTTATTGGTCAGACCTAGTCATGTGGTTCTCACTTAATGACTAAGAGTCCAGGAAGTGCAACCCACACCCATTTTTCCCAAAGGCGAAGAGCCGGAAATATTTGGGGAACAGCATTAATGACTACCACAGAAATATTCAAGGTAGTACATCTACTTAATATTTTGCAAGTTTCTAAAGGAAATGTCTAGAATTGTTGCTTCTCTTATAAGTATCTTTTAAAAAATGTAGAGAATGAGAAAAGACATAAAGGACTTCTTAAAAATATTAGAAAATTCAAAGCTAATTTCTATATTTATAAAGAGTAAGTGAATAAAATTAATTTTGTTTCCTTCTAGGGCAGAGTCATGTAGTATGGAATTCATGTTAGAATCCAAAAGCAAAAATCTGAGCAAAGGAAAGGCAATATATTCAAATATTGTGCTGTTTCTAGGTCAAGAGTACATGAGTAATTTAACTTTTCATTTCTTTTCTCTTCTTTCTTTCTGTTCCAGATATCCCATAATGAGTATTGTTTTTATAATGAAAAATTGTATAAAATAAACTATTCGTTAGTAAGGTAAAGTCTTAGAGAAGAGGAAACTGATGGATTTTTAGTATTAAATATAGAACCAGGTTATTAAACTGGTAGGTTAGTTAGCTGGGAAAAACCTTTTCCTTCTCTAGAAGTTTAAAAGTCATATTTATACTCATTAATTTGGAGGATGAAACGTAGTAAAGGGATAGAGATGATCCATCCCAGCCCTGGATTGGTACCAGAAGCTTTCACTCTAGACAACTCTGAGAGGCATAGCTTCTTGTCAAAGAGAAGTTCTCTGTTTATATTTCAACTTTTAGCATTTTGTATTTATTTGGCTATCTTTTAGGTATTTGATTTTGATGAGATCTGGAATATCACTTAGGAAGATTACAACATATCTTAGGTTTTTATTGAATTTTGAAACAAGATAATGGATGATCACACATTTTGAAAGAGCTTTTCTTTGTAATTAAAAAAATTATTCAGCATATAGTGACAGATAACAGTGAAGTGGTTGCTTCAGAAGGCGGATGGGGAGGTGTGGAAGGATGATAAATGGAGTGAGGAAACTTTTGGGGTCAGTGGATATGTTCATCCTCTTCATTTTAGTGATAATTTCATATATATGTTATAACTTATCAAAGTATATAATTTATGTGCAATTATACCTAAATGAAGATGTTTAAAAATATAATTCAGTATATCCTATAATTGATGGTTATCTGAGGGCCTTTATCTTACATTAAGCTACTAAGCTACAAAGGTCAAACCTAGATCTCCTAATATTTAATGTTTTTATCAAACTTAGAGATTGGAATGTGAAATTTTCAGATGATACCAAGCTGCAGAGAATGAAAAATATTGTGACAGTCAATTTCTATATAAAGTAAGGATATGAAATTAACAAACTGGAAGTAGTCAGTAACCATTGATTGTGCTTTTAAGTTATAAATGTACTTTTAACTTCGAGGGGTGTGACTGATGTTAACTAGACAGAATCTTCATTTGAAGCTATTTTGTTGGTAACTGTTAAACATTATTGTAATCTACCAATGTGTCTTATGGATGGTACTCACCCAGAGAGTTTTGTCGTTAAGAGAGATTGACATGTTTCAGGTATAGATTGAACATTACTAAGGAACAATTTATATAAACCTACTTTGGCTTGGTGATTTTGAGAATAGCATTAAGTGTGTGAGTGTGCAGATAATACTCCATGGATGATCATAAATGAAATTTAAAATTCCAAGATAAACGTCAACATTGACTGTTAGCATATGCAATGGGAACAAACTGGGTTATTATTGCAAAATTTAGAAATATTGTGCTTGCTATAAAGTGTGATTTCTTTCTTTATATTCTCAGTACATCGAACTTTTGGATTCTAAGTTCAATGTTTAAAATTCAGGGTAAGAACTATATTGATGCTATGCTTCTCATCATAACTGAGGCTATTTCTACATGAAGAAATGCAGAAGTGAAGTGAAAATATTCTTTTGATCCGACAGATCAGCTGTGGCACTTATGTTCTACAAAGACGTAGACATCTGAGTCACTTTGATCTTCCCACCATTTATAAGGGCCACAGCTGATTGGATTAAGAGACATTTGCTTTCAAGCCTATCTTACCACTGAATACGTAGAAATAATCTAAGTCTAATTAACAAAATACTTTTAAATTCTAATATTTCACATGCAAATATTATTAGAAATAATTATTATTATTTCTAATAATAATTAGAATTATTAAATTCTAATATTTCACAGCAGTTTATTTCATGTTAAACTGCTGACAGTTCAAATAGTAGCTGAAAACCAGCTGAAAAGTGTACTCTCCTACAGAAAGAGCTCCTGTATGAGAGCATGATTTGTACCTTGGCCAAAATAGGCAGACAGTTTTCAATATATTTTCCCCCAAGCCCTTGAAGTGGAACTTAGGAAGCATTAAGTTAAAAAATTTGGAAGTTATGGGCTTCCCTGGTGGCGCAGTGGTTGAGAGTCCGCCTGCCGATGCAGGGAACCCGGGTTCGTGCCCCGGTCCAGGAGGATCCCACATGCTGCGGAGCAGCTGGGCCCGTGTGCCATGGTCGCTGAGCCTGCGCGTCCGGAGCCTGTGCTCTGCAACGGGAGGGGCCACAACAGGGAGAGGCCCGCGTACCGCAAAAAAAATTTTGGAAGTTAAGTTCCTGGGGGTGGATGATTTTGCCAATTTTCTTTGTTTAGCAACTAACAGAGTAACTCTTCGGGGAAAGAACTAAAAATTTGAGTTTTAAAGACCAGCAGGATTAAACTAGCAGGATCAACTAGGTCCAGACTATAGTTAACTAATGAAGTTCATGAAGAGCCGTTAGAGTTCTTTCAAAGTTCTGTCCCCAGTAGTTATCAGCACATGGGCACTCCCTAAGTGTTTGAGTGACTGACTGGTGAAGATGATGGTGACATCAAAGAATGGGCAAAACAGAGCACCTCAAATAAACACTCATATCTGGAGTCCAGAAAAGTGTAGGTATATTCACAGCCTAGTAATGGTAGCAATACTTGCTATGGACAGGGCACTTTCTTAGAACAGTTTGGGAGGTGGGGATAACAATTGATATTCCAATAATCAAAAACTCAGTTCTATAAGACAAGCTTGTGGTATCAAGGAAAAATTTGAAATTTTAACAAGCCGTGCTCTTATTGGACCCATAAATGTTGATCATAACAGTGACACAGATGGCTTGCTGTGGAGTTTGGTGTTATCATGTGACTGAGCTTTAGCTAATACACAAATGATGAACCTTGCAGGCTGGCTCATAAGAACCTCCTATCCTCCTAGTTCCTTTCCTTTCTGGCTGTTTGGAATGGAGATATCTCCCAGCATGACCTTGGGAGATATACGTTAAAAATAACAGAGCTACAAATAAAAGACAGCTGAATATCTGAATTGCTTTCCGCTGATCAGGAACATCTTTTTCAGACTTTATATGAATGAGAAATACACAGCCATTGGGGTAAACCACTGTGATTTAGGGGTTTACTTGTTTCATCAGCTAGCATCACCACAATTCATACAACTGACAAAGCATTTATTGTCACATCTCTGTACCAAAGATAGGGGCTTATTTAGGAAAATTTATAGATGGGGACTATGAACAAGGGAGAAATTGCCACATTTCAAATGAAACATACTAGATTTCTATTACATCAGAAATTGGGACCCAGGTTTCTTGATACTCAGGTATCAGATATACTTAATTAAAAGCAATCTCTCTGAACTTTAAGGTACTGTATAATTTAAGCAACTTTTCTCATGATACTTATCATCTTTCACTGTACTACAGTTATTTGGATACATTTAAAAAATATGATTTCTCCTAGCTATTACACCTCTAAAGCGTGGGATTATGTGTGATAACTTTTTTGTATACCTTAAAATATCTTGTTCAGTGCTTTGTTAAACATTTTGAAGGCTCAGTAATTGTTTATTAAATGAATGTTTGAGATATAAGTCAATTTTCTTTATATTAAGTAGATGAGGGATCATATAGATGTGCATATAAATTATTTAAATTCTGCCCCACCTGTGGTTACCTTGTAACTTAAGAGTTAAGCTTAGCACTGGTTAGAAATAGGAAACTCTTCTATGCTTCAAAAATTTTGGCAATATTTCTTGTCCAAGAGTTAAATAAAATGGGTTTTATTTGCATTAAGCACTGATTTTTTTAATATAGCTTAGGTGAAATTTGAAATATTCTTGCAGAAAATACTCAGCTTCTAAGTTGTGACTTTTTGAAAAAAAGTTATATAAAGATATCATTTGTTTTTTTTGTGTGTGCTACAAGTCAATTGGCAGCTGTAGAAGAAAAAAAATTGTTTGTGTGGGCTGTGAGCATGCAAATGTAAATATATATGACTAAGCAGTTGTAAACAAATAATTCATTTAATTATAACAGTAAGTTACATTATCCTAAAATGCAACCCAAAGTTTTATTTCTAGGCTTTTGTTTGTATATTCTCTTTTCATTAGCAGTTCTGAAATTTTGTGCTCTTACATCTTAAAAGCATCCTTTTTATTTACTTTGATAGAAAAAAGAAAACACCTTTGCCGAAGGCACCATTAAATTAAGGGCTGAGGATGTAACCAAAATGCAAAGTGCTTATGTTTGTCTAGGATATTTTATATCATAGCTTTTTGAAAATAATTAGAATGATCAAGATATTTAATACTAAGATATTAGTACTAGTCTTACAATGCTTTATAATATGAATCAGCCATTTTTTGCAAGAACATATAATTTAAAAATCAATAAAATTTATAAATTCTATCATAATCCTGAAGAACACTATATTTTTTCCTTCCAAGTGGTGCATATATATTTCTCCTTCTGTATTGTAGAACACATCATCATCATTATTACTATATTAGACATTGTGAGAAGGATGGCAAGCTCATATTTTCATCCTTGTTCATTAAGAATACTTAATCTGGCTGGAAACATAAAGCAAATTCATGTTAATAGACAACTTCAATGAAGGGTGCTAAGTGAAGGGTCAATTAAGTAGCAGAATTTAAGCAAAATCTTAAAGAATAGTCAAAATTTAGACAGACAGAGGTGAGAAAAGAGGGCCAAGCAAAGAAAACTAGTTGAGAATGGTGAAGATAAAATAGAATAAAGGCGTAATTTTCAACCCATTGGAACCATCTGAGGAAGTTTAAAAAATTCCTGTGCTGAGGCTACTCTAAACCTATTAAATAAGACTCTTTGTGGGTGGTACTAGGAATCATTATTTCTGAATCTTCCCAGGTGATTGATTCTGTAGGGACACCAACTAGAGGACTGCTAGGGAAAAGCATGATGTAGTCACTGTCAGACCTGCTTGGCTAGGACTTGGCTAGAACAGCAGTAGGAAGGGAAGCAGTTTGAATGGAAATAAACATGCCAGGATAATTACAAAATCTTGTAGATCTTAGTTATTGGGGATTGAGGGAGGCAAGAAAGAAAAATAAGTTACATTCAAGTTTTCAATTTCCAGCGACTAAAACTGTGTGACAATTAATTATCAGAAGAAAGAGCTGGTCCTAAGATGGAGAAGATGATGACTTCAGGTTTCAGTGTATTGATTTTAAGCTAACATTGAAATTCCAGTCTCCTCTAGGCATCCTGTCCCACTTAAAGGGAACAGGATATCTAGAGGATTGAGAAGCACTGTGAAGTTCACAGTCTAGGGACATAGATACTTTAAAAGACTACAGTCAAGTCATAGGACTGTAGAATGTTTCCGCTCCCCTTACACCTTACACCACATCATAAAGACCTATTTACTTTAGTTCCTTTTACTTAGTACATCATGTTCCACTAACAAGAAAAAATTACAAGGCATACTAAAAAGCAAAAACCAGTTTGAAGAGGCAGACTAGCACCAGAATCAGAGTCAGATATGACATTCAATGTTGAAATGATCAAATCCCAGTATTTGAAAAAATTGTGATTAATATGCTAAGGAATTTAATAGAAAAAGTGGACAGTGTACAAGAACAGGTAGGTAATGTAAGCAGAGAAATGGAAATTCTAAGAAAGTATCAAAAAGAAATGTTAGAGATCAGAAACACTGTAAAAGAATTGAAGAATGCCTTTGATGAGCTCATTAGTAGAATAGACAGTGCTGAGGAAATAATCTCTGAGCTTTTGGATATATCAAAAGAAACTTTCAAAACTGAAGGTAACAAGAAATAAGACTGGAAAAAGTTAAAAAGAACAGAATATCCAAGAACTGTGAGAAAACTACAAAAGCTGTAACATACACATAATGGGAATTATAGAAGAAGAGAGAAAGGAACGGAAAGAAATATTTGAAACCCAATGACTTAAAATTTCCCCAAATTAATGTCAGACACCAAAACACAGATCCAGGAAGCCCAAAGAAATTGAATAGGGTAAATGCCAAACAAAATGAAACAAAACTACACCTAGGCATATCATATTCAAACTGCAGGAAATGAAAGATTAAGAAAAAATCTAAAAGAAGCCAAAGGAAAACAACATCTTAACCTGTAAAGGAACAGAGGTAATTATATCTGACTTCTCTTCATAAAGCAGGCAAACAAGAAGAGGGTGGAGTGAAATATTTAAATAGTTGAGAGAAAAAACCCACCTGCCTAGAATTCTATATCCTGCAAAATTATCCTTCAAAAGTAAAGGAGAAGTAAAGAGTTTCTCAAACAAACAAAAGTTGAGGGAATTTGCTGCCTCAAGAATAGGCCTGACTTGCAAGAATTGTTAAAAGAAGTTCTTTAGAGAGAAGGGAAATGATATAGGTCAGAAACCCAGATCTACATAAAGAAAGGAAGAGCACTGGAGAAGGAATAAATGAAGGGAAAATAAAAATTTTAATTTTATTTTTCTTATTCATAATTGATCTAACAGATGACATTTGTTCAAAGTAGTGACCAGCAACAAAGTATTCAATTATATATGCTTATGTATAAGTGAAATGAATGACAGCAATGACACAAAGGACAAGAGAGAAGAATTAGGAATACTTTGTTATGGAAGGTTACCTATTGTTATCTAAGCCTATGTGTGAAGCTGTACAGGGTTATTTGAAATTACAGGTGGATTAGTTGTAAATGTATACTGCAAAATCTAGGGCAGCCACTGAAAAAATTAAGAAAAAAACCATAATTGACAAGCAAAGAGAGGAAAGAAAATGTAATTACATAAAATGCTCAGTGAAAAGCACAAAAGGCAGTAAAAGAGTAGAGGACAAAATAGGAAGAACAAGGGCAATGAATAGAAAACAGTAACAAATATGGTAGATATTAATTTATCTGTATCAATAATAACTTTAAACATCAGTGGTCTAAAAACATCAAATAAAACACAGAGATTGTCAGAGTAGATCAAAACAGACACCCAGCTATATGTTTTCTACAAGAGATCCATTTTAAATATAAAGATACATATAGATTAAAAATAAAAGGATGGAGAAAGATATATCATGCTAACACTAATAAAAAAAAGTTGGAGTACTTAAGTTAATTTCAAACAGAGAAGACTTAGAGCAAGGAAACTAATCAGGGATAAAAAGGGCCATTAAATAATAAATGGAATCAATTTTCCAAGAAGATATAACAAGGTTTAATGTGTATGCACCTAACCAGAGAGCCTCAAAATATGTGTTATTGAGTAATAACATGTACATTGACTGCATCAATTTCAAGTATAAAATTTTGAGTTTTGACATTTGTATATATCCAGGGACCTCCATCGAGATTAAGATACAGTATATTTCCATCATCTTCAAAGACTTCCTGTGCCTCTTTGCAGTCTCTCTCTTCCTTTGCTAAGGGCCAGAAGCAACCATTGATCTGCATTTTGTCACTATAGACTAGTTTGTATTTTATATCAATGGAATCATATTGAATGTACCCATTTCAGTTTGGATTTTTCATTTAGTATATTGCTTTTGAAATTCATCCATGTTGTTGTGTGTTTCAGTAGTTCTTATCACTGAGTAGTATTTCATTGTCTGACTATATATTGTACATTTTCTTTATGCATTCCCCTGTTGATGGTGTTTGGAATGTTTCCATTTGGAGGCTATTGTGAGTAAAGCTGCTATGAACATTTGTGTATGAATCTGTGTAGACATATGTTTCCATTTCTCTTGAGTAAATAAATACTGAAGAATGGAATGACTGGGTATATGGTAGGTGTAGACTTAACTTTTGAAGCTATCAAACAAATTTCCGTAGTGGCTGTACCATTTCACATTCCCACCAGCAGCATATGAGAGATCAAATTGCTCCACATCCTTGTCAATACTTAATTTTAGGTGTCTTTTTAAATTTTAGCCGTTCTGGTAAATGTGTAGTAATATCTCACTATGGTTTTCATTTGCATTTTCTTGATGAATTAGAATGTTGGTCATTAAAAAATTTGAATTCATTTTGAATCCAGCCCACTCAATTGTGCCAAATGATAAAATTCTAATTTGCAGTATGCCTGTGCCTTTTTAGAATAGTCATCTAGTTTGACAACAATAAAAATGTTTGATACATTTTGCATAGAACTTCTCTTTTCATGATTCTTGCTCAGCCTCTCCAACACTAGCCACTTGTCACTCCAGAGGACTGTTCCTTAGACTTCAGGCTGCTCCCATTAAAGGTCAGGAATGCAGACTCATCTAGCAGCTCACACGGGTACATCTTGCCCTGGCTGCTGAAGTAGGTGTCATTAGGGGCCAGCACTTTGGTGGGTGGGCTGTGCACATTACAGTGGAGAGGCATGTGTGAATGTGACTCCCCGTGCCCTGCCTGCTGGGGCAAGGTAGTGCTGTGCCATCAGACTCTGTTCTGCCGGAGAGTGCCCAGCAAAGAGACCTAAATGAAAGAGCCTGTTGCTGGGTGGAAGCTGCTGGTCCAGAGTCTACCTACTCCAGGTACTGCCCCTCTGCATCTTCTTGGGCAAAACTCTTACCTGTCTGTGCAACACTAATGTGCTTTGGCACTCTGGTTGAGGTGCTGTAGACCAGATTCTTTGCATCCAAGGCTTATTACATAGATTTTTCAAAGTTTTCAAAAAGGCATTTTCTTACAGTATCTGACTGCTTAAGACTTTTGAGACCCAAAGAATATACAGTGCAGTTGTTTAAAACAATATTTTATATGTGAAGTTTTCTAATAAGGGCAGATGCAGTACTTTGAACACATCGTGAATAATGAACATGGAAGAAAACTGCACATTTCAGTCTTTCAAAAATGTTTCCAGGATTCCTGAAGGACAAGATTATATGGGTTGGTATGCAGAAAACGAGGCACCATAACTGATAGGCTTTAAAGCATCCTGGGCTTACCTTTGTGACGTGTGACTGAAAAATGGAGCAGCTTTCCTTTTGATTTTCTTTTCCATATGTTTTTTACATTCAGCTATCCAAGAGCTATATCATTAATCCCTCAAAATGGCCTTCTTTTTATTTGACCCAAGTTTTTGTTTCCGAAGGCTAGTGCCCATCCTGTGCTCTGTAGGACTCTACCTCACATGTTAAACTTTCCATCAGCTGATACTAGCAGTGTAAAAGCTTTCTAGTTTTGATATCTCTGAGTTAAAATGAGATAAACATTTACTTAGCACAAAGGTTTTAGCAATAAGATGATGGTTAAGACTTCCTGATCTGTGAATTAGAATCTGCTTTTGTTCAGTTCAGTGAACCCATATTTTACTCACAAAAATGAAGTTTCATGGATTGTACAATTAAATGAATCAGCACACATTAATCACAATTACTTGGTAAAAGGCTATGACATATATTTTGAACAAATAAACAATAGATCCTCTGTTCCAAGAAATGTTTCGTCTAGGAAAAAATGATTTTGTAATTCAAACCAGAAATTGCCCTAAATATTTAGCCCATATTGGCTCATTTTGCATGCCATTTTATCTGGGCACTTTCTGTTGACATTTTTACCCCTGCATCACCCATCTGCGCACACATTTGTCATTCTTCTGCTGAATTTGGCTCTAGTTGGGCAATGGGAAGTTAGGGCTAGTGGAATAATGCTGTTATGTGAAGGATATCATTAGAGGACAAAATTGTACTTCAAAGACCAAGCACATATGGTTTTGACTTTTATAAAGATGGCAGGTGGACATGAAGAAAAGGTTGATTTCAAATTTATTTCCATGATAGGAAGAATTTCTTGAAAGTCTGAGGAAGATTAATTTCCAATTTGGAATTCCTAATAACTGAAACATGATAAGGGTTTTACAACTTCCTGAAGTAAATTTTCTGGATGACCAAGCCATCTTCATATAAACCAATGGAGTGGTTTAACATAAGTCTCAGAATGATAGAATACCAACAAATGTTTGGTAAGAGAAGCTTTGGAAAGCCAACACATGTAGAGTGTCATCCATTTGAAAAGTTTTAACTAGAGGATTTATAACATTAGTGAACTAAAAAATAAATAATTAACTTGTAAATATGATCCACATAAAATCGTTTCAAAAATTTGTTCGTATTTTAAAAGACCAATATGTTATATATCAAATTTAATTTTTAATGCTGTTCAGCATATAAGGGCTTTCTTGTACTCTAGAATGTTAAAGTTTCTTTAATGGTGATAGATAGCTAGTGGGAAGCAGCCGCACAGCACAGGGAGATCAGCTCAGTGCTTTGTGACCACCTAGAGGGGTGGGATAGGGAGGGTGGGAGGGAGGGAGAAGCAAGAGGGAAGAGATATGGGAACATATGTATATGTATAACTGATTCACTTTGTTATAAAGCAGAAACTAACACACCATTGTAAAGCAATTATACTCTAATAAAGATGTAAAAAAAAAAAAAACTGGGCTTATCTAAAAGCAATTTTTTCCTTCTGTTTTTATGATGCTTCCAATCAAACAAGGGTAAAGATTGGACAAACACAAATAATAATGCAATAATATAATTCTACTGTTACTAATTATCCTACAGACATTTGCACATGTGATATTTGCACATCCTCCAGCAATATTTACAATAGCAAAACTACAAGAAATCACCTAAATTTCCATTTGTAGGAGACAAATTTGATTAGGTATGCTACAAATGAACACTGAAATTCTATACCCTGTTCCACAAAGTAACACAGATCTATATAGATGCTAAGGAATAATCTCCAGGATATAGTGATAATATAAAAAGCAAAGTTCAGACCAGTATGCAGAATATACTAGCATTTATATAAAAGGATGTATAAGACATATGTCCTTTATATATATAATTTTATAAATAAAACCACTGACTCAAAATTTAAAAATAAGGTGCTTTCATTTCCCCATTCATGTTCTGCATACAGGTAGAAAAGGGACTGCACAGTCCCCAGCCTTGAAGTTACATATGTCTTTGTACAGTTATGTATTGACGTGAGTAAGCAATCAGGGGTCTTTTTATAAAAATTTTTCTGGGATAAGGGCTTCCTTTTCTGAGCCCTGCTTTTCTTTTTCAATAGTCAGGATTTTTGTGAGATGGGGTTGCTCTTGAGCAGGGGTTTCTTTCACACAAAGAAGTTCTGGATGGAGGTAAACTGTACCAGGGCAGGCTTGTGGGCATGCCTGGCAGGGGAGGAGGGACAGGGGTCTTTGTTATTTCCATCTTTGTGACAGGCAAGAGTCCTATACTTCATAGATCTTTTGTAGTTTTTAGTGAGATTCTCCAGTGTAATTGATTCTCTAGTACAGTGAGTTTAGGAAAAGGTTTTAGAACAGGTCTTGGAGGATTGGATGAAGATTGATACTGGGAGGCAGAGGATAATAGGTATCTTCTCTAAATGAGAAGGGATGTCACTTTTGGGGCACGGGAAGTGGGGAGGAAGTATCTTCTCAGTAGGCATTACCAATATCATAAGAATCCCAGACAGAAGAGTAGCTCAGTTCTTGGGCCCTAGACCCAGACCAGGTGCATCCTGATACATCCCCCTTCCCCCACCCCCATCGATGGTGGCCCTTTCCTTCCCTGGCTACATCAGCAGAGATTGAAAGGGAGCCTATCTGGGATGTGCGGTAAATAGAGATAAAGCCTGGGAAAAACTCGCTCTCTGTTTCCCTGGGACCCACTATCTCCCATCCTCACTCCCCCACACAGTCATAAGAGGCACCAGCAGGGACTCAGCAGGAACACCAGCAGTATCAGGTAGACAAAGCATACTAGCTCTGAAAACTAGATTGTCATCAAAACCACAGTATACAAAAGTAGGCCAGGACCTTTACCTTTACCAGGACCAGAGTCTCCCAACATAATACCCAAAATGTCCAGAATGTAATTGAAATCACTCATCATACCAATGTGGAGGAGGAAAAATAATCTTCCCTCTACCTTCTAGGTTCTTCTCTGAGACCCGCCCCCCACCTGTCCATAATAAAAGAAAGAGTAACAAGAGAAAAACACACAAGTTTATTAACATGTATACCTCAATTAAACATGGGAGATACCTAATAAACCTGCGTAAAAATCTCAGAAATGGCCCAAGCCACCACCTTAAATACCATCTTCTGCTAAAGCAAAAAGATGTTGGGAGATGGCCAGTTACTGGAGGTGACCAGGAAAAGTACAGTAAGATTGTTATGCAGATTTAAGTCTGGCATCTTGTCCACTGATAAGAGTTTCTTGTGATTTAGAGTCATCCTTCTCTTCCTGGTACAGAACTGGTGACACACTTACAAATGGAGATTTCCATTATAAAGGTGAATTTCCCTTACAAAATGGTAAATTTTACTCTTTATAGAGCTTCTCCTGTGTTTGCTTTTTGTTAAAAGCAATCAGCTCAAAATAATCCTTATGACAAGGAAGCATATTTTGGGGTGGCATATTCTGCTACCCTTCATGGAGAACCAAGAAAATCACAGCTTGAATGAGAAAAGACAGTCAACAGGCACAAAAAATGAGATGAAACAGATATGGGGATTATCTGAGAGAAATTTTACGTCATCATCATAAAAATGTTTCAATAAGCATTCTTGAAAGAAATGAAAAATTTAACATCACCAAAAATATAGAAAATGCATATATTAAAATATACTTCCAGAAAGAAGTGCTCTCACTCCCTCTTTTGAGAACACCAGAATCACAACTAACTGCTGAACAATCATCGACAGGAAGACACTGGTACTCACCAAAAAAGATACCCCACACCTAAAGACAAAAGAGAATTCTCAATGAGATGGTAGGTGGGGTGCAATCACAATAAAATCAAATCCCATAACTGCTGGGTGGGTGACTCACAAACTGGAGAACACATATACCACAGAAGTCCACAGACTGCAGGGAAGTTTCTGAGCCCCACATCAGGATTCTGGAGGTCTGTCAACGGGAGGAGGAATGCCTAGAAAATCAGACTTTGAAGCCTAGTGGGATTTGATGGCAGGACTTTGACAGGACTGGGAGAAACAGATACTCCACTCTTGGGCACACACAAAGTAGTGTGCATATCAGGACCCAGGGGAAGGAGCAGTGACCCCAGAGGAGACTGAACCAGACCTACCTGCTAGTGTTGGAGGGTCTCCTGCAGAGGCAGGGGGTGGCTCTGTCTCACCATGAGGACAAGGACACTGGCAGCAGATTCTGGGAAGTACTCGTTGGCATGAACCCTCCCAGAGTCTTTCATTAGCCCCACCAAAGAGCCCGGGTAGGCTCCAGTGTTGGGTTGCCTCAGGCCAAACAACCAACAGGGAGGGAACACAGCCCCACCCATCAGCAGTCAAGCAGATTAAAGTTTTACTGAGCTCTGCCCACCAGAGCAACAGCCAGTTCTACCAACCACCAGTCCCTCCCATCAGGAAGCTTCCACAAGCCTCTTAGATAGACTCATCCACCAGAGGGCAGATAGCAGAAGCAAGAAGAACTACAATCCTGCAGTCTGTGGAACAAAAACCACATTCACAGAAAGATAGACAAGATGAAAAGGCAGAGAGCTATGTACCAGATGAAGGAACAAGATAAAACCCCAGAAAAACAACTGAATGAAGTAGAGATAGACAAACTTCCAGAAAAAGAATTCAGAATAATGATAGTGAAGATGATCCAGGACCTCAGGAAAAGAATGGAGGCAAAGATCAAGAAGATGCAAGAAATGTTTAACAAAGACCTAGAAGAATTAAAGAACAGACAAACAGAGATGAACAATACAATAACTGAAATGAAAACTACACTAGAAGGAATCAATAGCAGAATAACTGAGGCAGAAGAACGGATAAGTGACCTGGAAGACAGAATGGTGGAATTCACTGCTGCGGAACAAAATAAAGAGAAAAGAAAGAAAAGAAATGAAGAAAGCCTAAGAGACCTCTGGGACAACATTAAATGCCACAACATTTGCATGTTAGGGGTCCCAGAAGGAGAAGAGAGAGAAAAAGGACCCAAGAAAATACTTGAAGAGATTATAGTCTAAAACTTCCCTAACGTGGGAAAGCAAATAGCCACCCAAGTCCAAGAAGCGCAGAGTCCCATCCAGGATAAACCCAAGGAGAAACACGCCAAGACACATAGTAATCAAATTTGCAAAAATTAAAGACAAAGAAAACTTATTGAAAGGAACAAGGGAAAAATGACAAATAACATACAAGGGAACTCCCATAAGGTTAACAACTGATTTCTCAGCAGAAACTCTTAACAAGCCAGAAGGGAGTGGCATGATATACTTAAAGGGATGAAAGGGAAGAACATAAAACCAAGATTACTCTACCCAGCAAGGATGTCATTCAGATTCGATGGAGAAATCAAAAGCTTTACAGACAAGCAAAAGCTAAGAGAATTCACCACCACCAAACCAGCTCTACAACAAACGCTAAAGGAACTTCTCTAAGTGGGGAACACAAGAGAAGAAAAGGACCTACAAAAACAAACCCAAAACAATTAAGAAAATGGTCATAGGAACATACATATTGGTAATTACCTTAAATGTGAATGGATTAAATGCTCCAACCAAAAGACACAGGCTTGCTGAATGGATACAAAAACAAGACCCATATATATGCTGTCTACAAGAGACCCACTTCAGACATAAGGACACATACAGACTGAAAGTGAGGGGATGGAAAAAGATATTCAATGCAAATGGAAATCAAAAGAAAGCTGGAGTAGTAATACTCATATCAGATAAAATAGACTTTAAAATAAAGAATGTTACAAGAGACAATGAAGGACAGTACATAATGATCAAGGGATCAATCCAAGAAGAAGATATAACAATTATAAATATATATGCACCCAACAGAGGAGCACCTCAATACATAAGGCAAATGCTAACAGCTATAAATGAGGAAATCGACAGTAACACAATAATAGTGGGGGACTTTTAACACCTCACTTACAGCAATGGACAGATCATCCAAACAAAATTAATAAGGAAACACAAGCTTTAAATGACACAACAGACCAGATCGATTTAATTGATATTTATAGGACATTCCATCCAAAAACAACAGATTACACTTTCTTCTCAATTGCGCATGGAACATTCTCCAGCATAGATCACATCTTGGGTCACAAATCAAGCCACAGTAAATTTAAGAAAACTGAAATCATATCAAGCGTCTTTTCTGACCACAACGCTATGAGATTAGAAATAAATTACAGGGAAAAAAACGTAAAAAACACAAATACATGGAGGCTAAACAATACATTACTAAATAACCAAGAGATTACTGAAGAAATCAAAGAGGAAATCAAAAAATATGTAGAGACAAATGACAATGAAAATATGATGATCCAAAACCTATGAGATGCAGCAAAAGCAGTTCTAAGAGGGAAGTTTATAGCTCTATAAGCCTACCTCAAGAAGCAAGAAAAATCTGAAATAAACAATCTAACCTTACACCTAAAGGAACTAGAGAAAGAAGAACAAACAAAATCCAAAGTTAACTGAAGGAAAGAAATTATAAAGATCAGAACAGAAATAAATGAAATAGAAACAAAGAAAACAATAGCAAAGATCAATAAAACTAAAAGCTCGTTCTTACAGAAGAAAAACAAAATTGATAAACCATTAGCCAGACTCATCAAGAAAAAGAGGGGGAGCACTCAAATCAATAAAATTCAAAATGAAAAAGAGAAGTTACAACAGTCACCGCAGAAATACAAAGCATCCTAAGAGACTATTACAAGCAACTCTATGCCAATAAAATGGACAACCTAGAAGAAATGGACAAATTCTTAGAAAGGTATAACCATGCAAGACTGAACCAGGAAGAAATAGAAAATATGAACACACCAATCACAAGTAATGAAATTGAAACTGTGATTAAAAATCTTCCCACAAACAAAAGTCCAGGACCAGATGGCTTCACAGGTGAATTCTATCAAACATTTAGAGAAGAGCTAACACCCATCCTTCTCAACCTCTTCCAAAAAATGGCAGAGGAAGGAACACTCCCAAACTCATTCTATGAGGCCACCATTACCCTGATACCAAAACCAGACAAAGATACTACAAAAAAAGAAAATTACAGACCAATATCACTGATGAATATAGATGCAAAAATCCTCAACAAAATACTAGCAAATAGAATCCAGCAACACATTAAAAGGGTCATACACCATGATCAAGTGGGATTTATCCCAGGGATGCAAGGATTCTGTAATATACGCAAATCAATCAATGTGATACACCATATTAACAAATTGAGGGAGAAAAACCATATGATCATCTCAATAGATGGAGAGAAAGCTTTTGACAAAATTCAACACCCATTTATGATAAAATCTCTCCAGAAAGTGGGCATAGAGGGAACCTACCTCAATATAATAAAGGCCATATATGAGAAACCCACAGCAAACATCATCCTCAGTGGTGAAAAACTGAAAGCATTTCCTCTAGATCAGGAAGAAGACAAGGATGCCCACTCTCACCACTATTTTGGAAGTCCTAGCCACAGCAATCAGAGAAGAAAAAGAAGTACAAATTGGAAAAAAAGAAGTAAAGCTGTCACAGTGTGCAGATGACATGATACTATACATAGAGAATCCTAAAGATGCCACCAGAAAACTACTAGAGCTAATCAATGAATTTGGTAAAGTAGCAGGATACAAAACTAATGCACAGATATCTCTGGCATTCCTATACACTAATGATGAAAAATCTGAAAGAGAAATTAAGGAAACACTCCCATTTACCACTACAACAAAAAGAATAAAATACCTAGGAATAAATCTACCTAGGGAGACAAAAGACCTGTATGCAGAAAACTATAAGACACTGATAAAAGAAATTAAAGATGATACCAACAGATGGAGAGATACACTTTGTTCTTGGATTGGAAGAATCAATATTGTGAAAATGACTATACTACCAAAAGCAATCTACAGATTCAGTGCAATCCCCAAATTACCAATGGCATTTTTTACAGAACTAGAACAAAAAAATCTTAAAATTTGTATGGAGACAGAAAAGACCCCAAATAGCCAAAGAAGTCTTCAGGGAAGAAAACGGAACTGGAGGAATCAGACTCCCTGACTTCAGACTTTACCACAAAGTTACAGTAATCAAGACAATGTGGTACTGGCACAAAAACAGAAATATAGATCAATGGAACAAGATAGAAAGCCCAGAGATAAATTCATGCCCTTATGGTCAGCTATTCTATGACAAAGGAGGCAAGGATATACAATGGAGAAAAGACAGTCTCTTCAATAAGTGGAGCTTGGAAAACTGGACAGCTACATGTAAAAGAATTGAAATAAGAACACTCCCTAACACCGTACACAAAAGTAAACTCAAAATGGATTACATACCTAAATGTAAGACAAAAGAGGAAGAACTTTCTCTACCCTTCTAGGTTCTTCTGGCAGGTCTAAGAATTCAGTTGACATGAGACAGATTAACAGGAGAAAATCAAAGTTTAATAACATGTATATATGGGAAGGACTCAGGAAAACTGATTAACTCGCCAAAATGCTGAAGCCCTCACTTTAAACACCATCTTCAGCTAAAGACAAAAGGAATTGGGGGAGGGGCTTCCCTGGTGGCGCAGTGGTTGAGAGTCTGCCTGCCGATGCAGGGGACACGGGTTCGTGCCCCAGTCCGGGAAGATCCCACATGCCACGGAGCGGCTGGGCCCGTGAGCCATGGCCGCTGGGCCTGCGTGTCCGGAGCCTGTGCTCCGCAACGGGAGAGGCCACAACAGTGAGAGGCCTGTGTACCGCAAAAAAAAAAAAAAAAAAAAAAGGATTATTATCAGAGAAGTTGAGACAAACTAGAGAAGTTGAGACAAACTAGCTTATTTAGTGTCATATAAATTGAAGGAGGAAAGCCTATAAGGAGAGGGTAATCTATAGATTCAAATGCTACAGAATGCAATAGCAGACTGAACAAAGAGAATTATCAGTTTGATTTGGCAGTTAGTAAGTGCGTGTTTGCTGGAATGTTAGGTTGATGGAGGCGAAGACCAGAATACAGTAGAATGAGGAGTGAAGGGGAGAGGTAAGGAAGTGAAGATACAGCTCAAAAATGTTTTTCCATACTTTATCACAAACTGAGAATGATCATTCTCTCCCAATGGACTCCCTTAATACTTAATTTGTATCATTTACTGATACTTTTAATGAAAAAATATGGCTTCTGGATATTTGTATATACATTTTATCTCCCTATTGTGATTTGTATACATTTTTATATACTTTATAACATAAAAATAGTAACTTAGGTGGTATGTTCAATGATTAACTATTTAAACAGTGCATAGTTAGGTAAGATTCCAACTATTTCATGAACTTACACTGACCTCTCTAATCCTTTCTTCCTCCACTGAACTACAATGTTGATTGTCTATATCCATCACCCTTTTTAAATACTTCCATATTTTAGTTTGAAGATTCTTAAAGAAGTGTGTGTATCTGCATTGTTTTTATTGTCCAGGAGGTCTAGTAGATCCTCAACCACTGACTGTTCTACTCAAAACAGTACCCTCTTCCCTGCATCCTCAGGTTGCCTCTTCAAAACCGGTGACACCAGCAGAACCAACCACGCCAAGCCAAGCCAAATTCAGTCAAATCCAATCATATGATATGCAAATGAAGCTGAACTAAATTAAAACATAACAGGTCTCATACCCCTGAGTTCCTCTGTTTACACTTATGAACTGTTTATAAATATAGTTCCTATTTCCATATCTGTGAATGTATGAACTCTTGAATACCAATTTGAAAATTTTCTTTGGGAATGATTTTCCATATTTTTAGAAACAATGTAAGGTGTTCATCCAGAGCGATTCATAAAAGGCTACTTGGGGAGCTTACCTAGGGACTTGGTGAATATCTTGGTAAAGCTTTCTAGAGACTCTAAGCATCTATGTCAAATTGCCTTAGCAATTCAGCAGTAGAGAAAAGTTCTGAAAGAGCTGTTTCCCTAGCAAAACTTCTGAGACATTTTTAGAATATTAGACAAATAACCCCAATCCCTGGTGGGGTTGCTTAAAAAAAAAGTAGAAATAAAAAAGGTGGAATCGATGGATTAGGTAAAAGTTGAAACTGAACATTGAGGGCATCTCAACTAGCACCAAATCAATTATATCACTTTTTCTATCCTTCACCTAAAAACCATCTGGGGCTGTCATACAGCTTCAGCCTCTTAGCACTGTCAAGAAAGAATTGTCCAGATTGTCAAGAACACATACTTTACATGACTTGTACAACACTTATATGAAGAAGGCAACTTATACAACAATGGGTAAAATTATATGGTGTTCAGGAAGTCTGTAAGTATGAATAACTTTAGGATAACGTAAATGTTTATAAAGCTCAGTCAGCAGTTAGAGATTTCACACTTTCTTCCACCAAACACCTAATTTATTTTTTTTCTTAAAAAATTTTTTATTACATTTTCAATTCAGGATATTTGCAAGCACTAGAATATATTTTGGTCTTTTCAGGTTTCAATAATCTTATGTCTCTGGTTGTTTCTCTTTCACCCATCACAAGTCTTTAGGAATGCAAAATCATTAGAAAGTTCTTTACTTCATTACCTAAGGGCTATGGAGGAATATGGAAAGGGTTCTCAGTGATTTTAGTTTACCATACAAATGGTATTTTGGGTATTAGTAATTAGAGTTATTGCACATCATCTTAAGTATCTGAATGCTCTCAGAGTTTCATTCATTTGACTAGTCACTATAAATGAGCTAATTAAGCATTAAGAATATAGGTCCTGCTCTCATAGAGTTTATCAGCTAACCTGACACAATAGAAAAATAAATATCCATGTGTTCTAATTTTAAGGAAAGTCCTCTGAAATGGAAATGATATAATATCATTCTAGGGAAAAAATAGGACTTAAATTTCAAGTTTTTTTCCCTGTCTTACATTGTTCAAATATGAGTTCAAATGTTTGTGCTCATTCATAAGATATCTGTAATCATCTGAGGATGTTCACTGAATCTTTACAATGTTAATTCTGTGTCATTCTTTGTTCTCTAGCACATTGTTCCTCTACCCAAGTATTTTTCAAAATTCACTGCACTTTTGAGACCTAAATATTTTCCTGACTTGTTCTAGACCCTTTGAGGGAGTGAACAGAAGGATATTCTATGTGTCAAGGCAGTGTCTCCAAAGAATCGATTATGAAATGGCCTGCTGCTAAAGAGGCCCTGAATTATGTATAAAGACAATTTTATTTTGTTCATATCTTGGATGCCACCTTCAGAACCAAATTATTGCCTTTGAGAGGGAAGACAATTGCAAAAAATATCTTTGACTTAGCTACACATACATGCTTGGCATATTACTTGGGATGGTATGGACAGTCATTTTAATGGTCATTTAGACGTCATCATACTCTACAGAGAATAAGACTTGGGAAGTTAGAGCAGATGACTTCCAAATGACATTGCACTTCTGACACGCCGTGACCTCATGCTTGCTATTATGTGGGTGAGCAAACTGAAGGGCACATTGAACAGACAACTCAAGTTTAACAACCTGAAATCTGAAGAAGAACCATCAATGATCTCTCTCACATTTGGTGTTAGATGATGATGATTTATTTACCTCTTTTTATTTATTATTTTAAGTGTCTTTTTTTTTTTTTTTTTTTTTTTTTTTTTTACGTTACACGGGCCTCTCACTGCTGCGGCCTCTCCCGTTGACCGGCCCAGCCGCTTCACGGCATGTGGGATCCTCCCGGACCGGGGCACAAACCCGTGTCCCCTGCATCGGCAGGCAGACTCTCAACCACTGCGCCACCAGGGAAGCCCCTAAGTGTCATTTTTTTAACTCATAGAAAATGCCATAGACAACTGGTCCATCTTTTCCCTTTGGGTGGTTTCCTTCAGGAACTGTGGAAAAGAGTTGGTATGAAATTAAAGTTTCACAGAACAAAGAGTTCTATGAAAAATCATGTATTCCATGATTATGCTCCAAACTTGGATTGACAAACATGTAATCATGGACTTTGGAAAGATGCTGCCGTAAGAGCCAGCTCACTTCTCTACTTCTTCTCACTGCAAATGCATGCTTGGAATTTGTTTGTTTGGAATCTTTCTGTTTTTATGACTTTCTTTTTTTGTTGTTGTTTTTTTTGCGGTACGTGGGCCTCTTACTGTTGTGGCCTCTCCCGTTGCGGAGCACAGGCTCCGGACGCGTAGGCTCAGCGGCCATGGCTCACAGGCCCAGCCGCTCCGTGGCATGTGGGATCTTCCCGGACCGGGGCACGAACCCGTGTCCCCTGCATCGGCAGGCGGACTCTCAACCACTGCGCTACCAGGGAAACCCTATGACGTGTTTTTTCAATTCCATTAAAATTCCTCTCTTTTTTCTTCTGTTTTTTTTTGAAGCAAAATAACGTTACTGCCTAGGAGCATTAAATCATTAAAATGAAGGCAGGTATACTTAGCAGAAATTTCTTCCTTTAAAATGTTTGGTTATCGGTAAGTGATCGAACAGTACATAAGAGGTTTAAGAGCAGGAATAAAATATCAGCAATATTAACCTTCATCTTAAGCTGGTGGTAGATAGAGCACTTGGCACCCTCAAAAGTCCTGCAACTCTTTTTAACCATTCAGCGTTTGGGCTCCTCAGACTGGCTTAAAAACATACAGCACTGCTGCTGAAGACTGGAAAAAGAGCTTGAGGTCAGAGGTCGACACAGTGAGGGAGTTTGCTCTTTAAGAGGTTATCTGTGGATCTGCAAAGCCAAAGTGTAATTGGGTTTTGTGATGTGATTTTAGTGTGTAATTGTATATGAGCTTAGATAGTTCCAAAGACAAGCTTGCAAGATTTTTCTAGCTTGTTTGTAATAGCAATTTTAGGGATTGTGTGCAATCTTGGATAGAAAATTCAGAATGATCAAAAATGGCCATCAGATATAATACAGAAAGTACTTGATTCACCCTAATTATAATTTTAGTGAATTGATTTTACTGTGACATGTTCTTTCTTTTTAGGACATTGCATTGGCTATGAAAATAATTTAGTTTTCATGGCTGGTATCAGTATAGCCAATTTTACGTCATCAGCATAGCTCTCAGTGTTTCAGAGTTTGCATTTACTTGAGGATTACTGAATCATTATAAGGAAAGAAAAAAGTTAGAGCATTGCAATTGTATGTGGGGGATTCTTTCTGCCTCTAAATTTGTCAGGTTTCTGATTCTTGAATATCCTAAACAATGAGAAATAAACATTTCCTTATTGTTTTAGTTGTTTAGGGTTGCCTTGATTAAGCTGTCACTGCTGTCAGTTATGTTCTTATAAGCCTGGTTGGATCTATTTCATGTTAGGAAAAAGCTCAGATAAACCCAGGAAAGCTTAATGTTTATCCAATGTGAAAATAATTACTCAAAAGTGTTATTCTTAATCCAGATAATTAGAGTGAGGAAGGAAAGATCAGTGTCATTGTGAATTATGCCCCAGCAATTGACTCTTGGTCCTTGTAAGTTTCAGGTGAAGATGTGAATGGATAAAGGTTAGATTAAACATAATCCAAAGTAGCTGCAACCTTAATCTGTTATGATACAAGGATGATCACTTAAAAAGAGCTGGATTGTGGGATTGTTTCTGGTTGGATAAGATGCTGCCCGACTGGGACTAGTCTTAAAACATGCTTAGCACCATGTCACTGCAGCTGTAAGCACTTGTGCACGACTGCAGCGCACCACAACTAACAGGTGCTCCTGGGCTCATGATGCACATCAGGGTATCATACTTTCACAATATCTGGGCTTCACATTAACATGCCTTCCAATGGTCTGCATGGAAAAAATATTTCCTGTGACCTTTGTGGCATCTCTTCTTGGTTGTAATAAGCATGGATTTGGAATCTGCTAAAACTCTGGTATAAAGTATGCAGCCACATATTAACAAAAATCGAAGGGCATATTTGTAATTGAGCTTGTTTTCCTCTGTTTTAACATAGAAACTCTATTTTAAATGTGATTTTTAAAGGTAATTCACAATGTTCATAGAACTAGTTTTCTATCAAGTATTTTGAAAATGTAGTTAGGCTTTTCTAAATATTCCTGTGGAGTTAAAAATTATTTTTTTTGAAGTATGGGTAATAAGATCCAAAAAGGCTTTTAAGACATGATGCAAAATCCAGCCTCTTTTTTTAATTGAAAGGGAAAAATATTTGGAGTTTTATCTATTTCTCCCAGTAAATCTCAGAAATTTAATATACTTAATTTCTGAATGGCTAAATTGGTTTGCTTTGATTACAGAAAATAGAATAAAAAATATTTTTGCAATTATCATGTGAAAACTCATTGCCTAAATGGAAAGGCATTTCTATTTTATGACAAATGAATTTTAGCTAGTGTCTGAATGAACATTTTAATAATTTGTAACAGTCAGTTATTTCTCTCCTGAGTAAAATTATATACTGCCACATTTATTGTTGCTAAATAGTTAAGAAAATAACTAAGGCAACGTAAAAAGATAATAAGATGTATGTTTTTTAAAACGTATTTAGCTTACTTGGAATAATCAAAGTTCCAAGAGGTTAGTTTGTATATTTTTACAAAGTGTATTTTAAGAAATATCACTCTAATATATCAATATATTTTTAACCTTCATTGAAATCCAAATTTACTCCATCTGTTGCTTGTTGTACTTTGATAAATATATAAACATAATATCCTATAAATGTACCAGATATGTTTTCTAGTTACATTAATGACTTCAATACATATTTGTACAAAATTTATTTTCCAAAGACAATTAACATTTGTTGGGCATTCACCACCCACATTTGGCACTTGCTCCATATTTTCACAAATTATTTAATATCATTAATTTATACAACTAATGTTTTACTAAGGGACTGATAAGTGCCAAACAGTGGTCTTTCGGCTGTGACTATGGCAGTGAATAAAACAAACTCCCTGTCTTCATGAACCTTAGATTTTTGTGAGCAGAGAGAGAAAATAAGATAAAAAGAAAATGTATAATAAACAAAAGAGTGGCAAATGCAATGAAGAAAAGTGGATGGTTAGGGGATTAGGAATGGGGCATGGTGGATCACTATTCAAGATGAAAAGGTTAGAGACAGCCTCACAGAGAAGAGGACCTTTGTGCAAAGACTGAATGGTAAGAAGAAAGGGTGATGTGGTGCTCTTGGATAAGGGTATACTAGCTTCTGGATAATTACTCTTTCTTTTTTTTTTTTTTTTTTTTTGCGGTACATGGGCCCCTCACTGTTGTGGCCTCTCCCGCTGCGGAGCACAGGCTCTGGACGCACAGGCTCAGCGGCCATGGCTCACGGGCCCAGCCGTTCCACGGCATGTGGGATCTTCCCGGACCAGGGCACAAACCTGTGTCCCCTGCATCGGCAGGCGGACTCTCAACCACTGTGCCACCAGGGCAGCCCAATTACTCTTTCTTAATAAACAGAAAAATTAACCAGGCAGATTTTTCATCAGGTATTCAAAACATAGTTATCATTTTAGAATTTACTGATGAGTTTAGCCAGAGTACTAGATTCTTCTCTATATTAAAAATATATATGTTAAAATTGAACAACCTTCAATAAGTTGTAGTTCTAAAATATTTGTAAACACATTGTGTGCTTGATTTTGGAAGAACACAAAGGTGTCTTTTTTTTCCAGACAATGATGGAAAACATATAGCTCTTGGTCTTCAGGAAAATGTGCTTGTATTCTTGTATGGGAGAAGAAGAGCAAGAAAGAAGACTATCTCTTGTGTTTATTCAATTGCCTGTGAGTGCTACAGGCCTGAGGAATTGTGTTGTCATTGTGTGTTCTACCACCTATAGTCGTATGTCTCCAACCAGCCTTGCCTTGTGAGTTAGTTGACATAGTAGGCCTAATGGCCACTGTGTTTAGATATCTTGCCTACCTGACTTATTGTCACTAGAACTCATTTTTTCCCCTTAATTTTCAAAACACTATTTCATTGCAAATATCCCCAAGAGAAGTTACGTTTAAAATTTTTGTCATTCATTTATATTTCATTAATATAAATTCATTAATATAAATGAATTTGTTAAGGAAGAATAGAGTATGAACATGAAGTTATTAGGTTCTCAGACAAGGAAAGGAAGATAAAGGACACAAATGAGAGAAGAAAACTGATGGAAAGGGGAGGTTGCAGTTACTAAAGACAACATTTCCCTACTTCACAGCTCTAGAACAAGGACTTTGAGGAACAGCTCTAGGCAATAGTCTATTAGGACCACCTAATAGAAAAGAGAGAATAAGGCACAGTACAAAGGTAAAGTCAGATGAGAATACAGAAGTCCAGAGAGACGTGACAGCCTTTGCCCAAGTTCGTACACACAGTGTCAGCAGAGCTTGAAGAACTCCCAGTTTAGTGCACTGTAATAGCAAATGACTTCTAGACTGGTACAAACAGACTCAAACTTATGAATAATGTTCAAATGGTCAGCAAGCTTCTATTTTCTCGTACGGAAAAAAAAGCTATAATGAGTAGTTAGATTCATAATTAAGCTGAACCATAATATTCCTGAGCCCCAAATTCTGAGGCCTCTGTACAATAATCATCTTTGAGCCCAAGTTGCCATGAGCCCCAAATCCTATTGAACACTTCATGGTATTCCCTTCCTCTAACCCTTGACTCTTTAACTGAATGACTTGAGGCTTTTTGACAGAGACGAAATTGCATAGAGATAACGGCTGCTGGGAAGACCCCAAAGCAGGATCAACTGGGGAGACCAGGAAACGTCTTTTGATGTGGTTCTTTGAAGGTGGGAGTACCGGAGTAGGTGAAAAGTCTGGGCACTGGGATCACCAGTTTTGAAGGGAAGATCTGATGGCCGGTGAGGATGAGATCACAGGGGCAGAATGACAGCAACGCTATTATATATTGGATAGCAACCCATTAAATGTACTTAGGGCAGAAACAGCCCTTGATCGGTATGGTTGGCATCACATTGTTCCTTGGGGGAGGGTGAAGGAGTTATCAGTCCATTGGAGTAGAATTAAAATGCAATATTGTGCTATTTTTATTTTTTTAGGGAAAGATTTTTTTTCATCTTTAAAAAAAATTTTAATTTTATATTGGAGTAGAGTTGATTAACAATGTTGTGTTAGTTTCAGATGTACAGCAAAGTGATTCAGTTATGCATATATATGTATCTGTTCCTTTTGAAATTCTTTTCCCATTTAGGTTATTACAGAGTATTGAGCAGAGTTCCCTGTGCTACAGAGTAGGTCCTTGTTGGTTATCTATTTTAAGTACAGCTGTGTGTACATGTCAATCCCAAACTCCCAATCTGTCCCACCCTCCCACACTTCCCCTCTGGTAACCATAAATTTGTTCTCTAAGTCTGTGAGTCTGTTTCTGTTTTGTAATTAAGTTCGTTTGCATCATTTTTTTTTTTTAGATTCTGCATGTGAGCGATACCATATGATATTTGTTTTTCTCTGTCTGACTTACTTCACTTAGTATGGTAATCTCCAAGTCCATCCATGTTGCTGCAAATGACGTTATTTTATTCTTTTTAATGGCTGAGTAATTTCCACGTGCTTTTTAATGATTCATTTAAAAATAATTATTTGTCCTCGTGAAACAATTAAATCCTCCCTTACATGCAGAAAGAGAGAAGATTGACACTTATAATGATAGGAAATAGACATTTAGGTAAAACAATCACCAGGGTACAACCTAAACACAGAATGTTTGCCTCGGTAGAAGTCATGTAACTTAGCAGTACATTTCACAGAGACAAGGGAGAGGCACCACGTGATCACCTCAATTGATTCAATATGTAAAACAAATAGAAATTATTAGTATATAAGGAATAGAAAGTAAAGCAACTTCCTGAATATAAAATATTATCTACTGTATTTTGTCAATTCTAAGGTGTATCTTCACAATTGTTTGTATCTCAAGTATGATTAAATAAACCATTTCACTTAAAGGTGATCCTTTATGCCCATTATCTTAAACTAAGTAATGAAAGACATTATTACTACTAATGATTTAACTGTTTCTGAAAACTCTTGACAAGAAAACAACACAAGAGCAGATATAAAAGCTATACTATCAGGAAGAATACAAATCCATTGTTATTAGCAGATTATACGATTGTATTTCTAGAAAACCCAAGAGGTTTAGCAGATAAGTTATTAGAACTAATAAGGGCACTCATTAAGTGGCAGGATATAAAATAAACATGTAATATTAATTACCAATTAGAGCTTTATTACACACTTTCTAAGCAAAGAAATGATGCTTGTCTTGAAACGTAAAAAGATAGTTTTGACAATAGTTTAAAAATTATTTATGTTCAAAACACCCCAAGCATAATAAAAGGACAAGTAGTGACCTGGAAAAATATTAGCAATATATATAGCAGGCAAAGAAGTAGAATTCTGAAATATAAAGAACTCTTAAAAATAAAGGGAATAGCCTCCACAGGAAAATGGCAAAAAAAAAAAAAAAAAAAAAAAAAGAGATAAATCACAAAAACACATCACTAATTTCTGAAAAAAAGGAAGCTCCATCTCATTAATGTTAAATTAAAATAACTATAAAATACCACTTCTTTTTGTGTTAGTTATCTACTGCTGTGTAATCAACTACTCCAAAACTTAGTGACTTAAAGAACAAACTTTCATTACCTCACATTTTCTGTGGGTGAGGAATCCAGGTGTGGTTTGGTTCCTCCAGGTCAGAATCTCTTACAAGGTTGCAATGGACTTATCATTTGAAATGGAGTCATCTCTAGTTCTCTAGTTCGACTAGGGGAATATCTGATCTTAATACCCTCAAGTGACGGTTGGCAAACCTCTGGTTCTCCCTAGCTATTGGCCAGAGATATCAGTTCCTTGCCATGTGCATCTTTTCATGGGGCTACTCACAACTGGCAGCTTTCCACTGGGGAGAGGGGGAGGGGGAGGGAGAGAGTCCAATATGGAAGCTGCTGTCTTTTTGTAACCCTAATTTTGGAAGTGGCATCTGGTGTTCCTACCGCATTCTATTGAATAGAAGTAAATCAGGAATCCAGCCCAACTCAAGGGGAAAGGATCACACAAGGATGTGAATAGCTGAGGGCAGGAATCACTGGGGGCTGTCTTAGAGTCTGTGCATTCATACCTCCCATTAAACAGCAAAGATTAAAAATGAACATTTGAAAGAAATCCATTGGCAAAAATTTTGTGTTAAAAAGGTGAGGTGGAATATAGGCTGGTATGCGTATACATTGGTATAAACTTTCTGGAGAATATTTTGTCTAATGTGTAATAAGCTGTTTATACTTTTGGATCCATAGTTACATTTCCAGAAATTTATCATAAAGATAAAAGAAGAGACACACACAAAGATTTATGTGAAGGACTGTTCATCAGAGCCTTATTTATAACAAAAGGTAGTAAACTAACTTCCACAAATAAAGATACAATGATTTACAGTTAAATCTGGCTGATAGACTATTTTAGTCACTTAATGATGTTTCTGAAATATATTTCACACCATTAGTTGAGGATTACAATGTTTTTAAACAAAAAGTTGCAAACTACTGTGTAGAATGCTTTTGATTACATTGAAATTTTTATATATAGTATGTATACATATAAATACGTATATATGTGTATATATATATATATATACGTATTTATATGTGTGTATACACACACACACACACACACACACACACATAGAGACAGAGAGAAAGGACAGACACTGAGAGAGATAGAGATATAAATAATATTATTACCAGGGTGTAGCTTTGGGTAAGAAGACTAGAGGAATTGTGAGTGAAACGTTTAAAAACATAGTTTGATTGGTAAAAATGTCTATGTATACAAAAAATAACTTTCCCAATATTTTCTTTTGCTCCTTCATTTTCTCTTGCCAATGCAAAGTAGAGGGTTATGATTTAATGTAAAGACATGATTAGCTATGCTGGCAGCAGTATGGCCTGTCATTCTAATTGGTGGTGTGCCACATGATGGACAGGACCCAGACTATGGCATACCACAGAACTGAGAGCTCTTTCCATACCTCAAGGCCCAGTATTAGTCTTGGCTAAAATACTATGTGATGATAACAAACACTATACTATAAAAGTAATTTCATGTTGGCATACATTTAACATTATTTGATGCTTTTTAGCTAAAGTTACTGAGTTTTAGCTATGCTTCTAATATGAATCTAGTATCAATCTTGTACAAATCTTCAAGAAGTCAAATCTCACCACCATCAGTTAACATTTTTCAAATCACCATAATGTACTTGAAATTAGAGTAGGTAGGCATTTGAAACAAAGAGATCAATCAGGAAAATGCTTATTCTTTACTTTATGGCTTTAGCTATCCACTTAGAGATTTCACATATAACTGAGTCCAGCCCATGACCTCATCCTGTGGAAATCATTTCTTTAATGTCTGCCTCTCCTGCTAGACTGTGAGAAACATGCGGGCAAGGACATTATCTGCCTTTCTCATCTATTCTATTTCTAGTAACTTAGCACAGTGCTTCTCAGGAGCTTCTCAGCAACACAATATTTCTTTATTAATTGAATGAATGAATGAAGCTCTGGGCATTTGAGTCTGCTTATGGTAACATGTCTGGGACCTCTTACCTTGCTTCTGTCCTGTTTCTATTCTCCCAGAGACAGGGGAATTTTCAATTCATAATGATTGTCTATTAGATTTGACAACATTCCTTTCCCCAACTTTTGTTCCACCCCTGATGTAAAGTACTGAGAAAGGAAGATAATTGTCTAAATAACAAACTAAAGAATAGCCAATTCTGATAGGAGACTTGGTTTTATTTAATCAGGTAACACAAAATAACTGGTATATCTGCCCTTTTCATTTGGTTAAATGTGTTGGGTTTTTGGTCATTATGTTTCCATGTACATCAGTCTTCCGTGGAATTCAAATCTAATGTGTGTGTGTGTGTGTGTGTGTGTGTGTGTGTGTGTGTGTGCATATGTTCTAGTGTGACAGGGAGAATAATGGCCCCCAAATATGTCCATGCCCTAATTCTTGGAACTTGTGAATATGTTACCTTATATAGCAAAAGGGACTTTGCAGATGTGATTAAAGGTAAAGGCTTTGAGATGAAGAGATTTCCTGGATATCTGGTGGACCCATGTAATCACACATATTCTTTAAAAGTGGAGAACATTTGCCAGCTATGGATAGAGATGTGAGAATGGAAGAATGATCAGAGAGACGTGGCATTGCTGTCTTCGAAGGTGGAAGAAAGATGCCATGAGCCAATGAGTGTAGGAGGCTTCTGGAAGCTGGAAAGGCCAAGGAAACAGATTTTTTTCCTTAAGCCTCTGAAAGGACCACAGCCCTGCCAATGCCTTGATTTTGACCCTGAGAGACCCCTGATGGATTTCTGACCTTCTGAACTGTAAGATAATAAATTGTATTAAGTAACTAAGTTTATAATTTGTTATAACAACAGTGGAAAATAAATGCAGTGATATTTTGATTAAATTTATGTGAATCTATTTGCTTAGCTCTAGAATAGTTATTTTAATAAAAACATTGATTCAAAAATTATATCTTTATATCAGCTTACTGTTTGGCTAAGTAAATTTAAATACATAGGGATTTTACAAATTGGCCGTGTTGGTTAAAAGAAAACACAATCAGGTGGCCAGATGGAATTTTAACAGGTAGGGTCTCCTTCCTGCTCCTTTCTGGGGACTTTTGTGGGAATCATTATAAGTAGTTAAATTAAGAGTATATGTTGAGGTGAACATGTTTCCCTTCTCCTAGGAGATGGAGAATAGCAGGGGTGGGGGGGTGGGGTGGAAGGTGACTTGGTATTTGTTGTCAGGTTGGTGAAATGTTTTGTGGGCTTGTTGATTTTATATATGACTCTTTTAGTCATAGTCTCTTGGCAGTGTGACAACAGTACCCCTTATCTTGAGTTTTCTAGTACTTGACTTGTTAATATCAACATGGGAATAGAAAGATGAAAATAAGAAACTCGAAGGCTAAACAAATTATACAAGATTATGATTAAAATTGAGTTGGAGGTTAAACTTGGTTTCTTTTATTTCTACCTCTATTATTTAACTATGGTGTAAAAAAATAAGCAAAACCTCAAAAAGTTAAGAAGCAACCAATTTTTATACAAATTCTTTATTTTTTATAAAGTATTTCTACTTAAGAAATTTTGTAAGATTTCAACTATTTGAAGCAATGCAAATATCTTCAAGTTCAGAAATGATTTTTCTTCCGTTTGGCATATGTGCTGGTTTTCTATTACTGTTGCAACAAATTACCACAGATTTGGGGCTTAAAAAACACAAATCTATTCTCTTACAGTTCTGGAAGTCAGAATCTGAAATGAGTCTTAGTTGCTAAAATCAAGGTATCGGCAGGGCTGGAGACTCCAGAAGAGAATCTGTTGCATTGACTCTTCCAACTTCTAGAAGCTGCTCTAATTCTTTGTCTCCTGAGCTCCTCAATACAATCAATCGCTCTGTCATTACATCTCCTCCTTTGATTGGCACTCTTCTTGCCTCCCTTTTATAAGTGCCTTTGTGATTACATCATACCCATCCAGATAATCCAGTAAAGTCTTCCCAACTCAAAATCCTTCATTTAATCACATCTACAAGTCCCTTTTGCTTTATAACATGATACTTAGAGTTTCCAAGGATTAGAATATGATGTATTTAGTGTGTGTGTTTGTGTGTGGGGAGGGTCGCATTATTCAGCCTACCACAGTATAAACTAGAAATCACAAAAGCTCTGAAACTTCTCAATATTGTCCTTATCTTTGAAGTCCTGATTCTCCCTTTGCAAAGGAGATTCCCTATAAAAGTCCCTGGTAGTCATGTCAGTCAAGACACTACATGTAATTCACAGAATAAACGCACTGAAGTGTCGTCTGAGGCTTGGAAATGACTTAGTCCATAAATTTGTTTTTAAAGTCTTTATTGAATTTGTTACAATATTGCTTCTCTTTTATGTTTTGGTTGTTTTTGGCTGCAAGGCATGTGGGATCTTAGTTCTCCGACCAGGGATCGAACCCACACCTCCTGCACTGGAAGGCGAAGTCCCAACCACTGGACTGCCAGGGAAGTCCCTAGTCCATAACTTTCTGAATCAATGAGGAAATAGATAAAAGCTTTTAAATTATTATCCAAAGTTACCTGCAAAACTTAGAGGTAGAGCACAGGCCAAGAAAAGACAAAGAGAATCAACACTTACTGAGTGCCCATCGTTTGCCGTACACTCTATGTTTTGTAAATCTTCTGGGCCAGTCTCTTTACTTTCAATTTTCCAGATACAGCGAGTGAGACTAAAAAAATAACTGACAAATCTAGGATCACACAGATATTTTGGTAAACCTGATTCCTGTTCATTAATATCCACTGCCCCTTCCTGTATTGCTTTGCCCTGTTGAACTCAGATGTAGATATGTGATTTGTTTTAGTCAATGAAATGTGTCTCTTCTGAGCTGAATTTTTAAAAGTTAGAATTGGTTTTGCCATATGCCTTTTGACTGTGCCACAATAACTGGAAATGTTGTCGATAAAAGATGCTCTGTTAGCAGGGTTCTTATGGAGAAATGACCTAGACACCAGTACGTGGTCTAAGCAAGAAATAAACTAATGCTATGGTAAGCCACTGTGTTTTGGAAGCCATTTGTTACTCCTGTATAACCTAACTTATCCAGTTATTGTCAATGACAGAATTTGAACTCAAGTCTGTCAGATTTCAAAGCCTATGTTCTATAATCTAGACACGGATTCTTGTTTTAATGTTTGTTTTTCCACACTGTGAGACGTGCAAAATATGGCCAAACTGTCATATACTATGGACTGGATATAAAGACTTGGCCTTAAAGAAGTCTGTGATGTAGGTGGATATTAATATTTAAGAAGGACTAGATTATTACTGTCTTAACATTTTCTCACCAATTATTAGAATATACTTTATATGAAAGAAACTGGGCAACGATGTTGAGCTTAGTAACAGATAATAAGTAGTAGAGTGGAGAACATGTGGTAGAGCTCCTCTAAATTGCCTTCTAGATATTGCCTTCCTTAATCCTCACAAAATCCCTGTCAAGTAGGTGTTACTATTCTCCTCCTATTTTTTAGATAAGGAAACTAAAGCACAAGCAGTACATGGTGGAGGTTGCATTAGAACTGGCTATGTTCCTAAATTGTATTTAGCCCCTTTATAATCAAACATGTTAATTTACTCCAAATGTTCACAATCAAAACCAACACATTTAATATATGGGTATCTGATTAAGAACACCAGAATATAAATTAAAATTATATTTAAAATTTTGTATTGCAAATTCTGCTTTATTTGGAGCTTTACATATAGGTTGTTCCTCTATAACAAGATACTAATCAATTCAAAGTGTAAATCAAACCAGATTGGTGGTTCCAAAGAAATGTCTGGCTGTCTGACCAAATTAATGGAGTAGCTGTAATTAGGCCTACAGTGTTCTGTACATCTTCCCCTGTAACCACCAGTTTTTAATCACAACTACTCCCATTGTCACCATTTTTTAAAAGTCTATGGCTATTGCTTCAACTAAAATACAAATATATCCACGTTACTACCCTCTCCTTTCTTTTTTTCACTTGTGCCACTATGATAATTTGACGTCTCATCTCCTTGGCTTTTGTAAGGAGTTAATGATTTTTTAAGTATTAGATCTGAAGTTCAAGCACCATGCAAGTCAAGTCACTGTATTTGGCAAAGCCCTGTCATAAGGAGTGATTGATGCATTGTTGTATTTATTTATTTTTATTTATTAACATTGCCATTTTATTTATTTTTCATATCTTAAAGATTGGATTTTTATTTATTTTTTTAATTTAATTTTTTATTTATTTATTTTTACATCTTTATTGAAGTATAATTGCTTTAGAGAGGTGTGTTAGTTTCTGCTTTGTAACAAAGTAAATCAGTTATACATATACATACATCCCCATATCTCTTCCCTCTTGCGTCTCCCTCCCTCCCACCCTCCCTATCCCACCTCTCTAGGTGGTCACAAAGCACGAAGCTGATCTCCCTGTGCTATGTGGCTGCTTCCCACTAGCTATCAGTTTTAAATTTTGTAGTGCATATATATGTCTATGCCACTCTCTCACTTTGTCCCAGCTTACCCTTCCCCCCCGCCATGTCCTCAAGTCTATAGTCTAGTAGGTCTGAATCTTTATTCCCGTCTTGCCCCTAGATTCTCCATGACCATTTATTTTTCTTACATTGCATATGTATGTGTTAGCATATGGTATTTGTTTTGCTCTTTCTGACTTACTTCACTCTGTATGACAGACTCTAAGTCCATCCACCTCACTACAAATAATTCAATTTCGTTTATTTTTATGGCTGAGTAATATTCCATTGTATATATGGGCCACATCTTCTTTATCCACTCATCCGATGATGGACACTTAGGTGGCTTCCATGTCCTGGCTATTGTAAATAGAGCTGCAATGAATATTTTGGTACATGACTCTTTTTGAATTATGGTTTTCTCAGGGTATATGCCCAGTAGTGGGATTGCTGGGTCGTATGATAGTTCTATTTTTAGTTTTTTAAGGAACCTCCATACTGTTCTGCATAGTGGCTGTATCAATTTATATTCCCACCAGCACTGCAAGAGGGCTCCCTTTTCTCCACACCCTTTCCAGCATTTACTGTTTGCAGATTTTTTGATGATGGTCATTCAGACCAGTGTGAGATGATATCTCATTGTAGTTTTGATTTGCATTTCTCTAATGATTAGTGATGTTGAGCATTCTTTCATGTGTTTGTTGGCAGTCTGTATATCTTCTTTGGAGAAATGTCTATTTAGGTCTTCTGCCCATTTTTGGATTGGGTTGTTTGTTTGTTTGACATTGAGCTGCATGAGCTGCTTGTAAATTTTGAAGATTAATCCTTTGTCAGTTGCTTCATTTGCAAATATTTTCTCCCACTCTGAGGGCTGTCTTTTCATCTTGTTTATGGTTTCCTTTGCTGTGCAAAAGCTTTTAAGTTTCATTAGGTCCCATTTGATTATTTTTGTTTTTATTTCCATTTCTCTAGGAGGTGGGTCAAAAAGGATCTTGTTGTGATTTATGTCATAGATCATTCTGCCTGTGTTTTCCTCTAAACGTTTTATAGTGTCTGGCCTTACATTTAGGTCTTTAATCCATTTTGAGTTTATTTTTGTGTATGGTGTTAGGGAGTGTTCTAATTTCATTCTTTTACATGTAGCTGTCCAGTTTTCCCAGCACCACTTACTGAAGAGGCTGTCTTTTCTCTATTTATATTCTTGCCTCCTTATCAAATATAAGATGACCATATGTGCGTGGGTTTATCTCGGCTTTCAGTCCTGTTCCATTGATCTATATTTCTGTTTTTGTGCAAGTACCACACTGTCTTGATTACTGTAGCTTTGTAGTATAGTCTGAAGCCAGGGAGCCTGATTCCTCCAGCTCCGTTTTTCTTTCTCATGATTGTTTTGGCTGTTCAGGGTCTTTTGCGTTTCCATACAAATTGTGAAATTTTTTGTTCTAGTTTTGTGAAAAATGTCATTGGTAATTTGATAGGGATTGCATTGAATCTGTAGATTGCTTTGGGTCATATAGTCATTTTCACAATATTGATAATTCCAATCCAAGAACATGGTATACTTCTCCATCTATTTGTATCATCTTCAATTTCTTTCATCAGTGTCTTATAATTTTGCATACAGGTCTTTTGTCTCCATAGGTAGGTTTATTCCTAGGTATTTTATTCTTTTTGTTGCAATGGTAAATAGGAGTATTTTGTTAATTTCACTCTCAGATTTTTCATCATTAGTGTATAGGAATGCAAAGGATTTCTGTGCATTAATTTTGTATCCTGCTACTTTACCAGATTCATTGATTAGCTCTAGTAGTTTTCTGGTAGCATCTTTAGGATTCTCTATGTATAGTATCATGTCATCTGCAAACAGTGACAGCTTTACTTGTTCTTTTCTGATTTGGATTCCTTTTTTTTTTTTCTTTTTCTTCTCTGATTGCTGTGGCTAAGACTTCCAAAACTATGTTGAATAATAGTGGTGAGAGTGGGTAACCTTGTCTTGTTCCTGATCTTATTGGAAATGGTTTCAGGTTTTCACGATTGAGGATGATGTTGGCTGTGGGCTTGTCATATATGGCCTTTATCATGTTGAGGTAAGTTCCCTCTATGCCTACTTTCTGGAGGGTTTTTATCATAAATGGGTGTTGAATTTTGTCAAAAGGTTTCTTTGCATCTCTTGAGGTGATCATATGGTTTTCCTCCTTCAATTTGTTAATATGGTGTATCACATTGATTGATTTGGGTATATTGAAGAATCAGTGCATCCCTGGGATAAACCCCACTTGATCATGGTGTATGATCCTTTTAATGTGCTGTTGGATTCTGTTTGCTAGTATTTTGTTGAGGATTTTTGCATCTATGTTCATCAGTGATATTGGCCTGTAGTTTTCTTTCTTTGTGACATCTTTGTCTGGTTTTGGTATCAGGGTGTTGGTGGCCTCATAGAATGAGTTTGGGAGTGTTCCTCCTTCTGCTATATTTTGGAAGAGTTTGAGAAGGAGAGGTGTTAACTCTTCTCTAAATGTTTGATAGAATTCACATGTGGGAACATCTGGTCCTGGGCTTTTGTTTGCTAGAAGATTTTTAATCACAGTTTCAATTTCAGTGCTTGTGATTGGTCTGTTCATATTTTCTATTTCTTCCTGGTTCAATCTTGGAAGGTTGTGCATTTCTAAGAATTTGTCCATTTCTTCCAGGTTGTCCATTTTATTGGCATAGAGTTGCTTGTAGTAATCTCTCATGATTCTTTGTATTTCTGCAGTGTCAGTTGTTACTTCTCCGTTTTCATTTCTAAGTCTATTGATTTGTGTCTTCTCCCTTTTTTTCTTGTTGAGTCTGGCTAATGGTTTATCTATTTTGTTTATCTTCTCAAAGACCCAGCTTTTAGTTTTAATGATCTTTGCTATTGTTTTCTTAGTTTCTTTTTCATTTATTTCTGCTCTGATCTTTATGAATTCTTTCCTTCTCCTAACGTTGGGGATTTTTGTTCTTCTTTCTCTAATTGCTTTAGGTATATGGTTAGGTTGTTTATTTGAGATGTTTCTTGTTTCTTAAGGTAGGATTGTATTGCTATAAACTTCCCTTTTAGAACTGCTTTTGCTGCATCCCATAGGTTTTGGGTCGTCGTATTTTCATTGTCATTTGTTTCTAGGTATTTTTTGATTTCCTCTTTGATTTCTTCAGTGATCTCTTGGTCATTAAGTAGTGTGTTGTTTAGCCTCCACGTGTTTGTATTTCTTACAGATTTTTTCCTGTAATTGATATCTAGTCTCATAGCATTGTGGTCGGAAAAGATACTTGATACGATTTCAATTTTCTTGAATTTACCAAGGCTTGATTTGTGACCCAAGACATGATCTATCCTGGAGAATGTTCCATGAGCACTTGAGAATGTGTATTCTGTTGTTTTTGGATGGAATGTCCTATAAATATCATTTAAGTCCATCTTGTTTAATGTATCATTTAAAGCTTGTGTTTCCTTATTAATTTTCATTTTGGATGATCTGTCCATTGGTGAAAGTGAGGTGTTAAAGTCCTCTACTATGAATGTGTTACTGTCGATTTCCCCTTTTATGGCTGTTAGTATTTGCCTTATGTATTGGGGTGCTCCTATGTTGGATGCATAAATATTTACAACTGTTATATCTTCTTCTTGGATTGATCCCTTGATCATTATGTAGTGTCCTTCTTTGTCTCTTGTATTAGTCTTTATTTTAAAGTCTATTTTGTCTGATATGAGAATTGATACTCCAGCTTTCTTTTGTTTTCCATTTGCATGGAATATCTTTTTCCATCCCCTCACTTTCAGTCTCTGTGTGTCCCTAGGTCTGAAGTGGGTCTCTTGTAGACAGCATATATATGGATCTTGTTTTTGTATCCATTAAGCCAGTCTGTGTCTTTTGGTTGGAGCCTTTAATCCATTCACGTTTAAGGTAATTATCGATATGTATGTTCCTATTACCATTTTCTTAATGGTTTTGGGTTTGTTATTGTAAGTCTTTTCCTTCTCTTGTGTTTCCTGCCTAGAGAAGTTCCTTTAACATTTGTTGTGAAGCTGGTTTGGTGGTGCTGAATTCTCTTAGCTTCTGCTTGTCTGTAAAGGTTTCAATTTCTGTGTCAAATCTGAAGGAGATCCTTGCTGGGTAGAGTAATCTTGATTGTAGGTTTTTCCCTTTCATCACTTTAAATATGTCCTGCCACTCCCTTCTGGATTGCAGAGTTTCTGCTGAAAGATCAGCTGTTAACCTTATGGGGATTCCCTTGTATGTTATTTGTTTTTCTTCCCTTGATGCTTTTAATATTTTTTCTTTGTATTTAATTTTTGATAGTTTGATTAATATGTGTCTTGGCGTGTTTCTCTTTGGATTTATCCTGTATTGGACTCTCTGTGTTTCCTGGACTTGATTAACTCTTTCCTTTCCCATATTAGGGAAGTTTTCAGCTATAATCTCTTCAAATATTTTCTCAGTCCATTTCTTTTTCTCTTCTTCTGGGACCCCTATAATTCGAATGTTGGTGCATTTAATGTTGTCCCAGAGGTCTCTGAAACTGTCCTCAATTCTTTTCATTCTTTTTTCTTTATTCTGCTCTGCAGTAGTTATTTCCACTATTTGATCTTCCAGGTCACTTATCCATTCTTCTGCTTCAGTTATTCTGCTATTGATTCCTTCTAGAGAATTTTTAATTTCATTTATTGTGTTCTTCATCACTGTTTGTTTGCTCTTTGGTTCTTCTAGGTCCTTGTTAAATGTTTCTTGTATTTTCTCCATTCTATTTCCAAGATTTTGGACATCTTTACTATCATTACTCTGAATTCTTTTTCAGGTAGACTGCCTATTTTCTCTTCATTTGTTAGGTCTGGTGGGTTTTTACCTTGCTCCTTCATCTGCTGCATATTTCTCTGTCTTCTCATTTTGCTTAACTTATTGTGTTTGGGGTCTCCTTTTCGTAGGCTGTAGGTTTGTAGTTCTGGTTGTTTATGGTGTCTGCCCCCAGTGGCTAAGGTTCATTCAATGGGTTGTGTAGGCTTCCTGATGGAGGAGACTAGTGCCTGTGTTCTGGTGGATGAAGCTGGATCTTGGCTTCTGGTGGACAGGTCCACGTCTGATGGTGTGTTTTGGGGTGTCTGTGACCTTATTATGATTTTAGGCAGCCTCTCTGCTAATGGATGGGGTTGCATTCCTGTCTTCCTAGTTGTTTGGCATAGGGTGTCCAGTGCTGTAGCTTGCTGGTCGTTGAGTGGAGCTGGGTCTTGGCGTTGAGATGGAGATCTCTGGGAGATTTTTGCTGTTTGATATTATGTGGAGCTGGGAGGTCTCTGGTGGACCAATGTCCTGCACTTGGCTCTCCCACCTCTGAGGCACAGCCCCGATGCCTGGCTGGAGCACCAAGTGCCTATCCTCCACACAGCTCAGAACAAAAGGGAGAAAAAAGGAAAAAAAGAAAGAAAGAAAGAAGATAAAATAAAGTGAAATAAAATAAGGTAAAATAGTTATCAAAATACAAAGTAAAAAAATAATTATTAAAATTTAAAAAGTAATTAAAAAAATGAAAGAAAGAAGAGAGCAACCAAACCAAAAACCAAATCCACTAATGATAACAAGTGCTAAAAGCTATACTAAAAAAAACAAAAAACAAAACGGACAGACAGAACCCTAGGACAAATGGTAAAAGCAAAATCACACAGAGAAGCATACACATACACACTCACAAAAAGAGAAAAAGGCAAAAAAAATATATATATATATCTTTGCTCCCAAAGTCCACCTCCTCAATTTGGGATGATTCATTGTCTATTCATGTATTCCACAGATGCAGGGTTCGTCAAGTTGACTGTGGAGATTTAATCCGCTGCTCCTGAGGTTGCTGGGAGAGATTTCCCTTTCTCTTCTTTGTTCTCACAGCTCCCAGGGTTCAGCTTTGGATTTGGCCCCGTCTCTGCGTGTAGCTTGCCAGAGGGCGTGTGTTCTTTGCTCAGACAGAACGGGGTTAAAGGAGCAGCTGATTCGGGGTTTCTGGCTCACTCAGGCCTTGGGGAGGGAGGGGTACGGATGCGGGGCGAGCCTGCGGCGGCAGAGGCCAGCATGACATTGCACCAGCCTGAGGCGCGCTGTGCGTTCTCCCGGGGAAGTTGTCCCTGGATCCTGGGACCCTAGCAGTGGCGGGCTGCACAGGCTCCCGGGAGGGGAGGTGTAGATAGTGACCTGTGCTTGCACACAGGCTTCTTGGTGGCGGCAGCAGCGGCCTTAGCGTCTCTTGCCCGTCTCTCGAGTCCGTGCTGATAGCCGCGGCTCACGCCTGTCTCTGAAGCTCCTTTAAGCGATGCTCCTAATCCCCTCTCCTTGCGCACCAGGAAACAAAGAAGCAAGAAAAAGTCTCCTGCCTCTTCGGCAGCTCCAGACCTTTTCCCGGACTCCCTCCCAGCAAGCTGTGGCGCACTAACCCCCTCAGGCTGTGTTCATGCCGCCACCCCAGTCCTCTCCCTAGGATCCGACCGAAGCCCGAGCCTCAGCTCCCAGCCCCCGCCCGCCCCGGCGGGTGAGCAGACAAGCCTCTCGGGCTGGTGAGTGTTGGTCGGCACCGATCCTCTGTGCGGGAATCTCTCCGCTTTGCCCTCCGCACCCCTGTGGCTGCGCTCTCTTCCGTGGCTCTGATGCTTCCCCCCTCCACCACCCGCAGTCTCTGCCCGCGAAGGGGCGTCCTAGTGTGTGGAAACCTTTCCCCCTCACAGCTCCCTCCCACTGGTGCAGGTCCTGTCTTTATTCTTTTGTCTCTGTTTATTCTTGTTTCTTTTGCCCTACCCAGGTACGTGGGGAGTTTCTTGCCTTTTGGGAGGTCTGAGATCTTCTGCCAGCATTCAGTAGGTGTTCTGTAGGAGTTGTTCCACGTGTAGATGTATTTCTGGTGTATCTGTGGGGAGGAAGGTGATCTCCGCATCTTATTCTTCTGCCATCTTGAAGCTCCTCCTGATGCATTGTTTCAGGTTTGTGAAAGCAGTTAGGGAATGGGCTCCTGGGACACCTGCCAGAAAGTGTGGACCTTACAAGATACTATTTCTGAAGCCAATCAGCTTAACTGGGTAACACCTTAAAGTATGAAAAGCATCTTCCTTTGTGAGTCTATTGGTTACACAGACTCATGGCTTTGAAAATATGTCCCTTTTCTTAGCTGTTGACTAATATTAATACTGAACAGATGCATTTCTATTTCCTGTGACTTATGGATGTCATGTAATGGAGACCCTGTGTGACTATATAACCCGTTAACATAAAAATCGCTTTTGATGATATAGTATCCAATGTTTCAAGGTCGCAGGGAATAACCTCCCAAATCATTCATTAGTTCTCTTACTGTTAATGCTGAAAATCTTCAGCACTCTAGTTTCTACATACTATTTTGACTTACCTCTTTATATTCCTTGTTCAGCAGATTGAGGCTGTATTACTAAAGGTGAAATTCCAACTGTTCACAGTATATAATCAAGAGAATTTATCAAAGGAGTGGTCTATTGAGTAATTACCTAACATTTAGAGATTATTCTTTTGAATATTTTGAATACTTTTCCTGCCCTTCTACTCCTCACCCCAACTTAGATCTCACTGAACCTCACGTATCTGAAAGAAGTAAGCAAGTATAGGAATAATCAAATTGTATATGTGATAAAGATGGAAATATAAAAATACAGGGCTAGAAATCTAGCATCTTGAGCTTCAAAAACAATCTGCCATACATTTCGTCTAATATTTAGGCTTAAACCTATTTTTTAGCAATTGGAAATCTGAATCTCATTTGCTGTGATTTCTCTTAAAAGCTTAGCAAAAGTGAGTGATGTTTTCTGGCTTGCTCTTGTGAGCAGAACATAACCAGGAAGTCTGTTTCTCCGATAGTGGAAGGTTCTCTGTATTGCATTTCTTGTGCTTTACCCTGTGTATTTGAGCCAATGTCATCAGTACATCTGGAATTAAAATTTAGGGTCTTAGAAAGACCTAAAGAGTAGTGTTAAATGAAACAGGAGAATGTTTTGATTTATTGGAATTCATGGTAAAAATCATGCATAAGTTATGTATACAAGTTAAGGCCGTTTTTGACATGTGTGATACAGGAGTCACTTTCAAAAATTCAAGATATAGACTATAATTTCAAAAATATAAAAACAGAAAGAGTTCTGGCTAAAAAATTTATTTAAACTCTGCTTATTTGAAACATTATTTCAAATAATGTTTTAAAGCTAATTATTTTAAAGCTAAAACATTTAAAACTTGCCTCAGTGTAAATATAGTTTAATTCAATCAGAAGAACAAAAGAAAGTATTAGATGCATTTAGGCATTATATAGGATTGTGGGCTAAGAGTGAGCACTACTACACAACGACACACACAGGTACATATAGATACTCACACAGAGAAAGACACACATATGGATATATATCTGTGAAAGTGTATATTTCATTTTATGTTTCTATCTTTTATAATCTTGCAGCTTCACATATTACTTTTGTGTCTAATTGTTGAACCTAATAAATATGTAATGCTTTGTTATTTCATTGACAATAATGTATTTTAACAGTGTTACAAAAACTTACCAGGTCTACTATGTTGTATGTTATTCAAATCATGGCCATAGAAAATGTTCACTTATTAATACATCTGGAATTTCTCTACTGAGTAATAGCAAATGTATTGCCATATTTTGTAATACTTCTGGATAGGACATAAGACCATTCAGTATATTCCTGGCACTAGAAACTTTTCTACCATTAGCTAATAGAATGTACAATTCCATGAAACGTCCATGTGTGGTTTATTGGAAACCACAAAATGAGTTCCAACAACTTAGTAGATAATTATGTCTTTACTGATAATCATGTTTATAAAAATGTATATTTCAATTTAGTTCTCTGGGAAGAAATTATGTTCTTTTATTTGTAACATTTTTAAACACAAATGCATGTTACCTGATATTCATTATGGCTTACAAATAAAATGTTCTGATCTTATCACTAAAAACCACCCACAAATACTACAGGTGGTTACATATCTTATGGGGGGAAAATATATAAATTATATATATATATTAATATATATATTTTATATGTATTATATATATATATATAATTATTTAGAAGAAAACTGTGAACCTAAACTTTTTTTTTTTTTGTGGTACGCAGGCCTCTCACTGCTGTGGCCTCTCGCGTTGCGGAGCACAGGCTCCGGATGCGCAGGCTTAGCGGCCATGGCTCATGGGCCCAGCCGCTCTGCGGCATGTGGGATCTTCCTGGACTGGGGCACGAACCCGTGTCCCCTGCATCGGCAGGCGGACTCTCAACCATTGCACCACCAGGGAAGCCCTGTGATGCTTAATTTAGATGTCACCTTGTCTAAGATGTGGAGTGCCCAGATTAAACATAATTTCTGGGTGTGTCTGTGAGGCTATTTCTAGATGATACTAGTACTTGAATTGGTAGACTGGGTAAAGCAGATTGTTCTCCCTAAACTGGGTGGACGTCATTTAATCTGCTGAGGACCTGAAGAGAACAGAAAGGCAGAGGAAGAGGGAATTCATTCACTCTACCTGACTGTTGAGCTGAGACATCAGTCTTCTCCTGACCTCAGACTGGGACTCATGCCATTGACCCTCCAGTTCTCAGGACCAAATCACTGGCTTTCCTGCCTGCAGACAACAGATTGTGGGACTTCTCAGCCTCTATAAGAGCATAAGATAATCCTTTATAATCTTTCTCTCTCTCTCTCTCTCTCTCTCTCTCTCTCTCTCTCTCTCTCTCTCTATATATATATATATACCTCTTGTTTCTCTGTGAGAAACTTTTATCAGAAGTATGAAATTCCTTCATAGAATAAGTTGAGATATAAATAATAATCTGAATCAGGATTTATACTCAGTACAGACATCATCTTATTTTTGTAGTAGGGTCTACTACCATATTTTTGATGCCCAGTAGTAGTATGAGGAAGAGGAGAAGAATATGTTTGTTATATGAGAATAGGTGAAGATTGCAGTGAAAATAATAGAGTGAAACAAGTAAATACAAAGGAAAAGATGGATTGCCTTTCTATATAACTGTTTCAGGGAGGGAGCAAACTGATATGGTCTGGTTCTAGATTGGCTCCAGGATTCAAAATTGTCCAAGGGAAAGTTCTTTATTTTATTTTTTTTAAAGTTCTTTAAATAGAATTATCTCAATAAGCACATGTGTCCATGACTTGACAGCCATGAGCCAGGCCACATGTGCTTAGAATATTTCTTAAATAGTCATGGAAGAAAAAAAAATTAATTGTTAGAATGTTAATTACCACTAAATTCAAATAGTCCCTAAAATACATTGGCAATCTAGTAAATTGGCAGAGTGGTTAGGAGCATTTAGCCTTCCTACCCAGGTATGTTAACTTTGTACAGTAGTTAGAACTATAAATATCCAATGTTTTTTATTATTATCTTACAAAATGAAATCAGAACTTCTTTTGGTCCTTGGGGAGTTAGAAACATCTCTTCAAATATGGTGTCACTGGAGTTTGTTTGTTTGTTTGTTTGTTTTTTATTCATTTTTGGCAGTGTTGGGTCTTCGTTTCCCTGCAAGGGCTTTCTCTAGTTGCGGCGAGCGGGGGGCCACTCTTCATCGTGGTGCACGGGCCTCTCACTGTCGCAGCTTCTCTTGTTGTGGAGCACAAGCTCCAGACGCGCAGGCTCAGTGGCCATGGCACACGGGCCTAGTTGCTCCGTGGCATGTGGGATCTTCCTAGATGGGCTCGAACCCGTGTCCCCTGCATTGGCAGGCAGATTCTCAACCACTGCGCCACCAGGGAAGCCCGTCACTGGAGTTTTTTAAGCACAAGTGAAGGTCTATTTAAAACTACCCACTTGGTTAACTAACCTCTGAATCTCTTTTCTAGATTAACCAAAGCTCTCTCTCCCTCTTTGTCAAGAACAATGACTAAGAGGATCTGTACCTGGTCTCTCCTTTGGGGTGAGTTGTATACCCCCAAATGTTTTTTGTTCACCAAATATCTTTATGCTGATTGTATTTGTTATTCTAATTCCATAATTTAATTAAACATGAAATAAACCAATTACATTTGAGTGAATAAAGACTTTTGCTTCTATGAGAATTAAGTTGAATTCTACCTGATACATAGGAGTGATTGAACACGTGTTTATCTATACTCTTTCCAAAAACTCCACAAAGGGAAAGGACTACACGTTACAAGCCCATAGGGATAAATAGGATGAGTAAGAAGATAATAACAGATAATTCATGTAGATGGGCATGTGGTAACTAACTTGCAAGTTAAAACTCAAGTCATCATACAGGAAAGCCAATAAGAAAGCAATTCAACTTGTACCACAAAATTGTGCCAGGTTCCAAATTGTAGATACCAGATCGTACTAGAGTGAGGAGATGGGGCTGAAAACAGAAGGACTAGTTTCAAGACTTTCAACTCTGTACAAAGACGATTACAACTGCAGATCACTTTCTTCATCCATTATGCATCCAGGCAACTACTTTCTTCTGGAATAGGCAGAAGACTGGAGGTTTGCATTATAGAGATAGTGAAATAGACCTGTTCTGTATTCAGGGATGACAGACACTGCCATGGGCAAGCTGAAGGTAAGATTTGCCCAATGGTACCCACATTATGATGACTTCAGTCCCCTTCCCGCAGCTGGGCTTACAGAATGTTTATACCCTCCAGAAAGGAGACTGAACACAACTTTCTGTAAAACTGACAGCCTTAAGAGAAGTGACATACACACACAGACATTCAGGATGTTGCTAGGAAATGTCCAGATGCTCACCTGGTCCTCCTAGAATGAAGTGTACTATCGCATAAGCCCTGTTCATATTGGCAAGGCTGTCGCATTCGTGTGTGTGTGTTTTATTCTTAAATAGGACCTATTAAGCAAGAATTAGCCAAATATGATCTTTTCTGGATTAACGCTCTAATTTTCTACAACTTTCCAACTCATTTGGTCTTTCCATTCCCGCTCCCCTCTCCACTGTGGGATATCCTCAAATCTATTTTTAACCTTTTACTTTTTAAATTCCTTTTACTTTTTAAATTCAATAAATGTTAGTGTTCTCTGAAAGTTATTTTTCATATAGTATTCTATTCTAGTTTTATGGATTCTATATTTTCTGACATCTCTCAGAATTTACTGATTACGGGGAGGCATTAAATTTTATTGTCTCTGCGTCAATAATAAATAACAGAAAACATGTGCAAGAGAGCACACACACACACATGTACCCACAACAAGTTGAAAGTTGTGGGCAGATTTGATATTAATATGAATCACATTTAAAGGATCACTACAGAATTAGATATTAGCAAACCTACTAAAAGATATATGGGGAGAATGAAAAGTCCTATTTAGGTTTTATATTTGGCTTGCTTTGTAAGTATATTTAAGTCACGCTCTGCTTGGAAGAATCAAACCTGGATATGATAATATATGCACCAAGGGTAAGATTAATGCTGGAAAAACTACAAAATTCCAATCAAGGGACTTAGAGGCACAGACTGACATGAGGGGAAGGAATACACAACATAATGCCTCAAGTTAAAAGAACATGTTTAAGGTCTGTGTATTTCTTTTTATTTTATACCTATTTTCCTCTGTCACAGCTTTTTTGTGACTAACTGACCAACGACTGGACTCGATCGAGCTGGATAAGAACGTGTCTGCAGTAGTCGCAAAGACCTAGCAGAGCTCTTGAGAAGAAGCAAAATGATAGCAGCTCTTCTCTTCTCAGTTTTGGAGAGCAGTTTTCCTGTATTTCATCCCACTTCTTACTGTAGATTAGAAAAAAAAAGAAAACTCCAATTTCCAACTGCAAGCTCCATCTTATCTTAAAGTCTGGGATGGATAGGAGAAGGCTGCCCTTCTTTCTCCTGGAGGAAGGGTCTTCCTTTAAACCAATCAGTCCGGCAGCGTACCTAGCAGTTTCCTATCTCAGCTTCGCTGGATGAAAAGAAGGCTGAATCCTCCTCCTAAATGCCGCCCAGCTCTGTGTACAAAGGATGAGGACAGCTAAACACTCAGCTGCCTTCTTTCCTGCAACAGCCTCTCTTGCTTCTTGACAGAGATTTCCTACAGGGCACAGCATTCGTTTCCGTAAGTCCTATATTCTTCAGAAGCAGGGCCCATGTGTCATACCATATTATTCCTTTTCTCTTTCTTTCCTATTATTTTCTTTTACTTCTCTCTTGGAAAAAACAGTGCTACAAACTTACTAGTTGTTTAATCAACTTTGGCAGAAGAGGAGGTTGCTAATAACTTTGCCTTGAAATTGGAAATTGATCTTGGTCTTCCAAGTACTCTGAACTGTCTTTCTCTTCCGAAAGTTTTGCTCTTGTTAGACTTGCTGAAATCTTCTATCCTAAAGTTAGGAGGGTTTGGTATAATTCAGAAATGTTTTACGAACTGAAAATGACATTTAAATAAAAAACAAAAAAATGAAGCCCAGCACTGCTGCTGTTTGTCTAAGGTGCAGGGAATAAGTGGTTTCTCTTAATGTTGTGGTGACTTATTCGTTACAGCTATGTGTATGCATGACTTCCTAACAGATTGTTTCCAGTTCCTCTCTCCTGTACTTTATGATGTTATTGTCGTTCTTTAAACTTAAACATACATTATAATAACTCAACACATTGTTTTTATTTTCCTATAAATAGTTATTTACAGTAAAATTCAGTGGCATTTAATATATTCACAATGTTGTGCAATCACCAACTCTCTCTAGTTTCAAACTTTTTGAAAACACACCATACCAATTAAGGGATCACTCCCCGTTTTCCCTTGCCCTCACCCCTTGATAGCCACTAACTGCTGTCCTTTTCTGTGGATTTGCCTATTCTGAATATATCATATAAAGGTATGACAGAATATATGACTTCTGTGCGTGGCTTCTTTCATTTAGCATAGTGTTTTTGAGGTTCAGTCAAGTTGTAGCATGTACCGGTACTTCACTCATTTTTATGGATGAATAATATTTCATTGTTTTATGTTACACAATTTGGTTATCCAGTCATCTGTTGATGGATATATGGGTTGTTTCCACCTTTGGCTGTTATGAATACAGACATACCTTGGAGATATTGCAGGTTGGGTTCCAGACCACTGCAATAAAGCAAATATCTCAATAAAGGGAGTCAAATTAACTTTTTGGTCATTTTTGGCATATAAAAGTTATGTTTACACTATACGGTAGTCTATTAAATATGCAATAGCATTATGTCTACCAAGCAATGCATATACCTTAATTTTAAAAATACTTTATTGCTAAAAAGTGCTATCATCCTGAGCCTTCAGCCAGTGGTAGTAGTGACATCAAAGATCATTGATCACAGATTGCCATAACAAATATAATAGTAATGAAAAAGTTTGAAATATTGGGAGAATTACCAAAATGTGGCAGAGACAGGAAGTGAGCAAATGTTGTTGGAAAAGTGGCATCAATAGACTTGCTTGATGCAGGATTGCCACAAACCTTCAATTTGTAAAAAACACAACATCTGTGAAGTACAATAAATTGAGAAATGCCTCTAATACTGCTATAAACATTTATGTACAAGTTTCTGGGTGGACATGTGTTTTTACTTCTCTTAGGTATGTATCTAGGAGTGGAATTGCTGGGTCCTATGGTAATTCTATGTTTAGTTTTTTGAAGGACTGCTAAACTGCTTCCACAGTGTCTGCATCATTTTACATTCTTACCTGCAACATACAAGGGTTCTTATTTCTCCACATTCTTGCCAACAGTTATTTTCCAGTTTTTGATTAAAGCCATCCTGGTGGACATGAAGTGGTAAATCATTGCGGTTTTGATTTTTATTTCTTCAATGACCAATGATTTTGAACAACTTTCCGTGTACTTGTTGGACAGTTGTATATCTTTGGAAAAATGTCTATTTGGGTCCTTTGCCCATTTTTTAATTGAGTTGTTGGTCTTTGTTGTTGAGTTGTAAGAGATTGTTATATATTCTAGATATAAAAATCTTAACAGATATATGATTTGAAAATATTTTTCCCATTCTGTAAGTTGTCTTTTTAAATTGTAGATGAAGTCCTTTGATGAACAAAAGTTTCTAACTTTAAGAAAGTTCAATTTTCTATCTTTTTCTTTTATTGCTCGTACTTCTGGTGTCAAATCTAAGAATCCATTGCCAAATCCTGAGTCTTGAAGAGTCTTCCTTACAGTTTCCACGTGCTGCTTATATTACCCATCTGTCCTTGCACGTTTTGTCTACTTTTTCTATTAGAGTCCTTAACATATGAATTGCAGTTTTTTCAAATTCCCTGTCTGATAAATCCATATTAGTGTTATACCTGAGTTTGGCTCTGATGCTTGCTTGATCTCTTCAGCTGAGTCTTTACTTGCCTTTTGGTATGGTTTGCATGTAGCTTTTTGTTGAAAACCAGACATGCTCAATGGGGTAAAAAGAACTGAAGTCATAGGACTTTAGTGAGAGGATTTGTGTTAATTTGATTAGGAGTTAGGCTGTGTGTAATGTTTGCTATATCTAATGTTTATGTTTATGTGTCTTACATCCCTCTAGTGTCCTTGTTCTTGTCTCCCCGTTGTCTTTGAGTTTCCCTGAGAACTCTTCCTTAGTCAGAGTCTGAGTCTTCCTCCTCTTTTAGCCCTTATTTACTGACATTATACTGGATCCCTGTTGTTGGTGGTAAAATGTGATGGAGAGAAAAAATTCTATAATCTTATAACTTCATCTCAGTCTTTTAGGAGGCCTATGTCTCTAGGTTGTAGCATTCACAAGTGTTTCTCTACTTCCTACCCCTCCTGCCCCCTACCTCCAGGTAAGACAGCAAGGCTAGAGGAAGCTGAAGTGAGGAAAAATGTCTTTCCCCAGATGGGATTAGGCTCTGGTAAAGTCTTTCCCCTACAGAGTAGACTTCTGTTATAAAGAACAGATATTTTAATATGATCAAGTGATTTTTCTTCTGTAGCTTATTGATGTAATGGGTTATATTAATTGATTTTCAAATGTTGAACCAACCTTGCATACCAGTAATAAATCTCACTTGCTTATAGTGTATAATTCTTTGTCTACACTGTTGCATTAGATTTGCTAATATTTTGTTGAGGATTTTTGCCTCTGTGTTTATGAGCTATATTGGTTTGTAGTTTTCTTATAATGTCTTTGTCTGGGCTTGGCATTAAAGTAATGCTGGCCTCGTAGAATGAGTTAGGATGCATTCCCTCTGCTTCTATCCTCTGAAAGAGATTATAGAGAATTGGTATAATTTCTTCCTTAAATGTTTGGTAGGTTTTGCCAGTGAACTCCTCTGGGTCTGGTGCTTTCTGTTTTGAAATGTTATTCAGTGATGTATTTCCCTTCCCCCAGGTCCCTTAAGCTCTGATAATACTCCAGCAGGGTAGGCTCTAGTTAACTTGTTTTTCCTAAGGGCAGATCTTGTTAAGAAGAACAGAGTGTTCTGGCATATTTCAAAATGGTTTCTTATCCCCTCCCCTTGCCAGAAGCCTGAGGGGATTTTTTTAATATTTACTATGGGAAGCTGGTTGAACTCCTGTGGGTAAATCTAAAATATTGTGACACCCCCCTCATGACTGGGTCCCCTTGGAGTTTTTAACTCTCATAGTTGTTCACAATAAGCCTCCAGCAATTTCTTAATTACAGTTTGGATGTTCCTATCCTGGCAATGGTATCTGTGGCAGTTTTGCTCATCAGTGTCTGCTCCAGTAAGCCATGACTCCTTGCATTCACCTGTCTGTCTCTCTAATCTTGTAGGCAACATTTTGCCCTGTGCTCACCCCTCTCTTATAAATCAAAGAAGATGTTGATTTTTTTGGTTTAATTTTTATTTTTTTACTTGTTAGGATGGGGTAGCAATTCTGAAGCTCCTTACATGTAGATCTGGAAACTAGAAGTCTCAGTTGCCTTTTTCATTTTCCTTTTTAATAGACTAAAATGTCATATATATTATAATATTTGGGGATGGTAATGTATTTAATCTTACCAAGTTCACGGGTTGAATTTTTAGATATTTTGGAGTCCATAATATCATTAATAACATCTGCTTATTATTTACAATTTCCTGTTAGTAGTAATTGTAAGCAATAAAACATTCTTTAAAAATTGTCATAGCCGATACAAGTGGTAGACTTTGAAAGGCAAAGAATAGTGAAACAGAGCAGGACCCTATGGTCCTTGCCCCTCCCATGTCCTCTGCCTGCCTTTTGTCTGTAGAAAAACTTCAGCCAAAGAATAAGTTTAATCAGAGAAGTGAGAAAATGCAGAAACAAAGGAAAACAGTCAAAGGAGTCCAAATAATAATAGTTTAGTCATTAAGCAAAGTCAGGGACATTTAGTTCCTTCTCAAAGGCTATAGATAATATGCTGAGCCATATCCTGTGAGCTCTCTTATAGATACTGAAACCTCCACCAGGTGGAAGAAGTTAACTACATGATGACCAGACTGTAGCCATGACATAAGCTGCCACAATTCTGAGAACTAGCCTCAAAGAAATGGGAACAAACCAATCTGGGAACTGAAGACTAACTGGACTTAAAACAATCAAGATGATGCTGATCAGACCACTGCATGACTAATTTCAAGATGACTGTCAGACATGACTGCTATTTCTACATGTAGCCCCCTCCTTTCACCTATAAAAGCTCTTGACCACTGATTGTCACTTGGGGAGAGTTGGCCTTTGGACAGGAGTTTCCTCACTCCCCCTGCCGCCCTGGTTACTGGCCTCTGAAATAAAGCAAACTTTCCTTTCCACCAACCTTGCTTTTTTATCGGCTTTTGAGCGGCAAGCAGCCGGAGCCCCGTTTTCAGTTAAACTAGGACTTCCATTTTGGCACTGCAGCAAACTAGATTCTCTGAAAAACCCTCCATATAAAAGGCACTTAGAAATGCTGGATAAAATACAACAATATTCTAATGGAGTATTTGGACTTATAAGAAAGTTGAGGAAATCTCCTGTGGCTCTAAATTAAAAAGACTCTGAAAATCAGGGAGTTTTGTGTGAACAAAAGCTGTTGCTTCATCACCTTCCTGCAGTTCTTACCAGAGGACTTCCAGAGATGAAACCTCAGTGTCCAGGGCATGCCTCTATCATTGCTCACTTTATTATAACCTTACGTACATGTCCATCACTAGACTGTGAGTTCTCTGAAGGCAGGAATGCTACCTTATTCATCTTTTGTCCCCGTGATTTATGCACATACTAAGCACATGGTAATAATTCAGTTAATATCTACTGAAATAAAGAGAAAAAGTAAAACTTGAGAGAAAAGACAAATTATCTACAGAGGAATGACATTAGAATAAGAGCAGAATTTTTAGAGCAACAGTAGGAACCAAAATCTAATGAATAGTATATTAAGTATTTTGAGGTAAAATAAGTCATCACATCACTTAAGAAAGAGAAAAAAATATAATTACGGACAAATTGAAAATAGAAAGTTTATCACCCTCCAACCATTTTAAAAGAATATTTGAAATATACTCTTTAAGAAAAAGAAAAATGAAAAAAAAAAGAAAAAGAAAAATGATTTTTTAAAGAAATACTGAGATGCAAGGAGGAATAGCAAGGAAAGACGTGGGTAAACATGTGGGTAAATTTGAGCAAACATTGACTATACAACATAATAATAATGAATAATATGGGAGAGGATAACAAAAGATGGCATTAAAATAAAATAATAAAACAATAAAATGTGAGTATAGACTGTAATTGCTTTATAATGGTTTAAGATTCTTTTATTTTAAGTATGCATAATAAAAGTTAAGGGTAACCACTGAAGTGTTTAAACAGTATACAATTTCTAAATAATTTGGAGAATGAAATTTAAAAAATTAATCCAAAAGAAAGCCAAAAATGTGTAGAAAAATAGGATATTTAGGAAGCACATAACAAAATAGTAGACATAATTTCATAAATACAAAAAGATTAAATTCATTCATTAATTATAAATTTCAAAGATTAAATTCAGAGATAAAAGAAAAAATCAAGTAGCAGAAGGATGCTTATGAGGCCATTTATATAAATATCATAAATATTTTAAAAAGGTACTATTCTTTAGGGATCATAGAGCTATAAAAAATAGAGAAATTTCTGAATGATAAATATTTAATTTAGGACAATGATTATCTTAGGAGTACACTGAGTAGTTGATACATGGTGAACATTGGTTAATTCTTCATGCCTTTCATAGATCTGAAACATTTGCTAACATTTTTGGTGAAAATCCAGATTGGATTTTAATCTGCTTTTAATCAGGATTTTACTGCACTCAGTAATAGTGCACATAGTAATTTTGACTCTCAGAAAACCCTCTATGCATTGTAGTATTTCAATTGTGTGTATTTTAGTTTTTTGGCCACCTGTTGCTTTGATGCTTGATGTCGTATCTTCAAGTTATGACATTTAAAGATGACAGGAGCAAAGAAACCAGTTTTCATAAGCAGCATCTTAGAAACTGAACCACATCTTAGTTCCTGAAAGATGAGGAATGGCCTCAGCTGTGGGAAAACTGGAATGTAGAAAAACATTTAAGCCGGTATCTGGTTACAAGGACTTTCTATCTTACTACTGCTGATTTTCAAGGGATGCCATTTTAGGGAGTGTGAAAAGCAGAATGAATTCTCTTATTCTCCCAGTTTCCAGCACTGCAATCTGCACCATCTGTATTAAATGACTCTATTTACCCAATGGAGCAATAGAGTTTGTTATATTAGCCTTTGTGAGATAAATGACTTGTTAGAATTCTCCAGTTTAACTAACATGAAATTCCCACTCTCCTGTCAATCCTTAGACCTGGTTTGAGTGTTGACAGAATGTTCACTAAAATCACTTGCAGAGACAGACACATAACACCCAATTAATAGTTCTATTCTCTTCTCAATTTTTCCTTCTTCTGCAATATATTCTTTCACTTTTTTGGACATTGTTGAACAAGTGCTTTCTTTTCTCTTTTTTCCTAATAATATTAGAAAAGTGATGGATCTATTTACAGAAGAATTTTTCATTGCAATTTCAGCCATGGCATTTGGTTTACTTCATTACTCATGCTGTAGACACAAGGGAATATGATTGCAAATAAGAGAGTGTTCACTGCAGCAATTTCATAAGATAAACTTTAAAATTATATCTTCCTATGCAAAATGAGTGTATGTTGTTTAAAGAAAAATTAGAACATGTAGAAAACAAAATGCAGACCTAATCTCACCATTCAAATATAACCACTGATAATTCCAGTGGTATTCATTTCTGGGATTCTTTAATCTGCAAACAGACATAGAGACAAATAAATAAACACCTAGATATGGAGATATGTATATATTTTATTTCTATCTATTTGTCAATATATCTATATCTGTGTACTTCACATTTGTTTTATAATTTTCATTTTCTACTTAATATTTTGAGCATTTTGAGGAGACCTTTGGCCGATTCATTATTGAAACAATGTAGAATGGTTTTGCTGTTGGGTCTATAAAGGTACTCCTGGATCTATAAATGTAGATATAAACTGCTTCAAGAATGAACACAGAGTAGAATTTAAAGCTTTTATGTAAGATTAAAAATAAAGCATATTTATTCCTATCTTTAATTTTACTTTTAGCCTTAGGAGTTAGAATACAAAATAAATCTATAAAGAATTTTTACTAATTCTCTTGAAATTCAAAGATAAACTTATTTTTAATTAAAGAATCTTATAATTGTTTTGAAATTTTAAGTTGTATATAAATTTGAAGGTAAACATTTTATGTTCTATCTTTGAAATAAGATGTCTTGATTGTAATAACTGATCCAAAGGTATCTGCTGGTGTTGGTGGTAACACAACTTGGCTTTTGAGTTAGTCTTTATTTGTGATTTTTTTTTTCTTTTTTTTTTTAACATCTTTATTGGGGTATAATTGCTTTACAATGCTGTGTTAGTTTCTGCTTTATAACAAAGTGAATCAGTTATACATATACATATGTTCCCATATCTCTTTCCTCTCGCATCTCCCTCCCTCCCACCCTCCCTATCCCACCCCTCCAGGTGGTCACAAAGCACTGAGCCGATATCCCTGTGCCATGCGGCTGCTTCCTACTAGCTATCTACCTTATGTTTGTTAGTGTATATATGTCCATGCCTCTCTCTTGCCCTGTCACAGCTCACCCTTCCCCCTCCCCATATCCTCAAGTCTGTTCTCCAGGAGGTCTGTGTCTTTATTCCTGTCTTACCCCTACGTTCTTCATGACATTTTTTTTTCTTAAATTCCATATATATATGTTAGCATACAGTATTTGTCTTTCTCTTTCTGACTTACTTCACTCTGTATGACAGACTCTAGGTCTATCCACCTCATTACAAATAGCTCAATTTCGTTTCTTTTTATGGCTGAGTAATATTCCATTGTATATATGTGCCACATCTTCTTTATCCATTCATTCGATGATAGGCACTTAGGTTGTTTCCATCTCCGGGCTATTGTAAATAGAGCTGCAATGAACATTTTGGTACATGACTCTTTTTGAATTATGGTTTCTCAGGGTATATGCCCAGTAGTGGGATTGCTGGGTCATATGGTAGTTCTATTTGTAGTTTTTTAAGGAACCTCCATACTGTTCTCCATAGTGGCTGAACCAATTCACACTCCCACCAGCAGTGCAAGAGTGTTCCCTTTTTTCCACACCCTCTCCAGCATTTATTGTTTCTAGATTTTTTGATGATGGCCATTTTGACTGGTGTGAGATGATATCTCATTGTAGTTTTGATTTAGGTATGTTTAGGCACACTTGCAATATTTCAGAAAAAAACAATTTTATTAGCTATGTATATACCCTATTCTAAAATCTTCTGTGTTTTTATTATTCTAGGTAGGATTGATGAAACTTTTTACAACATTTAAACGTTCATATACATAGTAATGACACAATGATTTATGTTAGAAATATTGCACTTTTTCCAGGACTCTGATTCTTTAAAATTATTTGTAGAAAATAAGCAAAATGATGTAATAAGCCAATTTCCCTGAATAGGTGCTGCTACAATGAATTGTCAAATAGAATCTAACCTCATTTTAAGAGCTGTAATCAATACTTAAGTAAAAACTTAGTGACATTTGAAAAATTTCATGGTCAAATTTCCAACATTTCCTTTAATAAAATAAGGATATTGATAAATCAATTGCAAGAAATCCAGAAAGACAGACACACAGCAGGACAGACACACAGTATGATTTTTTTTGGAGATTATTGAAAAATAATTTTTTTCCTTCTTTTTTCTCTTCAATTTCTTGAAAATTTTGGAGTAAGGAAAACTTCTTTCTAATTTTGTATTTTTGAAGGTTATAAGTTAAAATATGCTATTTCAAGTGCATTTGGTAACATGTTATTGCATACTGTTCTCATGCATATAAAGTTAGGGATTGATAGATTACAACTTTTGAAGAAGGCAAAGATTAGAGATATTAGCAGAACAGGTCACTTCTTAAAAATGAGCTGCTCTATTTTCTGATTCATATGGCTATATGAAAAATCTTTCTTTAAATTTGGAAGGGAGAAGGTGTCCCCCAAATAAATATTTTTTGGTGAGTCACAATCAATAATAGAATTCTGAAATGCAATCAACGCAATATTAGACTAAATTAAAACCACTAATCTAAAGATAGTTTGTACAGTTTATTATTTTTTTAAAGTATAGCAACTTAACCATTTGGGCTACCAAATAAAACTGATATAATTATATTTCAAATATTCATTAGAATTTGTGCCATTGGAAAGATGCCAATAAAACAAATAAAATGCTGGGTTTCCTTCCTCATATTCAATATTAGATTCACCTTTGTTTCATGTGTTTCATTGAATGAGACTGTGTTCTAGTGAAGAACAGATATTATTTGGAAGCAAACACTGTTGAATTCAATCACTACTCTCCTGATTAACAGCGTATGATCTGGGGCAAAAACCCTTCTCTCATCCTCAGTTTTCTCACATATAAAATAACAATGATAGCAGTGATAGTACCTTTCTCTTGTAAGGATTAAATTAGATAGTTAGATAAATCAGATAAGTTATGGATAATCCTAGCATGATAGATAATCTTCCTAATAAATAATTTTCCATTGGTATTTCATGTCAAGATTGGCATTATTCACATTACTCCTGAGTTTCTATTTATGTAGCTGAGGCAAAGTAAGAGTTATTTGTCTCCATGTTTTATTGAATCAGATCAAGCAAATGTTTTCCCAGGGTCTGGAAAGATTTCCTTCAGTGGTCTAGAATTCAATACCCTATTTAAATATTTCTAAATAGATTACATTGTTCTGGTACCAGTCTTATTGACTGATAGATTGAATGGTTTACTCATGAGGATTCTAACAAAACAAGCCATGACTCTTTATCAGGAAGATATTCATTGGATATATGTTCCTATATAAATGCAAGTTTTATGCTTGCAATATCTCTAGTAGAAATGTTTGATTAATAGTGAAAATGAGTCCATTTTTATTCTGTTTTTTTAACTTTTTATTTTATATTAGAATATGGCTGATTAACGATGTTGTGACAGTTTCATGTGCACAGCAAAGTGACTCAGCCATACATATACATGTATCCATTCTCCCCGAAACTCCCCTCCCATCCAGGCTTCCACATAACATTGAGCAGAGTACCCTGTGCTATACAATAGGTCCTTGTTGGTTATCCATTTTAAATATAGCAGTGTGTACATGTCAGTCCCATTTTTATTCTATTTTGAATTAGGTCATTTGATTTCACAAGCCTTTGAAATAAGCATAATTATGGTATTGTGTATTATCCCCATTTTATAGATAATAAAACTAAGGCGTAAGTTAACTAAAATGTTTCAGTTTTCACAAACTGTCATTGGTGGAACTAGGAGTCAAATGTAAACTTTTCACTTCAAATTCTGTGCTTTTTCCATTACACATTCATTCCTCATTTGTTGAGTGATCAAACAACTATACACTGAACATCAACTATGTAAGCAGTATTACACTATGCACTGGAAACACAGAGGTGAACAAAGCAGGCCAATCGCTATAGACGCAAGCTTAGTGTCTTGTGGCTGGAGATAATAGATACGTGAGTTGCCTGAGAAACATAAGTTGTTATGTCAGCCCCCAAACCCTCAGCAATTCTTCAGGAAAAACAAAATTGGGAGAGCCCTCAACTTTATGTTTAAATTTATTTATGTTCAAGTACCAACCCATACCTGACTTATTTTTGAGGCATGTTATATTTTTCTTTATAACAACATTGAAAAGATCCACTTCCCTATTGTTATAGTCAAAGTATAATCTGCATTGTCTTCAACCTTCTGTAGTAAGAGGTTTCTTTTTTTTTTTTTGAATTTTATTGAAGAATAGTTGTGTATTGAAGTATAGTAATGCTGTGTATGGTAAGAGTTTTGAATTTGTTTTTCTACCTACCATGTCTGTCTGTGGCCATACATATTTTCTAACAATTTCCAAGAGTGCGTTCTGACCAAGTGTCTATGAATGTAATCCTTCCAGGGTAGTCACATGAGTGCATAATGGACCCAAAGGTCCTTGCAAATAACACCTGTACACGCTATGCAAGCATAAAAAACAAAAACACAGCCTGAAGGCCCTAGAGAGAGAATGAAAACAGGCAGCTTCTGTCGGGTAGTTGAAATTTGGAAGAAAGGAGAAGCATGGGCTGAGTTTTCCATTTTTTATAGTTTTTAGCTTGAGGGTAGGCTGTGGTTGTCACCGGCAAGGGTGACTAAAACTCCAAAGAAATCTCGAAGTCTTTGTGATCTAAAGACTAACAAGACAGTATTTGGGGCAAAAGAGTCACTGGAAAGTGAGAGCAGAATCCTGGAAAGGAAAGAGGATGCCCCATATTCTGCATATAAACTCTCCCTAAGCTTCTGTCTGACTTCGGAACAATCCATACCCAGAACAGATGCCAAGGAACCCAGCTAAAGCTTGAATTGAAATGAGATCGGAGCTGCTGACTGAGGTGGAGTTTGCAGTTAGAGTCCAACCAAATGAATCACTTGCTGAGACAAAAACATCAGTAGCTTTTGGAGGACTATAATAAAATCTGTGGATTCACAGCATTACATTCACAATGTGGGATACAAACCCAAAGTACTCTATCTATGAAGAAACAGGACGATGTGATTCAGCATTAAAAAAAAAAAAAAAAAAAAAGACCAAGAACCCTGAGATTACTGAATTTTAATAATAAAATCTAGGTGATCAGTGGATGGATGTTCACCTTCTTTTACCTTTGTAAATTTGTAAATTTTCATACAAAAATATATAGAAAAACCAAGTCAGTGAAGATTAGACCTTTCTCTCCCCACCATCCTCCCATCTCAACTTCTGTACAACTCAAAGCTTCATTTTCTTAACAAATTCAACTTTAAAGGTCTTACTGGCTGTCATACTTCTTAATCTTTAGCACTTCATATGTTTTTTGGCATATGGTCGGCCCTTGGAAAATATTTTTTACTTACGTTAAAAAAATGTAAGTAAAATGTAAGTAAAAAAAATTTTTACTTACGTTAAATTTAAGGTATTTTTCATTTTCCTATAGAACACCAAATAGTTATTCCAGTCAGTATCTTGTGAGTAAATATGGTTCAGTGATTTTTTTTTTACCTCCATGAATGATTTGCAAACGTGACCAGTGGACCAAACACCCCAATTTTGACCAGATCCTATCTGCAGATGGTTCATTCCTCTCTGGCTAAAACACCATCTCAATGACCTTTAAAAACAAAGACCTAGCTGACTTAAGTTCCTTTTACTCTCTCCACATACCGCCACACAAGCTAAAAGAGTAAATGTGATGTACATTTAAGTGCGTGACATTAAATGCATATTACCTTGAAAACATAAACTTTGTGATGGTTAATTTTAGGTGGCAGTTTGGCTGGGCCATGAGATGCCCAGGTATTTGGTTGAACACTATTTTGGGCGTGTCTGTGTAGGTGTTTCTGGATGAGATTAACATTTGAATTAGTAGACTGAGTAAAGCCCTCCTCAATGTGGGTGGGCTTCATTCAATCTCTTGAAAGCCTAAATAGAACAAAAAGGCTGAGTAAGAGAGAATTCACCATCTCTGCTTGTCTTTGAATTATGACTTCAGTCTTCACTTGCCTTTAAACTTAGACTTGGACTGGAACTTACACCATTGGCTCTCTGGTTCTCAGGCTTTCAGGCTCAACTTGAACTACACTATTGGGTCTCTGGCTTGTCCACTGCAGGTCTTGGGATTTGTCAGCCTCCATAACTGCATGAGCCAGTTCCTTATAATAAACCTCTATTTATATGTATATACGTGTGTGTATACATATGTGTGTGTGTATATGTATCTTTATCTCTAACTACATCTCTATCTAAATCTCCTATTCGTTCTGTTTCTCTGGAGGATCCAGACTATACATGTTTGATCTTCTGTCAAAAGAAATGCAACCTGATTTGGTAAGATGATAAGGTGTCACTTAAGAAATGTGTTTTCATAAAATAATTTGTTTCAACTTACTGGAGATTTTAATATTCAGCTGTATATCATGAATGGTTATTCTCTCATGCTTAAAACCTGGTTTATTATTTTTTTTAAGCCTGTACAAAATTTGGCCTTATCATATGTATAAGGGGGAAAAAAAAGATGGCATTCAGTAAGAATAACACATCTTTCCATGTGTTCAAGAATCTTCACTAAAATGTCACTTCTATGACAAAGATCCAACTCACCCTTAAGAAGAAGAAATCAGAAAACATTTGAAGTTGCCTTAACTGCTGTCATCTCTTCTTGTTTGTGAGATAACAAAGTGGAAGGTATTATATCCCAGTTTAATACTGGGATATAATTATGGAAGTAGAACTCTTTAGGCAATTATCTAGCCTCAAAAGATGTTTGAAAATTTTAAAAAGTAGCATTTTAAGCTTCACTTGAATATTCACCTTGTGTATATTACTGATCTGAAGGCAGAGTAGAGTATTGTTTGAGAGTCTGTATCATAACTTCATCATGAACTAGCTGGCAAAGACTTTTGGCAAATCACTTAACATCTCAGCTTCTACCTCCTGATAGGTAAAATGACAATAACTACCTCATTAGGTTATTACAAGGATTAAATGTCCTGTCCTAAGCAAAGCACTTAGAATGAAACCTGGCTCACAGCAAGCACTGTGTGAGTGTTCCTGTGTGTTGCTGTTGCTGATACAGTCACACCCTGACAGTTTCTTGATTCCTCCTCTGAAGCCGCACTCCCACTATCTGCAAAACGGTAATACTTCAGTCAACTTACAGAATGATGACAAACCATATGAATAAACTAAAACTTTCAGCAAGCAATGCATTAACTTCTTTTTTTATAATCCCCAGTGGAATTATAGCAGAAGGTAGACTTTTCAATAGGATAAGATTTAAACACCTAAAAATAACTTATGAGGTATCCAACAAATCTATCTGAAATCGACAAAGATACGTATTTTTTCAAACCTTCACATATACATAAAGTAATTTAATTATAAAATATTTAAGAAAGTATTTCAAATATTTATCTTCATTAGATATGTGAGGTGCTAAAGGTATTTCCGAAAAGCAGCGGCAAATTGAAAAGTATATAAATGGTCAGTTTTAGAGAGAAGTTGTAAGCTTCTTTCTGTATCTCCCAAGCAGCAGAATAAACCTAGCTGGAGGTTCAATATTATTTTACTTAAATGAAATCTATAGTTTCTATATAGATTGAAATGTAGAATGTCAAAATTTTTGGAAATGAAAAGACATATTAGCTAAAAGACCTGACACTTCAATTCAACAAAATGCTTGTAGGTCAACAAATGCTTTTAGGACTTTTCAGACAGTATTGGTTTTTCCTAGTGTACTTATAGCACCTGAGTTCACTGTGCTGTTGAATCCTGAGTATATATAAAGGCCAGCTAACATAAGCTGTATTTTCTTTGCTCCTCATTTTCCATAACTTCACCCTAAGAATTAGTTTTACCTAGCCTATGGGTTGCTAATGTAATTTACAAGGTGACATGTGTTCCATTCTAATTAAGGTAACTTTCTAGTTTTGAGTAAGTCTCTCATAATTTTCAAGTCAGTTTCTTCATTGATAAAATGGAGATGACTGAGTCCTCACTCTCAAAATTACGATGATGATGAAATTATATGATATGTGTGAATGTACTGGTAAGTGGTGTCATTTTAACTATCTTGACAACTATAAAATCATGAAGAGAAGAATTTATAGAGATAGTACTTACTGTTTTCACCAGTTGTCCACATTGCCACTACCTCATTATAAATATTATATAATTTTTTCTAGAGAAATAGATGTCATAGTTACATAATGGTAATTACTTAATGGGAACTATTATAGAAGACATTTTCCAACAGGGTGACAAAATGAATATGAGTTCAGACCTTCCCACAGCCAACCAAGAGTGCTGAAGGGGCTCAAGTGTCCTGGAGCAACTGTGCTGTCCAGGTTTCTGGTTCCATCTCCTGAGCCCCCACAAGTGCTCTGTGCTCTAGTTGTCCCCAAAGGATCTGTGCTCTTTTTTACTTCCTACCTTTACACATTGTTTGCTCTGCTAAAGCAGTCCATTTTCCCTTATGCTCCTAGTGAGAGAAAACTCATCCTTTAAAACTCAGTTCATATTTACTTCATCCATCAAGTCTTTCCTGACTTTTCCAGGTCGTTAAGTACTTCCTTTCTGTGTCTATCATAAGTCTATGATAGCTGGCATTTATCACATAGTTGAAATTGTAACTTTGCATTTTAGTCTTTTACACTGAATCGTGAAGCTCCAGATAGCAGGGATAGCACAGAGGTTAAGAGCAAGGGCTCTGGCGTCCCAATGCATGGGTTAAAATCCTAGAGCTCTACCACTTATAGGGCGTGTGAACAAGGGAAAGTAAAGAAATCATTCATTGGTAAATGGGGGCTAATAATAATAACTGGGCCATTTAATTTAATGAGTAAACCTCTTAGAACAATGTCTAGCACATATTCTGAACTCAATATTTAATATTATAACTATTCTTTTCTTTTTAACCTACAAACAAACATTACTCCTGAGACATAGGTTTCTAACAATAATTCGAGTGAATAAGTGATCGTAATGTGCACTTATAAGAAAAAGTCCACACGTAACTCTTAAAATAAGTTGTCATTGCTGTACTTGTAAAAAATGGTAAAATCTTTATTAAAGTCTAAAATGACTAAATGTGTTAAAAACAATATCTTTTTTTGTGAAAAACAGAGGGTCATATCAAATAAGGATAAATTAATTCTGCTTAGACTCATAAGTTCTTTGATTTGGGTGATAAACCAGTAAACAAAGTGGGATAGAAAATAAAATTTATTTCACCTTCCAAAGGATTTAAAAATTCATACCAAAACCACAACAAAACCAACAAACGAAAATAATTGAGTTATGAGTCACCTTATCATTCAGGTTAATCTTTGGTCATGGAAACAGATATTTTCCTTAAATTTATTTATAAGCTTAATTCACTTTTCCCCCCAAACCCTGAGTATTTTTCTAACATATTTCAGAACTTCTGTGAAGTTTATATGAAAAAATAAACAAGTGAGTTATAGGCAAAAACATTTGAAAACATATGTGTAACACCCTGTTAGATCTTATCACACAATTCAAATGGTATAGCCAAAACATATAAAATCACTAATATTAATAAATCAGCTTTTCCGAGCACCAAGGAAAACATGGATTATTAAATAAATGATCCTAGATTAGTTGGTTAACTACATAGTTAGAGAAATAAAGATGCCTCATTCCATATCTTAAAATAAATTTCAAGTAGATAAAGGCGTAAAATGTAAAGGAAGAAATAAAAGAGCTGGAAGAAAAATAGAGATGACTTTTAATTTGCTCATGGGGGAAGAAGGTCTTTCTAGGCATGGTGAAAAGAAAAAAATTCATAAAACAGATAGATTAAAACATGAAAATTAAAAACACCTGAAATGGTAATATACCCAGTGGTCAAGAGCACTGACTTTGAAAAAGGCACACCCAGATTTTAAAAAACAGCTCCACCATTTATTAAGCCTGACTTTGTTCAAGTTGTTTAACCTCTACATGCCTCAATTTTCTGATCTGTGAAATATAATAATAATAATAATTGTACTTATTATTATTACTATTATACAGTAAGTACCACATAGGGTTTTTTGTGAGGAATAAATAAAATAATATTCATCAAGCACTTAGCATAATGGTGAATGCAAATAGAACAAAGGGGAGATATTTAGCATATGTATGATATACAAAAGTTTATCATTAATGTAAAATATTTCCTACACATTTACCTGCAAAAGGTGAACCAAGAAATGAAAGAAATTGTACATTTACATGTAATTCACATAACGAACTAGAGATGACAGAAGGAGAGCTAGAGATGGAGATTCTCTCATTGTTAGGATGAGGAGTGACTCTTGGTTTTCTAATTTTCCAAACGATCTACGATAAACACATTATTTGCTTCAGATAAAAAACTAGAAATTATTATATTTATTTAATTTACAGAAAAATAAATGTCTCAAATGAGTATGCTGATAAGTTTTTCAGTTTTGAGGGTCTATTCTTCCTACACTATCTGAACTAAAGGGCCGATACACTATCTTGCAAGCCTTCAGGAAATCAAATACTTTGGAGTATTTCTGTAGATTCCTAGAGTGTTCTTACATGTTCTGTTTTTTGTTTATTACCTTTTGTCTTGAGACACTTTCTTGAAATATCTCTCACCACCCTGTAACTGCTTCTCCTTACCCTGCTTCGATCAACCCTGAGAAGACTAGAAGGGGTGTGGGGAAGGAGATTGAAATAATTGCCTAGTTTTTGATGAAGGTATCAGCATACTATTCTCATTAAAGAAACAGCTCCCTGCGTGAAATACACATTATAGCACGATATAAAATTTTCATTTCTTAAACTGTTCTGTATTAAGCTATTTGTCATCAGTGTGGTTTACCTATATGAATCCGAGGCAGAGTTTAGGGACATATTTTAAAAGAAGACATAATGAGATTAGTCTACAATAATCCATACTACTATTTCAAACAGATTGCTATCCCTTATATGTCTGTGCTTCTGCCTTTTTTTTTTATTGCTATCGTCCCATGACCTTTAACAGGGAGACATATATAAAGATTGCATGCTAGTGTTTCAACTGATTCCTTTCATTGTTATTGGTGAGTTTTATACATAAGGTTCTTATTGTCCTTGTAGAAGGGAGAGGTAAAATCAATTTCCTCTTTAACATATTGATAAACAACTCCAGATATAAGAGGTAGGGAGGAGAAACTAGATTTACCTTTGTGTGACCTACATAGGAATGCTGGAAAAAATTAATTCCAGAATATTATGTCAACATTCCTTGAAGTTGTGGATATGATTTACATAGTAGGTCTTCCCTATCCACCCAGCTACTTTCATCTTGATACTGTAAATTGCTTTCATTTTCCCCCTCAGATCTGTGTGCTTGAGGTATTGTTGTGATAAATTATGGAGGTACAGAACTGAAAATGGTGTGTAGATTGTCTAAGAAATTGAGTGCAGTCAGCCTTAAAAGTGGTGGATGACGTGCTGAAGCGGCTACCTCACCCTGGCCATGTCCCATATGTCCTCAATGAACAGCTGCTTTTAACTTTGCCTTTTGCCCAGAGCACGAGCGCTGCTGGATTTATTGAATTAATAACCACTCCATTATGTGTGTTTTGTTTTCCTGTGAGCGTGAAATCTGGCTATAATGTTAGGAAAGTGTAAGACAGATCTCCTTAACAAACAAGGCGGTATCTATTTTGGGGGTCATTATTTAATACTTAAATCTTTGGGGTCAAAAATAATACGGAAATCCTTTCAAATCTAGACTGGAATGTTCCTAACAATATTGAGTTAAAAAGGCTTTTTATGGGTTACATAGGTAGGTAGAAACTGGCTTTCACTATGATTTGTAGTCTGAAGCCTGGCTACTGACTGCAATGTGTTTGTGATTGAATAAGGCTTTTTTAAAAAAAAAAACCTGTATTTTCTTTTTTTCAGGCCTGAATGTTATATATATATATTTCCTAGATGAACATCTGAATACTTTCTGCAGGAAATGAGGGCAAAATCGAACACTATCTTCCTTTTACAACCTAGGTCATTTCCTGAAGAGTTTTGAATCCAGTACGAAAGGCAGGATTTGAGCAAGGGAGGAATGCAGCACATGTGGGAAAGGTTGTACTGGCGACCTTTAATTTTTTTGACCAAGAAGGTGCGAGATAAGATTTCTATCAAGAAGTTTCAGTCAGGGCCATTTTGATTAATGGTGGTTTTCTTTCTTTCTTCTTTTCTTTTTTTTTTCAGTCAGGCAAACCCACTATTGTTCATGTTCCTCCCCCAAATTCTATCCCTTCCACCACAATTTTATAGAAAAAATACAGAAGGTAAATGATACTCTTTTATCAGCTGTTTTTCAGCTCCTGGTTATTTCCCTGTTGTCACTAGCAAGTGGCAGAAATAGTTGCCTTTTGAGGACCTATAAAATAATAGTTTTGATTTTTTTTCTTCTTTGTTTCTTAAAAGGAAAAGCAATAAAGATAACTAAGTTTATTGCTAGAAAGGGCCTAAAAGATTACCTATTTCAAGCCTTCATTTTATATATGGGGAAACTGAGGTTCAGAAAAGAATTTTTAATTTGTTTAAGATACTACTACTGATTGTAACACATTTCTAAAGAGTGCCAATTCAGAATTTTATCTACTACAAAACTAAAAAGAAAGGCTTGTATTTTTTAAGATATTGAATCTTCTCTTTGTTTATTTGTTTCAATGCAATTATCTCAAACTACTAAGCAATGAAATAAGACTTTTCATGCATTCTTTTTAAGAATCATGTTTCTTAAAGTTATGGTGTATTAAAAGTGAAAAAACTATTAAGACCCTGAAAAGCCTTCTGAATCATTTGAGTAAGGTCAAATTTTGTTTAGCATAGTATATTTTACTTTATTCTTTTTCTAAAACTGGGTAATGTGAAAAAATTACTTAGTGCCTACTGTGAGCCAGGCACTGTGCTAAGTGCCAACCATCTTCTAAACAACTGTTATAGCAGGTAATACAGTGCCCACTTTACAAACTAAAAACATGAGAATTAGAATTTTAGCAATTTGCTCAAAGTCATAAAAGTGATGGCACTGGGATCCAAGTTCAAGTCTGTTTCAATTCAAAGCTCAGGCTCCTTCCATTATATCAGGTTACTTGCATATATGTAAAACATGCCTTAAATGAATTAGTAGTCATACTCAAAATAAGCAGTAAAGCAGAAAATCTGTTACATTTGCCTTTAAAATATACTCAGAGGAAAGCTGAATGAATATTATCTCTTGCATGTGCCTACCCGCCAACAAACACAGACTCACAGTCACATAGCACACAGCCACACACACACAGTTGCTCAAGTTATTATGTGTAATCTACAGTTAAATAACTAAAAATTGCCTTTATTATTGGTTAAAATTCACATATGGGTATTGCTTTTATTACATAATTTTATTTGCAATTTCTGGGGCGATTTAAGCCACTGAAAATGTTTCTGAAATATATTTTTAAATCCAAAAAGCACGTTATAAATTTTAAAAAGTAGATTCAACTTCACAAATATTTACTATCTTCCAGAATCAAAATATTCATTAATGATGACACTCAAAAAAATATGAGAAAACACAGATTTGGGAGTTTGTTTTGTGAATATGAAGTTTGTTAGCTGGTTTAGAGTGGCATTTTGAATCATTGTTTCTGAGTTTAACATGAAAATGAAATAAATTATTTACAATGGGAAAGGGTTATATTTGGAGGAGTCTAGAAGTTATGTGTACATAGACTGATCATAAGTTTGCCTGGGGCAGTGCTGGTTTAACTTGTCCTTCAGGAACTCACACTTCTTCCCCTCACTCTCAGAGGCTCTGGTTTGGCTGATATTGTGTGGTGACCCTCGCCAGAGAGCAGCATGGCACTGCATGCCTTGAAGAAAGAAGCACTGAATAAGTTATGTTTTCACATCTCCAAACGGACATTAAAAGAGCACATACTTTGTTTTCCATGTGTATTAATACTTCCAATTATTAATAATCTTGAAGTTCTTCAGGTAATAATTTCCATATATTCCAAAGATAACTGTAAACTGCCTTTCTTCCAACAATTTTACTCTTATTGTGTACAAGTTGCCTGATGAAAACAGAACAGTAACTGGGTCATTACCATCAACGAAACTAAATCTAGTCCTGTCTTCAACTCTAAGAGAACAAAAAGAAAGGCTCTAGCTCATTGGCTCATGTATCAAAGAGACTTATTTCCTCACCAGCCTCTTGTAGCGCATAAGACAAGTCCTTCTCCTGACACTTCACAGCAAAAAGTAACTCCTCCCCAAACAAGACTCCTACCTCGAAATCATTATGTACATTTTACATTAAAAAATATCTCAAAGAACTATGATGCATTTTAAAAATTAGGTTGATAATTTTGCCTTGTTTACTTTGATTTTTTAAATTCAATTTTTTATTGGAGTAGAGTTGATTTACAATGTTGTGTTAGTTTCAGGTGTCCAGCAAAGTGATTCAGTTATACATATATATTCTTTTTCAGATTCTTTTCCCTTATAGCTTTTTACAAAATATTGAGTAGAGTTCCCTCTGCTATACAGTAGGTCCTTGTTGGTTATCTATTATATAGATATATATATAGTAGTGTGTATATGTTAATCCCAAACTCCTAATTTATCCCCCCCTTCCCCTTTGGTAGCCATAAGTTTGTTGTTAATTGTAGGAAAAAAATGTATTTTTCTACTATAAAAATAAGATGAAGCCCCAGCTTGCGGATTCCTTTTTTTGTTTTTTGTGGTACGCGGGCCTCTCACTGTTGTGGCCTCTCCCGTTGCGGCGTCCGGAGCACAGGCTCCGGACGCACAGACTCAGCAGCCATGGCTCAGGGGCCCAGCCGCTCCGCGGCATGTGGGGTCTTCCCGGACCGGGGCACGAACCTGTGTCCCCTGCATTGGCAGGCGGACTCTCAACCACTGCGCCACCAGGGAAGCCCCCAGATTCATTTTTATCTAAACCTATCCCCAAATAAATGAGAAATGCTGACTGTGGGTGGCCTTGTTGCTGGGGGTGGCACTATAATTGCACATGCATTTTGATATCTGAGGAGCAATCCCTTGAAGACATAGCGTTGGGATTTTTACTAAGAGTCCAGTGGTGGTTAGTGAGGCAGTCTTGGATTGATATGCTAACAAATTGAAAGAGACCAGCTCCCTGCTTCCTAGTCCAGAGCCTATAGTCCCTAACTATTACTGGGCAGAGGCAATGATGTGTCAAAGAAGAGAACAAGAATTAATATACAAAAACTTACAGACTAGGTGATCTGTTCATTAGAGAAATGCAAGTAAAAGTTTACTTTCTATTCAAACCCACTGACCTTTGACTCTTGCTAAGCTGCACATAAACATCCATATGGGTGTTACTACCTTTAAGCCACTGAACCCCTATCGTACATCTCAGTAAGCGTTAAATATTTTACTTATTTAATTAAATTCATAAATAAGTAAATGAAATGTGCTTATTTAGGCAATTAGGCTTATGCTTAACTCTAGGGATTTTACTTTTATTTAGGTATGGCATCGAATTAAATAAGATCCTTGTTGAGGCTCTTGAGCTGCTTTTGTAGACACGTACACAGAACTGCATCAAGACCTGCTTTAGAAGCAACACGTTGGCCTGTGAGAGAGTATGTAAAAAATGTTCCTCCAAGAAGCTACAGTCTAAAGAAGAAAAATACTCAGATATCATCTCGCAGATCTTTTATTGTGCTCTAAATAAATGGGTTGCTGTTATAGTGTAGACACGAGTGAAATGGCCTCCATTTCTAAATCAGCAGACTGCTGCTACATTCTGCAGTGGCTGAATTTCCTGGGTGGTCTTTAAGAATCGCCCCAGGAGGTAGGCACTGTCATAGTCCAATCCGGATGTTACAAAGGTATGTAAAACGGCATGTCTTGCAAGTTTAGTTTATGCGTTGTCTAGTCCTTCATGTGGAGATAGACATTCTTTTAAGCTTTTTGAGAACCTCTGTGGAATGAATGGGCCTGAAAGCTATTAACATCGATTTTCTTAATAAAGGTGTTGAAATGAGACCTGGCACTTATGCTGCAATACGAAAATATGTGCAGGTGAATTGAAAAACTTTTAGAATTTAAGTTCGGGTTCGAAATTGGTATGTTACGTTTTTCTGTGATTTTTATTCTGGCATAAACTTTTGTTTGTCTCTGTACCAACACAACCACGTTTCCTAGGTTTAAAATTAATTTTAATGTTTACTTTTCAAAAAGTGGGAGACAATAAAAGACCATTTGGTACCTCAGGCCAGCAGTTCTAGTACGTCAGCGATGGACTAGATACATGAACTAGTGAGATAGCATGAATCTTTCCATGGGGTTGGGAAGAAATGCAGTGAGGAGATACCTCTGAGGCAGGGGGTTTTGCAGCCAGAGAACGCTTCCCAGACAGAACTCCCAATAAGGGGACTGGCAACACCTAGAGATGCGCACACTGATGTGCCAATCCAGCACCTGTCCTGCCAACAGCCCCCAAGGAGCCGGTTTGAGTTAGTCCAGTAAATCACAGTGATATCTCCCTTAAGAGGTAACTGAAAGGGAAGCAGTCCAAACCGTGCATTCCAATCCTTACTGGGCCACCTGGAATTTAAAACTAAAGCACTGGCTTTTACTTCAAATGTACAAGGAGCTCACCTCCTCAGCATGACCTTTCACTCACTTTAGAGAATTAAATAGAGCTTACCAAAGGGTAACATTCTCTCTTTTTCAGGCACCTGCACACATCCCAAATCAAGAGTGCCAAAACTAAACGATCCTTGAAAGCTGGGAAACAGCGAAGACCTTTTGTAAGTAAGTCTTCCTGGAAAACATCTGGGAGAAAAGGTCTTGGTGATATTAGAATCAATGTCAAAAGAGCTGATAATTTGAGAAAACATTCAAAGATGTAGAATCTATTTCAGTGGAGTCTCAAACCTCCAGGAAGGGAAGGAATTGTTAAAGCAAATGAAAAATGAAATGTATTCTTACCTTGATCTATATGGTTTGAGTGAAAAACCCACGCCAAGTAATTATTTGAGGGTTACTAAGATGAATATTCTAATCATTTCATTATAACCAGCTATCTTCAGTAAGAGATCCTGCACAAGTATGCTGCTTACAATTATTCAAGTCAGAAAGCCAGTGTAAATGGTTTTAATCCTTTCTAGTCAAATTAATATGGTGTGGATGTCCTGGGTATATAGACACTCAGTTATCTTTCTTGTTGACACATATAAGAAAATTCTGGCTGGACACACATGATTTATTCTTTATATCTGGAGCTGGGCTGTAATCATTCACCCCGTTTCAAGTCTAGTTTGGCAACTTTATCTCGCTTGCAGTTTGCATTTTTTGAAAGTGAAAATATATTCTGCAGCTTTTGATGTGTCGATTGGTAGGAGGGTAAAGACAGCCGCACGAAGTCTCTGGAGACTGGTTCAGTGGCTAAATGCAGACCTCTAGTGCTTTCTTGTTAGCCAAGATAGATCTACATCCCGATGAACCACAACTAGTCAATAGCAGAGGCTCTCGATGCATGTGCTCAGAAGCCACAAATCAGCTTTCCCTGGGACTTAGTTATCGGCATATTGTGCCGTAGGCCATGCCCTGCTGCTGCTTGCCCGACTGTAATTTTTCCCCTAGTGAAGTTTTTAAAGTCACAGGCTGAGACTGTAACCGTGCTCTCCTGGCAACAAGGCTGTCATTAGCCTTCCAGATATCAATTGCTCATCAAATAAATTGCTACTTTAATGTCCTCAGCCTCTCACTATTAAGGAGGTTCAGTGCTAGCAGGATTTCCCCCAGTTATGTTTTCCTCTTCCAAAATTTATTTCTAAATGTTTCCTTACCTATGGCCAGAGTTTATATTAAAATGATATATGTGCCTGAGCTGGCCCATTACGTTTTAAAGTCTCTATCACTTCTATCATTGAAGTATCACAAAAGCCCCCATATTGGTCTCAACATAATTGGCCTCTTGGCTATCTAATCCACCTGTACCTTGTTTCCAGAAGCATCTTTGTAAAATACAAATCTAGTCACATCGTTACTCCTATTTTTAGAATTTCTCATTGTCTCCCCACATTTCTCACTGGGGCCTTTGGAAAATCCCCTGTGTTAGAGCCTAGGATGCCCTAAGAAAATACTATTTTATTAAGGAGAATTGCTTTCTTTGGACACCAGAATGTCCCCTGAAAGTAGTCCAGTGCCTCTTTGTAAACTTAGAGTTTGAATTTAGGCCCCAAAACTATGTTTGAAATACCTGTGTTATTGGCTTGTGGTGCAGCTTTTAAAAGGATTAGTGGGTTATTTTTGGGAGGGGAGCCCCAGCTCTGGCCAGCAGGCCACCCTGAAGTGCTCTGGGCAGACCAACCCCTAGACACAAGTTCTCCCTCTTAGCGAACAGCCTTCTCTCCCCCGGTCAGCAGGGGCTCTTCTCAAAGATACCAGTTCTACACGATGCCTTCTAAGAAGGGGCTGCTCTTACCCCACCTGATCCCCCATGGGGTCAGTTCTCATCTTCCTCTACTCTGAGGCCGAGTGAGGTTTCTGGGGCAACGCCTTCCTCCTTCTTTGCCAATGGGAGCCATCTTCGCCACCCTACACTGTGGTGTCGAAGTGCAACACCAGACTCTTGAGAATAGTATCAATGGCACGTGGTAACCTGCTACTCAAACCGCCTGCTTTCCCTCTCCCTCCCAGGACACTGCAGCAACACCAAACTACTCACAGTTCCCTGAGCGTCTGCCTCTTCGAGCCTCAGGACCTTGCACGCTACCTGCAGTGGTTGCCTTCACCTGGATTTGTCTTATCTGCCTGCTAAACTCTTACTCATTCTCTGTCTCACTCAAACATCACCTTTTTTCTGACATTTACCAAGGCTAAAGGAAAAAGTTTTCTTTTTTTTCTCCTTTTTTTTTTAAATGAGAGACGCTTGGGCCTGTTTGGGAAGAGAGTAGAGTAGGAGAGATTGATAGTCTAGGATAATTGATGGAGCCCCGTCCAGGAGATGATAAAGGGTAAGATCAAAGCGCAGAAGGAAAGCATTGTACGGCTGCCCTTACACAGCCCCCGTGGATTGTAACCATTTGTTTGCTTGTAGCTCTCCCTGCTCCAAGGCAGTGGTGGCCCAAGCCACCATTGTCTCTTACTCAGATCCCTGTAATAGCCTCCACAGTGGTCTCCTTATTTCCACTCTTGCTGCACTTTAGAATAATCTCAACACAGCAGCCAGAGTGAGTCATAAAATGCAAGTCAGATTCTATCACTCTTCTGCTCAAAATCTCCCCATCCCTCTCCATGTAAACACCAGTGGGCCACTAGCTGCCACACTGTGTGCTCTGCTGTCTTGCCTTCGAGGGCCATATCACCTTCTAATACACTATTTAGATTACTTATTTATATGGTTTGTTTAAACTCCCCACTCCAACAATCACGTGAGCTTCTTGAAGGAAGTTTTGTCTATTTACTTTCCTGCTCTATCACCCGTAACTGGGACACATAGTAAGCCCTCAATAAATATTTATTGAATGAATGAGTGAATTGTCCTATGGATACTCACACATAAAAACAGTGTAGAGATTGAAAAACTCATAGAATTTGTGTCAGCCATGATTTTGGCAAGAATCTTAGTTATCTCTGATATAAGTCCCTTTCAATACCATTTTTGACTACTAAGGAAACTTTGTAAATGTGGATTACTCTCTGGTAATGCTATGGCTTATATGAGACTAAGACATTAAAGTTATCCTCACAAATCTCAGTTGATTATTTCTTAGTCTTTGTTTAAAATTAATGATCCTTAAGTTTGTTGTTTTCCTGAAAATACCAGCAGAATGATTTTAAAGTATGACTTTCTTATAAAACTTCATACGCAGAAAAATTACTCACTAAGAGAAAATAAGCAAAGTCAGCAAAATTTAAAATTTATATTTGGATAACAAGAAGAAATGGAAACAGCTCTTTACCTGTTTGCGTGTTTATGTTTTGATCGCTGCTGTGTATGAACTGCCATCATAATTTTTGTTCAGAAAGTTGAGCCCAGTTGGTATTCAAACTTTTTTCTTTATGAACTGTATTTTGCAGAAACTTATAATCCTAGCTGAAAGACTCGTTTGTATTTTAAATTTAGAAAAGCGTATTTTTTAACTGAGCCCATAATGGGCAGTGAAATCCTCTCTCTCTGACTGGTCCGCGGCACGGTATCCAATTTTTCTCTCTCGTGACACCCATGTACCAAGAGGACATTTTCATGCCAAAAGACACTTACACCTTCCCTGCCATGAAGAGCAGAGCGGGGGTGGCTTTGTGGGCTTTGGACAACATATCAGTGAAGTCAAGTCACACATTTCTCAACGCCAGTGTGCAAACAGGGGGAGAAGGAAAGCCAGAGCCTGTAAAAGGAATTCTTGGACAGCTTGAGGAGAGTATAAAATGTGCTCTATAATTTTCAGCCTCCTGCAGTGCAAATGATTAGTTAAAGAAACACTTTGAACCTGTTAGTTGTACATCTTTTAAGCCATTTTAAATTATGGAAAAGATAGTCCTCAAGAAATTAATTAAAGTTTTGGACAATAATGCAATCAGGGATATCTGTGTTTGCAGTCTTTTCTCTCTGCTTGCATACATCTTTCTCTGTCAAGTACATCAAACAGCTAATTAGCCCCATTTTAAGAGCTTCACTGCTCACATCACTTAAAAGGATCTCCAGGCTGCCTTCTTAGAGAGTTCACACTAACTGTGCATTGGTTTCCTGAATGCTTCATAGACTTAGAAAGAATCTATTCCCTCCACATTGGAGGAACTTTAAAACTAGATGGACTTTCTTTCCTGCAAATCAATTTTCTTTGTTTTCTCACTCATGATCAGCATTTTACAAATAATCTTGTAAGGGTTGATAAACCTATTTCACCTGGTATGTGCTTATTTTAGTTAAATACCCTTGGGTTTGCTGAAGACATCTGAAAAACATTAGAATGACTGCTTTTTATTAAGACATGTGGTACCAGAAAAAAATTACGAGAGACTAAAGTGTTGCTTTCATTTAGCATAAAGTGTTACCATGACAAAAGTTCGGTGTTTCAAATACCCATTTTAGAAATAACTACAGGTCACATGATCTACAGATATCACATGTTAGCACATGTTAAAAGTTATAACCATAACTAGAGACAGAATTTCTGACTCACAGCTTCCATTAATCTGAACTATCACATGTCATCTCAAGTTGACTATAAAAATAACTCAAGACGCCAGAGTGCTTCAATTAACAGCTGAAATATTGTGATATTTTAACACAGGTGATATAAAGAATCAGAGCCACAAATAGATACATGGCTGTGAGTTATAGCTATTTCCTTGCAGGTTTATTGTTGAGGGCAGATGAAGAGAATGCTTTCCCTTCTTGTAAGCCAATCAGGCAGGGTAGGGTGCTGGTGGGTGAGGGAGTGCGTGGAGGTGGATTACACTTACACGGTTTCTTGATCATCTAAATATATGTATGAATATTACCCAAGGCAAGAAAGGTGGCAGGTAGTTCAAGAACACCCAAGATGTTTGAAAGAGAGACTCTGTGGTATCTTGAGTGGAACAAAGTGCCCAGAGGAACCAAGTAAATATTTGTAAAGTAATAGCAACGATAATAGTAGACATCCATTGTGAGCTTGGTATGGTTTAAGCATGACTTTAAATGTTGTAAACATATATTTTTTTCCAGTTTGATTGAAATGAAATTGATATACTGCACTGTGTACGTTGAAGGGGTACAGCATAATGATTTGAATGTTCTAAATATATTAGTTCACTGAATATTTACAACTATCTTTTGAGGTAGGTACCATTAGTACATATTCTCATCAACTTACCAATGTAGAAACTGAGCTGTAGAGAGTTTATGTAACTTGCTCAAGGTCACACACCCACTAAATGGTGGATTTCATTTTGATGCCAGGCAGTTGGGCTGCATTCTTAAAATCTTGAAAAAAGAATAGAAGGACAAAATGATGAAGATAGGGTGGTAGAGATCGAGATGGGAAGGAAGGTGAGGAAAGAAGTAGAGGAGAAAGGAGACTAGATAGAAGCTAGGGAAAAGCTATTTGTTTAGGTGACACCTAATATTACAATTTTAATGGAAGGTCAGAATGCTTAAGGAGTAAAGGAAGGAATGGTGGGAAAAAAGATTTCCCCGAGGAGCGAGATATTTGACCTAGGCTTTTGAAGTGAATCATGCTGGATTTAAGACTTTTTTGCCTTAAAATTTCATTAAAACTTAACCCCTAACTAGTATTAATGCTTACTAAAGTATATTTTCAAACCAAGCAGAAAATGATTTCAACGAAAATAAATATTATGGTTTCAAAGGAGAGGGAATGAAAGCCAGGTTGATACATGAACTATCCAGATAAAGTGAAGAAAAATAAAAACACATGAACACTTAAAGTTTTGCTCTTATTTTACTAGGAGCATGTTCCTCAGTCCCTATATTTCAAAATTATGCAATTGACACTTTAAGGCTGGCCTCATGCAGCGTGCCTGTAAAGACCAATAAATAAGCTGTCTTCAATGCTCAGCAACAACACAAAAACAAAATATTTGTAGGGTGGCAGTTTACACAACTTGGACCTATTTTTTATTGTGTTCTCTTTGGCCAAATACATTTGTGCAAAATGAGTTTCCACTCCCTCTGGCTTTAGTGCTCTGAACTAGTGGTGTCTGGGCCTTAGGATGTCTGAGCAACCTATAGCCATGTAGGAGATTTGGGGACAGTTTGGGCTAGAGGTTACATTAATTGTCATTTAATACAACCATCTGACTTTATTTTCTTTTAGGCAATTTTTCTCTTTGTTACTTTTTAAATTTTTAAAAATATTTTTATTGAAATACAGTTGATTTACAATGTTGTGTTAGTTTCAGGGGTACAGCAAAGTGATTCGGATGTATATATATATCCTTTTTTAGATTCTTTTCCATTATAGGTTATTACAAGATACTGAGTATAGTTCCCTGTGCCGTATAGTAGGTCCTTGTTGGTTATCTATTTTACATATAGTAGTGTGCATATGTTAATCCCAAACTCCTAATTTATTCCTCCCTCCATTTTCCCTTTGGTAACCATAAGTTTGTTTTAATGTATGTGAGTCTGTTTTTTTTTTTAAATGAGTTCATTTGTATCATTTTTTAGGTTCCACATATAAGTGCTATCATATGATATTTGTATTTCTCTATCTGACTTACTTCACTTAGTATGATATTCTCTAGATTCACCCATGTTGCTGCAAATGGCATTATTTCATTCTTTTTTATGGCTGAGTGGTATTCCATTGTATATATGTACCACATCTTCTTTATCCATTCACCTTTCAATGGGCATTTAGGTTTCTTCCATGTTTTGGCTATTGTAAATAGTGCTGCTATGAACATTGACTTTAAAGTTGAGGAAATTCATGTCCTAGAAGGGAGGGTTATTTATTAATTCAATCAATCCACAACTATTGAGTGCCTACCACTTGCTAGACACTGTTGTAGACGTTGAGTCGGGAGATTTGTTCAATGTTACACAGCTAATGAGTGATGGTCAGGAGAGGCAAGATCTTTTGTCACTCCATTTGGTGCACTTTCCATTGAATCATGCAGCCACCCACTTTTGAGATTATTTTCTCAACTTGGCTTTGAAAATGCGTCTGATTATCTGGTTATGGTTATCCAATTTCTAGATGGTTGCTTCTTGCCATTTATTTTCTGGATATTTCCAGACTAGAAGCAATTTGTTACAAGGAATAACAATTCACTGCTGAGAGTTTGCCACTCCTCTTGGATTTTGCAGTCTATGTCCTATCACACAGTTTGGTACTAAATATAGCTTAAATGTGATATCAATAAAACTCTTGGGGATGTAGGTCCTAATTGCAGCATTTAGAATCTATCACTAATAGCAGATGGTTTTATTGCCCTTGGGATCTTTGCTGCCTCTGTTTGTATTTACGATTACATGATTAGTTCTTAAAAGAGTTTTGTAGCTCCAAACGAGAAGTTACCCAAGCGTGGTATGATTCGATCTTTGTTACAACATTCAAATTATAAGATAACTTAATTCAAACTTTCCCCTCAAGTTATTGTACTCCTGTGTCTTTTGGTGAACTGGGGGGAATCAGGATTTGAACTCCAGCTCTTCCCCCCTCTACTTGTGATTGCTGCAGCATTCTCAAGCATGCGGTTCACAACAGTGGGTGCACCTAATTTCCAGCTTCTTAGTACCAGCCTCTCCTGACTAGTCCCTTCACTGCATTGCCTACTGAACTCAAAGATCCTATTCTGACATATTAATACTATGATTCATTAACGTCTTTGACTATGTACTTTGAACCAGGGACTATTCTAAATGCAGGTACCACAACTATAAAAATTGCTAATCTCATGCTAAAAAGTTAGGGTCATACAAATTCTAATGAACCCGATGAAAGTAATTTTGATATACATTTTACCAGATCCGAACAATTATAAAATCACATTATTTTACCAGGCAACACATCTATAGTGGGAAATCCAAGCACTTTTATGTTTTTCATAGGCTTTATTATGGCGATTACATTTCCTGACCTAAGACTCTGACAAAAGGAATTTGCTTTCAATAGTGCAAAAGAAGACAAAATGAATACCTTAATCTGATTGTTTTCACAGGCTTCTTTTGTCCCCATGCCTATTGTTAAGTCTAAACTTGTGACAGGGTTCTCACATTGTCTTGCACATAAGACAACCTTATGAACATATCTAGAAAATATTCTGGAGTTAATGACATTCATTATAATTGCTTCATGATTACCTTTTGTGAATTCCTCTCTGAGATAAGACATTCCTTATAATCAAGATGCATGTATAGTGTTATAATCTAAAAATTAGAAATACCAGACAACAGAGTACATTCAATGAAGGACACTGAGAAAATGTCATGATTACTGAGTTCAGTCTGTGGTATTGTCTTCTGCCAGCAGTGACAGCAACACTGAAGCTCCATATCAAAATGAATTCTAAATCAGATGAATATATTCATTTTTGTTTTCAAGGAAAATCATAGTAAGGAAGACTGATTAAAAGAAAGATTTTATAATTCCAAGGACACATTCATCATATACTGCAAATATTACAGCAGAAGGGATTGACATCATGGTAGGTTTGCCTCAAATCCATTATCTTTCAGTTAATAGATACCAATCATGACGGAAATTTGAAACCCTAAAGTAATATATTAAGTTGTTCATGTGATTTGTAACTGGAATTCTTTATTCTGAATTTGGAGTGATAGTTATTATTTTATTTCCGGGATTGATGAGGCTCCTAGAATAGCTGAAATGATTCTGAAAGAAGCACATACTGAATAATAATAGTAATGTGATCAGATGTCAGTCTTTCATATTTCTAAATCCTTAAAGTAATAATTTACTAATCATTTCACTTCTAGTCTAGGTGAAGCACATTTATATTCAAGTTATTATGAGTCGTAGACTGCTCTGGCAATTTGTATGAGGAGAGTTTTGGTGTCAAGTATATGTAAGAGGGCTTCCCTGGTGGCGCAGTGGTTGAGAGTCCGCCTGCCGATGCAGGGGATGCGGGTTCGTGCCCTAGTCTGGGAGGATCCCACATGCCGCGGAGCGGCTGGGCCCGTGAGCCGTGGCCGCTGAGCCTGCGCCTCCGGAGCCTGTGCTCCGCAACGGGAGAGGCCACAACGGTGACAGGACCGCGTACCGCAAAAAAAAAAAAAAAAAAGCACATGTAAGAAAAAATTCTCCTCTCCCAATCCAGTTCATGCCACATCGGAAATGTAAATGAATTGACGTCATACAAGTGTTTCATTGATAATATACAACTAGTGAACGTATTAGTTAAACATTTGAAGTATATGTACCTGTAACTGAATGTCAGTAATCAGCAAAGGTTTGGAATGTTTGTATGTTTACAGCTCCTAGAATAAAAGATAAATGCAAATCTAGTTGTGTAATCAGTATATTGTCTCATTTTCATTTCTGGATAAAATATATTTGATGAAAAATAATAAGCTGCTCTTGGTAGAATACTTTGACTTCCATTCGAAAGTATTAATTTATTCCTTAGTATTTCTTTCATTTTGAAGTATACTGTTTTAAAAATATGTCCTAGTGATCTTTCCATCTCAGTGTTTATAAAGGGACATTTTAAAAATAAGGGCAAAGTATTCCACTGTATAGATACACAATTATTTATTTTAACCAGGTTCCTATATTATCACCACTTAAGTTGTTTCCAATCTTTAGCCATAAGAAGTGATGCTTTAATAAATAACTTATACACATATTGTTTTCTCATGTGCAAGTATGTCTGTCTCTCAATACATTTCCAGAAGTGAGATAGCCGAATCAGAGTATTGTTATTTTGTTAAATTTGTTATTTTGATAAATATTTCTCAATTGATCTCCATGAGATTTTTTTTCTATTTCACACTCCTTCCAGAAGTGTATGAGCCACGTATTAAAGACTTACCAAGAATGTTTGTCCAACTTTTGGATTTTTGCCCATCTAAGAAGTGAAAATGGTATCTTAGTGTAGTATAGTTTTAATTCGAATTTCTTATTAACAACGAAGTGAACCCCCTTTCAGATGTTTGAGAGCTATTTGTACTTCTTTTTTCAATATAAATCCTCTTTATGTCTGTCTGAATCATAGGATCAGACACAAAAGCTATAAGACTGAGTTTGAGGCATAGTTTTGCTTAATTATAATGGCGTATTTGAAATGACAATGTTATTTGATTCCTATTCAAATAAGCTAGCATTCTTATTTAATGTCTAATGGTAAATATCTAAGTTTGCATTTCAGCTTCACTCTTCCCTAGTAGTGATTTTGAGCATGTTACATGATCTCAGTCTTAGTGTGCACGAGGAGTAAAATGTGGCTATTAATAATCATAATCACATAGTATTGTTGACTATTAAATTAAATAGTGTAGTAAATTGTTTAGGATAATACCTGCCATATCCTAAGCAAATACTGAGTAATCAATGATAAACAGTATCAATAATAACTAAATAATAGATATAGGTGATTAAGGATATTTATCATTGAACAAAGCTAAAAGTTTGTAAAAAAGTGAAATTTAGAAACTTATCACATTTTTTAACAATCAACATTCAGGTTGTTAAATTTAATAATAAAATAATTAAATTGTATGATACCGAAAAGTGTAATCTAAATTAATGCCTAACTTTCATAACTGAAAAATGGTACTATATATTCAAGAATTTAATTAATTAATCATATAACTTATGTTTTTCCAATTTTTGATGCACATTAAAGAAATGGTATTTCCTTGAAAAAACTATTCATGGAATCACCTGATGACTTTTAAAGTATCATTCATTTAAAAATTAGAAATATAATAAAAATTTTTGATCCTGATTCATAAAAATACTTTTAATATCACAGCTAATTACATACATAAATGCATACGTATTCATACACACACATACACACACACACACACACACACACACACACACACACAGCAGAAAGAAAATTTCATGAACAAAATGTAGCTTTTCTATGTGGATTATGCTCTGACCTGTTCTATTCAATTTGAACCCATTTTATTTCATGTTTTTGAAGTGATGGTCATGAGGACCACGTTAACTAAATTTGATTTCACAAACTAGTAATGGTTTTATGACCTGTAGTTTGAACAGAGTGCCCTAGTGTGCATCTTAGAGTATGTTAATAATTACAATAAAAATTTCTATTATAAACTAAATTTGAAAACCTTTGTCTTTAATAAAGTTAAATAGGTTTCTCTCATGAGAAGACTTCCCAGGGTTTAGTATCCTAGGTATGACTTTCCCAGAAGAGGCTCGATATAAAATACAGCATTTTCTAATTGGATAGGAGAATGTGGAATGGAACAGATCATCTTTTACTCTTTCTTCCTTTCTTCCTGCCTTCCTTTTCTTCTTGTCTCCCTATTTTCTTTCTTCTTTTCTGCCTTCCTTTATTTCTAGGAACTGCCTTCATGGAGTAGTTTAAAGGAAATATGCTACATATGTTTAAAAAAAAAATCTCAGGTTATTTTTGGCTATGACAGATCTCATTTTTTTTGCATTTTTCATTTGCCCAAATCACATATTTCCCTGTGTGAACTTTGAATTTGTCAAACAAAATTGCTCTAATTCTCTGACAGCATCAACTCTTCATCCCGTTATTTTTTCTCATCTGACACACTTTGCTCTCCTATTCCCTGAGTAGGATAGTCATAAATTGCACATACTGCATATGTTCACATTATAAAATTACATCTATGTTACAAATAAAAATGTACTGTTCAAACCCTTTAGTCTATTTAGATGCCAGCCATGTTTACTGAGTTTATTTGATGGTATTCTACAGATCAGAGAAATATTTATGTTGTTTAAATCAACTAATAATTACTATTTATTTGTACAGCAACAGAAAATAGAGAAATAAAAGGTCAGAACTAACATTTATTGAGTGCCCACTATATACCCATGTCATTTTCTTCACCAATGTTAAGTCAGTTAATTTTTGCTACATAAAAAACAACCACAAAGACTGGCGATTTAAAATAGCAATGGTTTATTATTTTCCACAATTCTACAGGTTGGCTGGGTTTAACTGGATAATTCTTCTGTTGGTCTTGCCTGCAGCCATGTGGCAGCAATCATCTGGCACCTCAGCTGTGGCTGGTGTGTCTAAATGACCTCAGCACATATCTGAGGCCTTGATGTAGCCTCTTGACTGGGTCTCTTTTTCCATGTGGTCTAATAATTCAGGACTTCTGAGGCTAAGGCTCTAGAATTCTCAATTCTGCCACATTTTATTGTTCAAAGCAAGTCACAAGGCCAGCCCAGATAGAAGGATTCTACCTCTAGATGAGAAGAGTTAAAAAATATTGTGGCTGGGCTTCCCTGGTGGCGCAGTGGTTGAGAGTCCGCCTGCCAATGCAGGAGACACGGGTTCGTGCCCTGGTCCGGAGGATCCCACATGCCGCGGAGCGGCTGGGCCCGTGAGCCATGGCCGCTGAGCCTGCGCATCCGGAGCCTGTGCTGCACAACGGGAGAGGCCACAACAGTGAGAGGCCCGCGTACCGCAAAAAAAAACAAAATCAAAAACAAAAATATTGTGGCTGTGTTTCCCAATATACCACATATGATATCCTTATAAGAATGTTGTAATATAGGTAGAAAGATTAAGGATTGTTTTAAAGCAGAAACCTCAGAGGGAGTTGGAGTAAAAAGCATCTATTCCTGCTGAGAAAGAAGTGGTAGCTTGTAAAATACATAATGTGGAGTAAACAATTGACCATATTCTATGCTAAGTTTTACTCATTTCTGTTAATTTTTAAAAATTGTTTAAGGACAAAGAGGTATGATTCATTTCTCCTTTTGTGGGACTAACTGTAGCATAGTAGAAAAAGCATAACCTCTAGAATTATAGAATATGGATTTGAGCACTGGCTCCTCCTATGACCAGTTATGTGGTTTAAAGCTAGCATAACACAAATCAAATTTTCTTCAGAAGGATCCAGGTGAAAACTAAAGAAAATAATTTTGGAATAGTATCAGCATTCGATAAATAATACTCATCTCTCCTGTCTTCTACTCTACCACTTTGCACTTTGTTAATACCTGTTTAAACAAAGCAAACCAAAATGCTAGACTCCAAACTGCTTTTCTCTCTAGCCTTTGCACTGCCTGGCTTAAAGTACAACATAAATAAAGAAGGTTATGTGATACATTTTTTTCCCTTCTATTTAAAATGTGATGGTAGCTAGAAGGGAAAGAGAAGAATGTTAAACTATTCTTTTCAAAATGAGCAGAAAAGCACCATTAAAAAATCAACAAGTCATACAGGAGTTTTGACTGTGTATGTATATGTTTGTTGGGAAATGGTAATTAAACTTTGAATTATACATGCTGTGGACGATCGAGATACTAAATGTTTTAAAAATCCGACAAAACACAATTTAATTTGAACGATAACAACTAGCATTTGTAATACCTCTAGAGGAAGCCTAGGACTTACCCAAAACTTTGGAATCATTGGACATGAGGTCACACCACCAGCACTCCTACTGAGAGAAATGGTGAAAAGATATTGGGACTTAAATTTAATTTTTCTAACCAAAAAACAAAATGAAATATAAGATACACAACTTCGGGGTAAGGGGAGAAGAAAGGCTTCAGATAGACATCAAGATGCCTCTAAGGCAGAAGGCAGTGAAGTTACTTGCTGGGTCTACCTTCTGAGAAGCTTATTCAGGATCTTTGTAAAGGAAGCCTTTCATGTATGATGGTCTTGTCTTTCCAAATATTTACTTCTATCTACTGCTCTTCCAGGGTTGTGCTGTGGATACTGTGACTGCGACAGTGCCAGGGTTGGTTAACTCATTTTTGCCAGGACCATTATTAATCAAGCAAATAAATTCAACAACTGTTTGAGGGAAAAAAAGTCACGGAGAAGGAATAACAATGAAAGAAACATTGGCCCAAGAGATTGTCAAAAGATATAGGAAGTCTGATGAGACATCCAGGAAGTCTTATGAAGGACACGCCCAGAAAAAAGAAAACACTTTGCTCCGGTCACCTTAATTTATGATTGCCCGCTATCCCCCCTCCCCAGTCAATGTGGATGAGAGGCAAGCCAAGGTTACACTTAATTTTTTCAAGTCTCAGAAGATCTCTCATAAAATATTTTTAACTGTCCTAATTCAAAGAAGTGCTAGTATATTAAAAAATTACTAGGGATTCAAAAGTGATCCTCAATCCAGGCAAGGCAATGAAAATAATTTGATTTTTAAAGACATGAATAAGAGCTACATAGCTCTGTTAAATAGCCACTTCCTATATCCTGGCAATAGCCACAAACACAAAATATTATAGCCTCACCTCTAGTTTTTACTATTGACTCTTATAGACATATGGTTTGCATCATGTACAAGTAAATGATATTGATGCCCTTTTATTAAGGTTTTTTTTTTTTTTTCTTTTTGCAGTTTCAGTCCTCTTTTGGAATACATCTGTATGCAGGGTGTCCGGTAATATTGAGAGTCGTACCTTCCATGGTTCTTTGCCATTGCATGATGAAATGCTCTATTTATATTAAAATGAAGGTGTCCCTAGGGGAGAGAGACATAGAACAGAATGAAACAACAAACAGAGCTTTAGAGACTGAATCCGTGAAGTGACAGTGACGGCAAAATGGTAGGTAGCTCTTGTTACCGAGGGACCCAGAGGAATGCAGCAAGACTTACAGCGTGAGCCACACTGGCGTGGACTTGACAGCTCTCGTAGGTTTAAGTACTCACAATCCAGCAGTTAATCAGATAATTTTTCATCTTGCACATCTTGACTTGGTATGTCATTGAAATAATATGTTGTTGGCCGAGGGTCGGGGGGACTTTTGTCTCCTCCTGTTAATTAAATGCAGCATTTTTTCAGATTATTGTATTTCTTCATATAATTGAACTCAGAGCAATATTGTGATGCAATGTTCTGTTTATTCCAGGTAATGAGATAGTAAGCCATGAAAATCACATTAACTTTAATGTGATATGATATCCAGATATCCAAAATATGATACTTTTACTTTTCTTTCTCTTATCCAAAAGAAAGAAAAGGAAAAATATGTATTGAAGTACTAAATTTCCCTCCTTGAAGACCAATTTTCCTGGTAATGGAATGGATGCAACAGGGTTTCCTTGGAATCGCTGATGCTATGCAAACATGTGTCCACAAGCAGAGCGGCCAATGAATGAAGTGAAGAAAGACTTGGGTTTTCCCTTTCACTTTACTCTTCAGGTACATAATCTTGTGAAAGTGATTTTACCTCTTTTGATCCAAGTTCATTATCTATTAAATATCATACTGGATTAGGTGATCTCTGTTTCTTTCCAGAACTAAAACCTTAATAGAATTTCAGATTGAGCAAAAATTCAAAATATTATTTATAAGAAGAGCTCAAAATTGGTCATTGTCTGGGCGCTTTATTGAGATTACCTGGAAGTTAAGAATCACCATATAAGCAAAAACACACATCCAGGCTATTATTTTGTGGCCTCAGTTGTCTATGTATTCAACATGGTTTCACTGAGAATTTTGGAGAAGGCTATGTGCTCTCCATCAGTTAATCTTTGAGTACAGAAGAATTGGCCTTTAATTCAGGTATAGGTTCTTCTCTGGTCTTTTATTATTTTATGAGAGATGGAAACCCCCCACCAAATCAGCTGTTGGTTAAGATGTGTAGGTCCATATTTAACCGTGAATATAAATGATCTGAATTCTGAGTGCTTGTCAAAAAGTGTAATTTCAAACTCATTGCTTCCCAATATCTAGCAAAAGATCTGCAGATGGAAACAGTATACAGAAAGGATTGCTTAAGAGATGAAATCATCCATTATTCCACACTTTAAAATCTACCACTAGATTTGGTCAAATCAGAGGACAGCTGTATACCTGGATGATATTGTATTGACCCCCATAGAATTGCCTTTGCTGAAATGTTGTTTTTGGAAGAATGCCAACAACACTATGAAACTTGTCATTGTGCCTACTCTAAAAGTGCAGTTGAGGGTGTAAGCCAGTGTATTACATGGTGCTGGTTTTATGAGGACCTTGGGGAGAAATTTCTGTCGCATATTAGTAACAGCAATAATTTTGCTTCTCCTAACAACTGTTCTGATTTTATCTTATATTTCTTGTAAACTGTGTAACTGATCAGGATTCTATTTTCCCACTGACTGTTAGAAATCTTAGGGCCAGATTTGCCGCCCACCAGTAGTAAGTCTTTATGGTATGAATTTTTTAGAGGTCTCATTCCTGGCTCCGTTTTATGACCCTACCAATATTTTTCTTCCCTTTATCTCCCCTACTTTTAATTCAAGTTATCCCTTTATTTTATTTTTCCTTTTAATCTGACAAAAACATTTCTGAAACTAGGTGAGATATATAGATCTATCTATCTATCTCTATATCTCACCTATATATAAAAATAAATATATATTTATTATCACGGATTTATGATTCCATAGGCTGCTGAGAGGGTTCTCTACTGGTTTCTTTTATGCTCACTCTTGTGACTGCATTTAACTGCAGGTTACTTGCACAGGAAGGTTCCAGATGACCTCACTCATGTTCGGTAGTTGGCTCTATCTTGTAGGATGCCTCAGTTCTTCTTTATAGGGTCTTTCATCCTCCAGTAGGCTAGACTGATTTCCTCCCATGGCAGTTCCTGGGCACTTTTTCAAGAAAAAGAAGATAGATGCTCCAAGACCTCTTGAGGTTTAGGCTCTGGAACTCAGGCAATGTTATTTCTGTTGCAGCCTATTGAGAATCAATATGGCCAACCCAGATTCAAGTCACAGGGAAATTAACTCTGTCTCCTGTCAGGAGAAGCTGCAAATGAATTGTGGACATGTTCAATGTACCATAATAATATTGCTCACTGAAATGAGAGGATTGTGTCCTGACCGAGTGTGTTGCATGTCTTTAAAAACTTGCTTCCCCTGTGGGGATAGCTGGTCTACAAAAAGTTGCTGCAATCTGCTCCTCCAGGCTCAGCTCTTAAAATCTTGCTTCCACCACTAATACTGAACCTCAGCTCTCATCTGTTTCCCCAGGATTCCTGCTATTTTTTACCTTGTCCTTCTCTATGAAGTCACTTCTCGTGAAGATTTGAATGTTCTGTCCATTTCATTGAAAGGGTTATGGGTAAATTGTTCCCCCATAAAAGGATATGTTGAAGTCCTAAGCCCCAGTACCTCGGGATGTTACCTTATTTGGAAATAGGGTCTTTACAGAAGCAATCAAGTTGAAAGGAGGTCTTCCCGGGCCCTAAACAAATATAACAGGTCTTATAAAAAATAGGACATTTGGACAAAGAGACACACAGAGGGAAGATGATATGAAGAGACACAGGAGAAGTACGTGTGGAGATCAAGCATTGGAATGATGCATCTACAAGCCATGAAAAGCCATGCCAAAGCCATGCCAAAGATGCCAGCAAATCACCAGAGGCAAGGAAGAATTTTCCTACAGGTTTCAGAGGGAACATGGCCCTGCTTCTTGCCACCTCAATATTGGATTTCTAGTGTCCAGAACTGTAAGCCAGTTTCTGTTGTTTTGAGCTACCCAGTGTGTAGGACTTTGTTTTGGCAGCCCTGGCAAACTAATACAGACAGTTCTTCGTGGAATTCCAAATCTTCAACTGCGTGGACTACTGTCTACATACCAACTGGTTTCTATGTCAGTTCATTCTCCTGAAAGGCCAACTTAAATATTACATCTGTGTCTCTGATTTGTCATACTTGAGTCATTGCCTGGCCCTTCAAGAATATGTCCTGGTAACTCACATTTTACAATATTTTTAGTCCTTAGAGTCTAAATCTCAGAAGAAAGCAAAGGTTTAATTTTAATAGAATATAAATTTCAATATTATTAGAACTGATGGCCATTTTCAGCAGTAACCTGATGAAAGACCTACTGGGGAATATCTATATCTTAATACCCAATGATAGGCAGATTCCACAAAGGTGGTGACATAGAGTTTTGTCTTAAGAAAGTAATTAGGGCTTCCCTGGTGGCGCAGTGGTTGAGAGTCCACCTGCCAATGCAGGGGACGCGGCTTCGTGCCCCGGTCCGGGAGGATCCCACATGCCGCGGAGTGGCTGGGCCCGTGAGCCATGGCCGCTGAGCCTGCCCGTCCGGAGCCTGTGCTCCGCAACGGGAGAGGCCACAGCAGTGAGAGGCCCACGTATCGCAAAAAAAAAAAAAAAAAAAAAAGTAATTAAAAGAATCAGCAACATCTAGAGAAATCAGAAAACAAATTTGGCATGACTAAAAATTATTACAATATTATAAAAGACAAAATAATAAGGAAAAGCATATTTGGTTTCCCACAGCTTTCCTTGCATATCACTTAATTTTTTAAATGGATTTTTCCCCAAATTCACACTATCAAAAGGAAGTAGCTTATTGGCATTAATCTATAGAATATTTTATGCCTCTACAAAAGTTGGAATGAATAAACTGAGAGGATTCATTGAGGTGGGAGAACCAGGTAAAATTATCACTTCCATCATAGTATAAATAGAAAAGGACTCTGCATAAGCAGTGAGACTTCTGAATGAAGAAAAAGTCATTTTATTAGAGCTGAAAACATGATGAAAGAGTTAGCATGGCTTATCCTGGCATAGGTTAAGCCCAAAGCAAACCTTCCAACTATTGTTGAATTACAAGTTTAAAAATCTTCAGAAAGTTTCCTTTAAGTACATATATTATAAAATGTAAGTTTTGAAGAAAAAGTTATAAGCTAAGAAACTTTTCCTATAATCTTATTAAAGCGCAAATGTTTAATTTAATATTTAAAGAAACATAATAGTGTTTTCATGGAGATATGTTGAAATAAACTTCTTCATATTTTTAGTTATTTGGCATTAATACATATGACAGTTAATGTATGTAAGTATTAATATACTGTGATGTCTGTGTGAGTTCCCTTCAGATGTTTTCATAGTATCATACTAATTACACAAATCTACTTTTATAAAAATTTGGTGTATCAATTTTAGGCATGTTATTTATTTATTATTACATATTTCATTCTAGAAATCCACATTAAATCATATTTCTTAAAGATCTACATGTTCCCATCACTTCACATTTGACCTTAACTCAAAAATTATATTTGAATAATTTTTTTCCTTAAAATATATTGCCACGTATTCCTTTCTCTCTACCACCTACCCCTCACACATCTCTCTCTCTCTCTCATACGCGTGCGCGCACACACACACACACACACACACACTCTCTTATTTTATTTTACATAGAAACATAATCTATCATGACATTACATGCTGGGTTTTCCAGAGCTTTGTCATCAGATCATGACATTATTACCTCACATTTAATTAATCAATTAATTTGCATATTTGGAGGGCAAAGATTCAGAGTTTTTTGAAACGTTTATTATTATAGTGGAATCTGAGGCAGCTTCAAATAAAAACATTAAATTACTTGTTGTTCCATGTTCATGATCTTCCATTCAACCTAAAAGGCTTCACTGCATTCAACTGAGCACCTTTAAATAAGCACATAACTAAATAAAACACATAACTGTTAGTTTAGAAAAAAAATCCCAATAACAAGCGGTGTTCTCCGTATTGACATACAGTAATTCCATTCCCTGTAACTGAGGTCCCTTCCATGACCTGGAATTGGTGTGGAAAGAGGGGGGACAGATGGCCTTGGAAACTGCCACCTCTGGGAGGATGGGAAAAGCTGAGTTGTTTTCCCAAAAGTCTCTCCTTCCTCGTCACGGACATTTAGTAAAATCTAGTCAGAACTAATAGCCTTCCTTATTTATGCTACCACCTTATAACTGTAAAGAATTTCCGATAATTAGCTTTTAGGAATTTTGAGATTCTGTTGAATAAGTATTCTGTAATTTAAAAGTGACTGAAATGTTTAGAGAGAGAACAGTAGCTAGATATGTGATGGGGAGGTAGATAGATGGATCAGCAGATATTTTAGTTGTAAGATCACAGGTAGCAAAACATCATTAAGAACACAATTGTCTTAGAAATTTAATAGTGCAGATGCCATTATAACAAAATGTGTTCAGGAAAAGTTTCCTGTTTAGTCAAGTGTTACCCTCAGCCATTCTGGTTTGTTCTCCACAAAGCAGGGAACAACGTTCTCCCTGTAGCCCTGGAACCGTATAACATAAAACTGTAGATCCAAGAAAATGTCAATTGCTAGCTCCCTTCCCACTAACTCACTTGTAACCTCTGGGAACTCTCTTAACCTCATCTGTAAAATGGGGCTAATAACATTGACCTATTTTATTGGCGGCTGGGAGGTTTGGCAGTGAATGTTTGAGAAGCACTTTAAAAATACAAATGGAAAGTGAAAAAAAAATAGGAGAGGTCATGTAGGTGACAGCAGAAATGCACACAGTATTTGAGGTGAACCAGGTTAAACAAATATGCAGCTGAGACCCCTGAGTAAGAGGTGATTCCATGTGGTGGGCAATTCACGCTCTTTCTCTTCAGAGGCAACAGCATGTTTATGAAGCATTAGATCAGGCAGCACCATTAGGAAGGGGGTTTTTGATTCCCAGAGAATAGTAATTTCATTAGCAGTGGCTCTCAGCAAAAGTTTAGCACTGTATACAATTTTGAAAATGTAAATGCAAAGGGAGCTACACTGGAAAGGGAAAAAAAAAACCCTCAGAGACAAAAACATTGCATTTTTCTGCATAGATGCAAAAATACACAAGGATTTGAAAGCTGCTTGGAAGTCTGAATGTTGAGTATCAGTATGGGATCATCAAGAAGGAAAATCACCCCTGACACAAGTCAGGGATGGCTAATTGAGGTAAATATATTCACTGAAGGCAGAGATTAGCAAGTAGACAGAAATATTCCCATAAGCATCTCCATGTCACAATAACTACAATTTGGAGCACCTATTCTGTGTCAGACATATACTAAATACTTCAATAATTTCAATTAACCCTCTCAGGGTTACTACAGGGTCAGTGGTATTATCCTCGTTTTACACACGAGGAAACTAAAGTTCAAATAAATTGTTTAACATCCTCAAGATCACAAATTTAAGAAGAGACCCAACCGGGATTTGCACCAAAGTCTATCTAATTCTCAAGCCCAACATTCTTCCATTATAAGTACGGATGCTTATCCCAACCCACCATCCAGAGACAAGGCAGGTATTCAGAGAGAATCAAGGCCCAGATAAGCCTTGATTATGCAGAAGCAGGTATCTCAGCAAAGCATTTGTAAGACTTTCACTTGTAATAGACTGTATGTGTGTGTCATTTGCCTTTTAAAAGTACATTATCACAGTATGATATACATATACAAAAATGCATAACTCATAAGTGTATAATGCCTTGAATTTTTACAAACTGAACACCCCTGTAACCAGAACTCAGATCCAGAAACAGAACATTACCAGCGCCCAGAAGCCTCCGGGGACCCCTTTGCAGTCACTATTCCCCCAAAGGGTAATCCCTATCCTGTCTTTGAACAATGCAGGTTAGTTTTGCCTGTTCTTGAATTTAGTGTAAATGGAATCATAAAGAGTGTATTCTCTCATGCCAGACTTATACTCAATTTTTGTTTCAACCAGTTTATTGTGTGTAGTTGTTGTTAGCACTTCTCATTGCTGATAATATCTCTTGACCGGACTGTAAGATAGCATATTTATCCATTTTACTATTGGACATTTGGATAATTTCCAACTTGGGACTAATAGGAATAGTGTTGCTATGAATATCTTATCTATGTTATTTTGGTAAACACATATATGCATTTCTACTGGACATTTACCTAGAGCAGAATTTGTACATCATAAGGTATGTGTGTGTTTAAAACTAATTGTACAGTTTTACAAAGTGTTTGTACTAATTTATACTCCCATCTTCAATGCATGAGAGCTCCAGTTCCTCAACAGCCCACCAACATTGGTATTTCCCTTATTTTTTTCACGTTAGTTTTGATAGTTTATGTTTACTGTTATTTCCCTCTGCATCTTGGAGAAATATTTTTAAACAAAAGCAAAGACTGCTTAGTTATCTGATTAGCAGAATTCTAATGCAACAACTATTTTTGTCCATAATTTCAGTAGGCATAACCTCCATGACTAATTTTGGTGAGGCTAAAATCCCTGTTGGAAATGATGGAGAATTTTCTTTTTTGGATTTCCTTTTTTACAAAATAATATATACACTAATGATCTTTCTTCAGTGGTGAAGGGCCACTTCACCTTTGACCTGAGTCCCAGAGAGTTTATAAAATTTATCTGATTATTTCTTACAACACAGAAAGCAAAATACCACATAGAAGCCTTTCTGCTTATGGTAGCAATAAGAGGAGGAAGAGGAAAATGGATAATCCACAGAGTGCCTCTGAAAGTAATAGATTTTCTAATTGTCCGAAGGGTTTTGCCATTTCTCTGTTCTGTGTCTCCATGTAGTTTGATGGGTAATGTGAAATTTGATTCTGTAAGAGATTCCTGATGAAGTTAAATCAGAGAACACATAGCATGTGTTCAGTCTCTGATCAAAGGACTGGAAATGGGTAGTCATGGATAGAGAGGGGTGTTGTACAAGGAGTCTTGAACTATTAGTCAGGAGACTTTAGTTCCATTCTTGGTCCCACCATTTGCTTTGTGACCTTAATGTGGTTCTTTAACCTCTTAGGGTCTGATTTTCCTTGGCTGTAATCATACAACTTCTAAGGCATGTTTCCCAGAATAAGGAACATGTTCATTCGTATTTCTGGATTCTACCCTATGAGAACTGATTCATATTTTATGGAATGGGGCTCTAAAATTAGCCTTTGAAAGCACACCAGTGAGTCTGCCTATTGAAGTTTGAGATCCACTGCTCTAAGATAGCTTCCAGAGCAGCATTTTCCAGACTTTCCTCAGCATAAACATGATCAAGACTGTTGATTAGAAACATAGATATCCAAGCCTTCACCATGACCCCAGACATTCTGATTAGTAAGTCTTGATGAGTCTTATATGTATGAACAAGCTCTTTGAGGATCCAAATGATCAAGCAGATCTGAGGGGCACTTTCCTTTTATTCTTTAAACTAGTAATTTCCAAACTTCTTTCTCCATAGTCCCTGGAATTCCCATTAAGACCCTCAGGGGCTGACTTCAAATACTATCGATTAATTTTGCCTGTTTTTGAACATGACACAGCTGACTCATTCAGTATACACTCTTGTATCTGGCTTCTTCTGCTCAGCATTACACTTGAAATCCACTCATATTATTCTGTTATATAAAGTACATTCTCTTTAGAGTATTTCATTGTGTGGCTATGCCATTTTGTCTATTGAAGAGGGGCATTTCTAGATTTCAGATAGTGCAAACAGTTGCTGCTATAAACATTCTTTAACATGCCTTGTGGTGAACTTATATTTGCATTTCTGTTGGGTATATTCTTAAGAGAGGATTACAGAGCCTTGGAATGTAGCAGATACGGTTGGTTTTTGAAGATGCTGTCAGATCGTGTTTCAAAGTGTGTGTACCAGTTTCTATTTCCTCAGCAGTGTAGAACTCCAGTTGTTCCACATCATTACCACCACTTGAATGGTTTTTGTCTTTTAGCTTTTGTCGATGGGTGACTAGGTGGGGAGTTATTTAGTGGCATCTCATTGTTTAATTTGCACATCCTTGTTAACTAATGATATTAAGCACTTTTTCTTATGTTTATTGACCATTTGAATATTTTCTTTTGTGATGTACCTATTTAAATCTTTTGCCCATTTTGTTTGTTTTATGTTTATCTATTCCTTCTTAAACACTCTTCCTTTCTTTATGTAGATCTGAGTTTCTGACATATGTCATTTCCCCTTGCTCTGAAGAACTTCTTTTAACATTTCTTAAGGTAGGTATACTTGTGACAAATTCCCTGAATTTTTCTTTGTTTGAGAAAGTATTTCTGCTTTGCTTTTGATTGGTAATTTCACTGAATACATAATCTCAGTTGATGTTTTCTCCTATTAATATTTTAAATATTTTGTTTCACTTTCTTCATACTTGCGTAATTATCTGTAAAGAAATCCGATATAAATCTCTTTCTTTACAGATAAGATTTTTTTTCTCTGGCTTCTTCCAAGATTTTCTCTTTGTCTTCAATTTTCTGCAGTTTAATATATTTTCCCAGGCATAGATTTTTTGGGGTACTTATCCTGCTTAGTGTCCTCTGAGATATCTGGATCTGTGGTTTGGTGTCTGTCATTAATTTTGGAAAATTCTTAGTCATTATTATTTCAATTATTTCTTCTCCTTACTCTTTTCTTTTCTCCTTCTAGTGTTCCTATTAGATGTATGTTACATCTTTTGTAATTGTCCCACAGTTTTTGGATATTCTATTCTATTGTTGTTGTTTTTTCTCCATCTTCTTTCTCTTTGTTTTTCAGCTTAGGAACTTCGTACTGATGTATCTTCAGACTCACTGACTCTTTCTTCAGCCACATCCAGTCTACAGGTGAGCCCCATTAAAGGTATTCTCCATTTCTGTAACAGTGATTTTGATATCTAGCATTTCCTTTCAGTTCTTTCTTAGAGTTTCCATCCTCTGCTTAAACTACCCATCTGTTCTTGCCACTGTCCACTTTTTCCATTAGCATATTAAAACTTACTTAAATTCCCAGTCTGATAATTTCAAAATCTCTGCCATATCCGAGTCTAGTTCTGATGTTTGTCTCTTCAGACTGTGTTTTTTGCCTTTTAGCATGACTTGTAAATTTTTATTGAAACTTGGACGTGACGTATCAGGAAAGAGAAACTGAGGTAAATAGGCCTCTAGTGTAAGGTTTTGGTTATATGGCTGGCAGTTATATGGTGCTTCCTGTTTGCTTTAGCTGTGGTGTCACAGGCTAAAATTTCCTCTAGTGTCTTTGTTTTTGTTTTCCATGTTGTCTTTGGGTTTCTCTAAAGACTCCTTAGGGAAACCTCAGGAACTGAGGCTTGCAGTTCTTTTAGCTTTAATCCTCTGAGTGAGGTGTGGGGCAGGGGGAAAACTCTATAGTCTTATGATTAGGTCTCAGTCTTTCTGTCTCTTGTTCCACATTGAAGGCTAGAAGAGCTGGAGTTGGGTATTTCCCTTTCTTCAGGTCAGTTAGGTTTTGGGAAATAGTTTTCTTTGAGGGCAGGCCTTGTTAAGGAAAACAGAGAGTTCTGAGCATATTTTGAAATGATTACTTTTCCTCTCCCCCTGCCAGAAGTAGGAGGAGATTTTTCTCTGATCTTTAGGTTGGAAGGATTTATAACTTTCCTCAGGTTGTAACTTTATGGCTTGTCAAAGCAGAAATAATTCTGTAAATATTCATCACATATTTTTAAAATGTATTTTTGGTAATAATTCTCTTGACTATTAGGTAGAAAGTCCATATATTATTTAAATCTATGATCTTTTTGAAAGAGAGAACATGAGGTACAAATGTACACTGGTTTTTGTTTTTTTTTTTTTTTGGTTGCATCTGATCTTAGTTGCAGCATGCAGGATCTTTGTTGAGGCATGTGAGATCTTTCATTGTGGTGCATAGTCTCTTCATTGCGGCATGCGGGCTTCTCTCTAGTGTGGCATGTGGGCTCCAGAGCATGCGAGCTCCGTAGTTGTGGCCTGCAGGCTTAGTTGCCCCACAGCATATGGGATTTTAGTTCCCTGGCCAGGGATCAAACCCATGTCCCCTGCATTGGAAGGCGGATTCTTTATCACTGGACTGCCAGGGAAGTCCCACAAATGTACACTTTGATGGGAGAGGTGAAATGCTCTAAATAGCTTAAGCATTCTAGATACTAATTCCTGTTTATAATTTAGTTTTGGATAACAGATTTTAAGCAATCTTTCCTCCACTTAAAAATAGAACCATTTGAAGAAGTCTCTATCTGTAAAGATATAAAATAGAGAGATATCAACTTTAATTAAGCTTTTGTCTATATAATTCCCTTAAGATAAAAAAATCACAGGAATTTTTAGTTTTTGTTCATTGAATACATTATGTAAAATAGAGGCTTTTGCTCTATAAAATTAGATTATTTTATGATGTTACACAATTTGGAATTAGTGAAGACCAAGAGTTATTTAATTATAAATTAGGGAAATCAGTTCTCTGTGTAAGCATTAAAAAAAAAAACAAAAAAACTAATAATAAGGTAGAAATCTGTTTAAAGATACATGTTAAAGGAAACACATGTGCTTTAAGACCTCCAAACACATTATGGAGAATACTGCAGTAAAACTAGTTTTAAGTAGTTAATAAAAATATGCAGCTGTTTAAATAATAGGACTTCCAGACTTCAGATTTATGAGTTTAGCTTTCTTTTTTTTTATTATTGTCTTTTCAATAGTTTGGTTACTATCCCAAGTAATTCATTAGCTTAACTTATTCTTTCTCAAACAAAGATATATAAGTTTTGATCAGTCCCTCCCATCAGGAAGCTTGCACAAGCCTCTTAGATAACTCATTCACCAGAGGGCAGACAGCAGAAGCAAGAAGAACTATAATCTTGCAGCCTGTGGAATGAAAATCCCATTCACAGAAAGATAGAAAAAATGAAAAGGCAGAGGGCTATGTACCAGATGAAGGAAAAGATAAAATCCCAGAGAAACAATTAAATGAAGTGAGATAGGCAACCTTCCAGAAAAAGAATTCAGAATAACGATAGTGAAGATGATCCAGGACCTTGGAAAAAGAATGGAGGCAAGGATCGAGAAGAAGCAAGAAATGCTTAACAAAGACCTGGAAGAATTAAAAAACAAACACCTAGAAGAATTAATGAACAAACAAAGATGAATAATACCATAACTGAATTGAAAAATATACTAGAAGGAATCAATAGCAGAATAACTGAGGCAGAAGAACGGATAAGTGACTTGGAAGACAGAATGGTGGAATTCACTGCTGCGGAACAGGATAAGGAAAAAAGAATGAAAAAACAAATGAAGACAGCCTAAGAGATATCTGGGACAACATTAAATGCACCAACATTCACATTGTAGGGTCCAGAAGGAGAAGAGAGAAAGGACCCAAGAAAATATTTGAAGAGATTATAGTCAAAAACTTCCCTCATGTGGGAAAGGAAATAGCCACCCAAGTTCATGAAGCACAGAGAGGTCCAGGCAGGAGGAACCCAAGGAGAAACACACCAAGACACATAGTAATCAAATTGACAAAAATTAAAGACAAAGAAAAATTATTGAAAGCAGCAAGGGAAAAAAGATAAATAATATACAAGGGAACTCCCATAGGGTTAACAGCTGATTTCTCAGCAGAAACTCTACAAACCAGAAGGGAGTGGCCTGATATATTTAAAGTGATGAAAGGGAAGAACCTACAACCAAGATTACTCTACCCAGCAGGAATCTCACTCAGATTCGATGGAGAAATCAAAAGCTTTATAGACGAGCAAAAGCTAACAGAATTCAGCACCGCCAACCAGCTCTACAACAAATGCTAAAGGAATTTCTCTAAGTGGGAAACACAAGAGAAGAAAAGGACCTACAGAAACAAACCCAAAACAATTAAGGAAATGGTAGTAAAAACATACATATCGATAATTACCTTAAAGGTGAGTTGATTAAATACTCCAACCCAAAGACACAGGCTCCCTGAATGGATACAAAAACAAGACCAATACATATGCTGTCTACAAAAGACCCACTTCAGACCCAGGGACACATACAGACTGAAAGTGAGGGGATGGAAAAAGATATTCCATGTGTATGGAAATCAAAAGGAAGCTGGAGGAGCAATACTCATATCAGATAAAACAGACTTTAAAATAAAGAATGATGGGCTTCCCTGGTGGCGCAGTGATTGAGAGTCTGCCTGCCAATGCAAGGGACACGGGTTCGTGACCCGGTCCGGGAAGATCCCACATGCTGCAGAGCGGCTGGGCCCGTGAGCCGTGGCTGCTGAGCCTGCGCGTCCAGAGCCTGTGTTCCGCAACGAGAGAGGCCACAACAGTGAGAGGCCTGCGTACCGCAAAAATAAATAAATAAATAAATAAATAAAAATAATAAATAAAGAATGGTACAAGAGACAAGGAAAGACACTACATAATGATCAAGGGATCGATCCAAGAAGATACAACAATTATAAATATATATGTACACAATATAGGAGCACCTCAATACATAAGGCAAATGCTAACAGCTATAAAAGAGGAAATAGACAATAACACAATAATAGTGGGGGACTTTAACACCTCACTTACACCAATGGAAAGATCATCCAAACAAAACTAATAAGGAAACACAAGCTTTAATTGACACAATAGACCAGATAGATTTAATTGATATTTATAGAATATTCTATCCAAAAACAGGAGATTACACTTTCCTCTCAAGTGCACATGGAACATTCTCCAGGATAGATCACATCTTGGGTCACAAATCAAGCCTCAGTAAATTTGAGAAAATTGAAATTATATCAAGCATATTTTCCAAGCACAATGCTATGAGATAAGAAATAAATTACAGGGGAAAAAACGTAAAAAACACAAACACATGGAAGCTAAACAATACGTTACTAAGTAACCAAGAGATTACTGAAGAAATCAAAGAGGAAATCAAAAAATACCTAGAGACAAATGACAATGAAAGCACGCCAATCAAAAACCTATGGGATGCAGCAAAAGCAGTGGTAAGAGGGAAGTTTATAGCTCCACAAGCCTACCTCAAGAAACAAGAAAAATCTCAAATAAACAGTCTAGCCCTACACCCAAAGGAACTAGAGAAAGAAGAACAAACAAAACCCAAAGTTAGCAGAAGGAAAGAAATCATAAAGATCAGAGCCGAAATAAATGACATAGAAACAAAGAAAACAATAGCAAAGAGCAATAAGGACTTCCCTGGTGGTGCGGTGGTTGAGAATCTGCTTGCCAATGCCGGGGGCATGGGTTCGATCCCTGGTCTGGGAAGATCCCACATGCCGTGGGGCAACTAAGCCCGTGTGCCACAACTACTGAGACCGCATGTCACAACTACTGAAGCCCGCATGCCTAGAGCCTGTGCTCTTCAACAAAGAGAAGCCAGCACAATGAGAAGCCTGCAAACCACAATGAAGGGTAGCCCCCACTCACTGCAACTAGAGAAAGCCTGTGCGCAGCAACAGAGACCCAACACAGCCAAAAAGAAATTAATTAATTAATTATTATTATTTTTTTAGAAGATGTTGGGGGTAGGAGTTTATTAATTTATTTTTTTTTGCTGTGTTGCATCTTTGTTTCTGTGCAAGGGCTTTCTCTAGTTGTGGCAAGCGGGGGCCACTCTTCATGGCAGTGCGCGGGCCTCTCACTATCGCGACCTCTCTTGTTGCAGAGCACAGGCTCCAGATGCGCAGGCTCAGTAGTTGTGGCTCATGGGCCTAGTTGCTCCACGGTATGTGGGATCCTCCCAGACCAGGGCTCGAACCCGTGTCCCCTGCATTAGCAGGCAGATTCTCAACCACTGCTCCACCAAGGAAGCCCAATTAATTAATTACAAAAAAAAGAAAGATCAATAAAACTAAAAGCTGGTTCTTTGAGAAGATAAACAAGATTGATAACCTTTAGCCAGACTCATCAAGTAAAAGGAGAGGACTCAAATCAATAACATTTGAAATGAAAGAAAGTTACAGTGGATACTGCAGAAGTACAAAGCATCATAAGAGACTACTACAAACAATTCTATGCCAATAAAATGGACGACCTGGGAGAAATGGACAAATTCTTAGAAAGGTATAACCTTCCAAGACTGAACCAGGAAGAAATAGAAAATATGAACACACCAATCACAAGTAATGAAATTGAAAAATCTTCCCACAAACAAAAGTCCATGACCAGATGGCTTCACAGTGAATTCTATCAAACATTTAGAGAAGAGCTAACACCCATCCTTCTCAAACTCTTCCAAAAAATTCCAGAGAAAGGAATGCTTCCAAACTCATTCTACAAGGCCACCATCACCCTGATGCCAGAACCAGACAAAGATACTACAAAAAAAGAAAATTACAGACCAATATCACTGATGAACACAGATGCAAAAATCCTCAACAAAATACTAGCAAACGGAATCCAACAACATGTTAAAAGGATCATACACCATGATTAAGTGGGGTTTATCCCAGGGATGCAAGGATTCTTCAATATATGAAAATCAATCAATATGATACACCATATTAACAAATTGCAGAATAAAAACAATGTGATCATCTCAGTAGATGCAGAAAAAGCTTTTGACAAAATTCAACACCCATTTATGATAAAAACTCTCTAGAAAGTGGGCATAGAGGGAACCTACCTTAATATATTAAAGGTCATATATGACAAACTCACAGCAAACACCATTCTCAATGGTGAAAAACTGAAAGCATTTCCTCTACGATCAGGAACAAGACAAGGATGTGCACTCTTGCCACCACTATTCAACATAATTTTGGAAGTCCTATCCAGGGCAATCAGAGAAGAAAAAAAAATAAAAGTAATACAAATTAGAAAAGAAGAAGTAAAACTGTCACTCTTTGCAGATGACATGATACTATACATAGAGAATCCTAAAGATGCCATCAGAAAACTACTAGAGCTAATCAATGAATTTGGTAAAGTTGCAGGATACAAAATTAATGCACAGAAATCTCTGGCATTCCTATACAGTAACAACAAAAGTTCAGAAAGAGAAATTAAGGAAACAATCCCATTCTCCATTGCAACAAAAAGAATAAAATATCTAGGAATAAATCTATGTAAGGAGGTGAAAGACATGTACTCAGAAAACTATAAGACACGGATGAAAGAAATCAAAGATGACAGAAACAGATGGAGAGATATACCAAGTTCCTGGATTGGAAGAATCAATATTGTGAAAATGACTATTCTACCCAAAACAATCTACAGATTCAATGCAATCCCTATTAAATTACCAATGGCATTTTTTACAGAACTAGAACTAAAAACCTTAAAATTTGTATGGAGACACAAAAGACCCTGAATAGCCAAAGCAAACTTGAGGTAAAAAAGAAGAGCTGGAGGAATCAGACTCCCTGACTTCAGACTATACTACAAAGCTACAGTAATCAAGACAATATGGTACTGGCACAAAAACAGAAATATAGATCAATGGAACAAGATAGAAAGCCCAGAGATAAGCCCATGCAATTATGGTCAACTAATCTATGACAAAGGAGGCAAGGATATACAATGGAGAAAAGACAGTCTCTTCAATAAGTTGTGCTGGGAAAACTGGACAGCTACATGTAAAAGAATGAAATTAGAACAATCCCTAACACCATAAACAAAAATAAACTCAAAATGGATTAAAGACCTAAATGTAAAACCAGATACTATAAAACTCTTAGAGGAAAACATAGGAAGAACACTCTTTGACATAAATCACAGCAAGATCTTTTTTGACACACCTCCTAGAGTGATAGAAATAAAAACAAAAATAAACAAATGGGACCTAATGAAACTTAAAAGCTTTTGCACGGCAAAGGAAACTATAAACAAGACGAAAAGACAACCCTCAAAATGGGAGAAACTATTTGCAAACGAATCCACGGACAAAGGATTAATCTTCAAATTATATAAACAGTTCATGCAGCTCAATATTAAAAAAAAAATTAATCAAAAAATGGGCAGAAGACCTAAATAGACATTTCTCCAAAGGATATGTACAGATGGCCAAGAGGCACATGAAAAGCTGCTCAACATCACTAATTATTAGAGAAATGCAAATCACAACTACAATGAGGTATCACCTCACACTGATTAGAATGGGCATCATCAGAAAGTCTACAAATGACAAATGCTGGAGAGGGAGTGGAGAAAAGGGGACTCTCTTGCACTGTTGGTGGGAATGTAAATTGATAACAGCCACTATGGAGAACAGTATGGACGTTCCTTAAAAAACTAAAAATAGAATTATCATATGACCTGGCAATCCCACTGCTCTCATATACCCAGAGAAAACCATAATTCAAAAAGACACATGCAGCCCAATGTTCACTGCAGCACTGTTTACAATAGCCAGGTCATGGAAGCATCCTAAATGCCCATCAACAGATGAATGGGTAAAGAAGATTTGGTGCACATATACAATGGAATATTACTCAGCCACAAAAAGGAACGAAATTGGGTCATTTGCAGAGATGTAGATGGACTTAGGGACAGTCACACAGAGTGAAATAAGTCAGAAAGAGAAAAACAAAATCATATATTAATGCATATATGTGGAATCTAGAAAAATGGTACAGATGTACCAGTTTGCAAGGCAGAAATAGAGACACAGATGTAGAGGACAAATGTATGGACACCAAGGGAGGAAAGTTGGGGTGGTGGTGGTGGGATGAATTGGTAGATTGGGATTGACATATAGACACTAATATGTATAAAATAGATAACTAATAAGAACCTGCTATATAAAAAAAGAAAATAAAATTTAAAAAAGATATATGTCTCAAATAGCCAAACACGCAATACTGCATCATGTAAATATAACAAGCCTGTTAGTGCCAATTTTTTTTTCCAAATGATGCATCAGTATGGCATGCCATTCAGCGAGTGAAAGTATACAACCAAGGTATGGCAAATTAAAAGACGGTGACAGCACGGTGGTGGGTAGAAAGGGGGATGGGATGTATTCCTACTGAGGATTTCCACTCCAGTTTAATTCACTGTCAGTGGGAGTGATATCTGCAGCAGAATAGTATCTGACCTCCGGAAATTACATCTTACATTCACAGTTGCCTACTATGCATTTGTTATTTAAACTCCCCTTTTTTACTCCCATGAATTAGGTAGTATAGAACTGTGCAGAAAGGGAACTTGTTCTTTAAGAGCACCATGGTTCAGAAAATGTTCTTATCTTGCTCTTGTAAGCATGTAGTTTGCTTTGCGTTTCCCATTATATGCAATAATGTCTATGATGTCTCAGATCGTTCTCTCTTAATTTTGAAAAGTTAATTAAAAGAAGTGGAGGAATGGGATGGAGAGTGTCTAACAACAAGTCAAATTCATTTGAACAGTAAAAATAATTGCTGTAAGAAATTAAGGTGCGTGCACATGCCTGCTGTAATTGGTGCATACTTATTAGGAGCTCTGCATTTGCAACCTCTCTTGGTGTTTGGGGCCCATGATAATGTGGATACTTAAGGGAAAAGTGTGATTAGGGATGGTGTAGTTCATTCAGTAAACATTTCTTAGTGTTTGATGTGACTGAACTGAGCGTCACATATGATTTTGCACTTTTATCCTTCCAGGCAACTGACAGGTCTCTAATCTCAGTCTCAGAACCTTCACTCAGCTTGAACTTTGGCTCATAAAGGTCATTTTTGAACCACTTGGGACGAAAAACCACGTACATGAAATCCCACAGAGTCGATAGATGCGATAATAGCTTTAGGCATATTTTCTTAAGACCCAAGGGGAAAGACAATTTCAATAAATGTAAAACTGTGCCATCTACGATCCACACAATATCTAAGAAAATCTCATAGGAATAAATCTTCTCTTTTCCTTCAGGCAAGAACCTCCTTAATATAACGATGCAAGACACTATTAAGGACATGAGGTACTAACTATGACAAAAAAAAAAATCACACACACAGTCTGTTAGAAGGAGAGCCTTAAACACAAAAAGAACATTCTTACACTTGATATGTCATCTCCCTTGCCTCCCAATTGCTTATAAAGCATGTTCTGAATCTTTAGACCTTAAATTAGAGACTCTGAATATATGAAAACCAAGTTATTAATGGGAAAATGACCTAGACATATCATTCAATTATTGAATGATTTAAATGTAGTTCCCCTTTTATTTTCTTTTTACCTTTTAGTCTCTAGCTCATTTAAAAGAAAAAAAAAATCCTCACAGGTTAGATATGTCAGTATAATTAGCAGAAGTTTCCTTAGCAGCAGATGTCTGAGAGATAAGTAGTAAAGGGCATTCTCTTCCCTTGATATGTCATCAAAGGGAAAAAAAAGGAATATTTAAATGAAAGAAGTGAAAACTATGTGGGTGCATGTTTTAATACTTGAATAATTAACAGAGATATTTTAAAAATCTTGATTTAAGCTATAGGACAGTTAAGTGATCTCATGACCGTATTAATATTAAATGTTTTTGCCTGCCACAAATTTTAGCATTGTCTTTGATTTTTTTTTTCTTTCCTTGATATATTTCATGATGCAAAGGAATGCTTCTTGGAAGTAAAGTATCCCCTCCAGCTAAATATTTCACTCGATTTGCCTCAGAGAATTCTGCTGGCAGAAAAAAAAAGAAGATGCTTCAGAAAAACTTCAAATTCAACAGCTTAAAAGTATTTTTAAATGTTCTTTTCAAATAAAATTGTTAAATAAGTCAAAATAAATGAATTCCAAAATTCACGTATTTATCTTAATGTCATAGTTAAGGTTTATCTTAATATTTTATATTTTGTGCCTTTTCTCTCTTTTGCATTTCTTTTAAATAATAATGTGAATGCAATCAACCACAAATCCCGACCTCCAAAATAGATTATATTAGGAAGGGTTTTCTTGTTTACTTTTAAAAGGTCTCCTGAATATAACTGGTGCCAACAGAGAAATTCTTCTAAAGGTAATATAGGGATTTTAATCTGCCCCTAACCAGGAAGTGATGGAGGCCAATGCAAATAGCACTCATCTGATTCTGTAAAACTCATAATAAGAAATAATGAAGCATCTGGTCGACAGCAAAAGGTCAAGGAAGAAATATTTTGAAATGGAAAGTGTATCAGTCCCTCTGGCAAAGACTGTTGTTGCTTCAGGAAGCTCTTGTCTCTCATTTTCAGACTAAGAATATATATATTCTTACACGTGTTCAGTGTTGCATTCACAGCAGAATTAGTTCTTAGTACCAGTCATAGAACATGAACATGTTCTAAATTTTCAGAAGTAGTTTAGAGCAGTGGTTTTCAAACTTTGCTGCTTATTAGAATCACCACGAGAGCTATTAAAAATCTTCGTGCTAATAAAATTAGAATCTCTAGGTGAGACCCTAGGCACCAGTGGTGGCTACAGTTCTGCAGGTGATTCCATTGCGCAGCCAAATTTGCGAACCAATAATTGGGGCATTCATAGGCACAGGCAGACACAAATATGTGCAAACCTGTAAAATCCATATTCCTGTATGGGCTTTAAAATGAGCATAAACAGACAAACAATAAAACAGATGAATGTATGATATATCTATCCATTTCTATGTTATATCCCCAAATAAACACTACTCATCAATAAAAAGGAAAGAAGCTAAACAAAAAAGAATGCATACTTGATGCATTCCATTTATTTAAAAGTCTAGAAAATGCAAAGTAATCTATAGGGACAGGAAGCAGATCAGTGATTGCCTGAGTCCAGGGCAAAGGTGAGGGTGACAGGTAAGGGTGATACTGAAGAATTAAAGAGGGGCATGGGAAAGTTTTGGGGTAATAGATACATTTATTTTCTTGGTTGTATTGATTGTTTTGTGGGTATATACATATGTCAAAATTGTATACTTCAAATATGTGTCATTTATTGTGCATCAGTTATACATAAAGTAAAACTATTTTTAAAATTTAAAAAAATGGGCATGGAGAATGATGTAGAACTATTACCAAAGTCTTGAGAAGAATGGGGTGACATGGACCTTATTAGCATAAACCTGGGATTAGATGTGCAAAAGGATTTTGCAGTCAGAGCATATGACCTATTTTTCTTTTTTTTATATAAATTTATTTATTTATCTATCTATCTATTTATTTATTTTTGGCTGCATCCGGTGTTCATTGCTGTGCATGGGCTTTCTCTAGTTGTGGCGAGCAGGGGCTATTCTTCCTTGTGGTGCTGGCTTCTCATTGCGGTGGCCTTTCTTATTGCGGAGCACAGACTCTGGGCACGCGGGCTTCAGGAGTTGTGGCACGCGGGCGCGGTAGTTGTAGCGCACGGGCTTAGTTGCTCTGCGGTCTGTGGGATCTTCTCAGATGAGGGCTCGAACCCGTGTCCCCTGCACTGGCAGGCGGATTCTTAACCACTGCGCCACCAGGGAAGCCCCTGTTTTTCTTAAAATAGTGATTTGGATACAAATGAGATCCATGTCATTGAAGTTTCCTAAATATTCTCTTTTTGGGAGAATGTCTCCATTTTGTCAAGTGAGAATGTTACTGGAATCTGGGAAAAGCAAACTGAAATGGTGTAGAATCTAATCTCTCAATATACTGCCACTGATTTGGGGGTTGTAACGTTAGAAGAATACTGCCAGATCTGTGATAAGTCTAGCGTTTTAAAATCAACCTGTCCACCTGTGGGGTTAAGTATTCCAACTTTTCCCCCCATTTTTCTGGAAGTTTTCAACTCTCAGTATTTTGGTCATGTACATACTCTCACACCCTTATCAGGCTAAAAACACTAAGCTTCAAATGAGGAACTCATTTGTTGGCATTTATCCCTAGTCTTAAAATCTAAAGGAAACCAATTTTAGAGTTTATAAGTCACATCTAATTTATACAAAAGAATGGTAGGATGGTGATTTTGATAACTGCAGGCATACCATCTTTCATAGTTGATATTAACTACTTTAAATTCAAACTACTCACTTTAGTCATTTTCTTAAAAAGTAGAAAATTAGTTACTTAGTCTGGATCTATATTCCAATGCTATTTTATACATTTAGAAATAATGTTGTAGGGTCATTTTTCTCCTTAAAAATTGTATTCTATCTTAAATCACTTTTTAAAAAAAGTATTCATAAGACAATTTCGAAGAGCTCTAAAATTACATTGTGGTAAAATAAATTTAAAATTTCATTGTGGTGATAATTGCACACTATAAATAGATGTTAATATAATTATACTAAACATCATTGACTTATACACTTAAACAAGTGATTATCATTAAATGTCAATAAAACAAGCATTAAAACTGTTAACAAAAACAAAGCAAAAAAACTTAGATAATATAGTAAGAAATGATTTAAATGATAAAATTCTTTTTTTTTGTAACATAGCAAACCATTCTAGCAAAACCATTTTTTGAATAAACACAGCCAGTCTTTTATTTCTTTGGGCCTTAGTCCCATCATGAAGAAGTTTATCTGCCACCATCCCACCCTTTTGAAATCCTGTCCATTCCTGATGGCCCACTTAATGTCTTGCTATTTAATCAGAGTTTAGTAAGTTCCATAAAAGAGAGAAACTTTGTTTATAGATGATCAATGATTCTCAAGGAACTGGGATTGAAGAAGGATACATAAAGGCAGTGGATATATGACATAAGTTTATATTTGGAATATATTTGCTAATATTTTAATAAATAAAATACCACATTTGATTTAGCATTTGTATACTGTCAAAGGGTAATGACTTAAAGCATTTATGATACACTGCCCTATACATATTTCTTATATGAGCAAATAGTAAGCATAGTAATATCTCATTTGACTGATATCACTGGGGAATGAATTTTTTTAGGTGGCTAAAATTTGCCTCCAATTGTAGTATCCTTATAAAAATTATTACTATTAATAGAAAATACACAGAATTTGATGATTTAGTTTGCCATGCAAACCCTGAGTTTTGTTCTTCCGTGACTAAGAGGCAAAAAGTGGATGCTGACATATTACAACAAAAGTGGAGAAAACAGTACATAAGAAATAGGAGCAATGACTGAGAGAAAAACAAGAAATAGAGGGATGGCCACAAGTTTGGAAATTCTTCATGTGTCACTCTAGACATAGACTCTCTCCCAATATTACTCAAAACGGGTGTGCCTTGAATATAATTTTTATAATAGTCTCAAAGTCCATAGTGATTCAAGTCTATATCCTGTCACGGGTAAGTATCGTTCCTATGTTGATGCCATCTGAGAGCATTGTGAGCTACAGCATATTGCAACAAAAGTACTAAAAAGAGCATTGATAAGTGCAAAGTACCATGTAAATTGTATGGGATCATTGTGATTTTCATAATGATAACACTTACTAAAACTTCATTCCATTTTGAAAAATATAGTTTAATAAAACCAGAAAGTATATGCTATAGTTTAGAAACATTTCTATCAAAATAATTAAATTTTTAACTAAACATATCTGTGTTCGAGACAAGAGATATGAATCTGTGAATTTGAACGATTCTTTCTTGGCTATCTTTTCTCTAAGAAATCAGATAAATTAGGTTTGGTATAGACAAAGAATCAGAAATCTTTCTGAAGTCATACACTAAGCCAGCAATTTCTATTTTTCTCCTGTACTTAAAAGGTAGACAAAGACCCACAGTACCACTAGAATAGAAAGGGATACCAGACGTGAAGACTGAACGTAACTTTTCATGAAGCCACAAAAGTATCTTGCCAAATTTCTTGGGGACATAGTATAACTGAGCTAGCTCTAGTAGACAGTGGAAAACTTCATGCTTCCCATAAGTGAAAAAGAGTGGATCATGAAAGGAGTAAATTGACCTATGTAATATTTTAGAAGAATTATCTGCAATTCTTATGACCTATTCTCTCTTTAAATGGGTTAATTCATAGTTGGCTGCAAGGTGAAAACAGAACTGTACTGAATGTAGGAAACTAGCATTCTAGACCTATATCTACCACAATTTAGTTGTATAATATTAGGTAAATCACTTAACAAGAGATACTATTTATGTGTCAAAAGTATTATTTATTTAGTACAAAACAATGCATGGGTAGAAGCTTCTGAAAGTATAAATTTCTAAAATCAAGATTAAAGGTGACCCAGCACCTTTAATACCCAGAGAAAACAGCAATACCCAGAGAAAACAATAATTCCAAAATATATTTGCACCCCAATGTTCATTGCAGCACTATTTACAATAGCCAGGACATGGAAGCAACCTGAATGTCCATCAACAGAGGAATGGATAAAGAAGATGTGGTACATATATACAATGGAATATTACTCATTCATAAAAAGGAATGAAATTGTGCCATCTGCAGAGCCATGGATGGACCTCAAGGCTGTCATACAGAGTGAAGTAAGTCAAAAAGAGAAAAACAAATATCGTATATTAACGCATATGCATGGAATTTAGAAAAATGGTATAGATGAACGTATTTGCAAAGCAGAAATAGAGACATGGAAGTAAAGAACAAACATATGTACACCAAGTGGGGAGAGGAAGGTGGGATGGATTGGAAGATTGGGATTGACATATGTACACTACTATGTATGAAGCTGATGGCTGGTGAGGGCCTACACTATAGCACAGGGGGAATAAAAAAGAAGTTACAATCTGTTTGTTGGACATATATCAAGTTAACCTTAAAAATGCATTCCAATATACATTAGGTGCAGACAAATACTGTTTGATTCCACTTACAGGAGGTACCTAGAATAGTCAAATTCATAGCGTCACAAAGTACATTGGTAGACGCCAGGGGCTAGGAGGTGGGGGAGAGGGGAGGGGGAATGGGGAATTAATGTTTAATGGGGACAGAGTTTCAGTTTAGGAAGGTGAAAAATTTGGGAGATGGATGATGGTGAGAGTTGCACAGCAAGGTGAATGTACTTAGTGTCACTGAACTATACAGTTAAATATGGTTAAAATAGTATGTTTTATATTATGTGACTTTTAACACAATAAAAAGATTTTAAAAGATTAAAGGTGAAAAGAAATATAAAGAGTATATAATAAAATAAATTCATTTTTTCTCAAGATGTCACTCCTTAAAAGTTATTTAAGATGTGCTATCGCTTAAAATATCTGAAATGGAAGAGGATGTTGACGATTGGGCACTAGTGGAATCCCAAAGAAAGCATTTATTTATTCAGACTAAGCAAGAGATTGAAGTTAGTCATTCATTTATTCATTCAGTCTTTATTATTGAATGGACACTCTGCTCTGGGCACTGTATTGGGTCTTTGGATTAAACAGTGAGGCAAAACAGTCATAGTTCCTGTCCTTAGGTAGTGGGAGACATAAACATAATCAAACACTCACATTACCAAATGTAAAATTGCAACAGGGGCTTAAAAAATAGAGTGATATTATATCATATGGGGATTTGATCTTTTCAGAGAAGTCAAATAAGCTTTTTCTTAAGAAAGTGATACTTGAGATCTGAAGGTTAAACAAGAGTTAGCTAGGTAAAGAGGGGAGGAAATAGTGTGCCAGTCTGAGGGAACAGCATAAACAAAAGCACTGTGTCAGAACAAACCATGGTGAATATACACAATAGTGAGCAAAAGTTAATATGACTGGAGCAGGAAGAAGAGAGATGGTAATGATTAGAGATAAGGTAGGAGCGGGCTAGTGATCCAGACCATGCGAATCCTGATAGATCATGCTGAGCTGTGACTACTTATGAGCAACGGGAAAGTATTGGAGAATTTTAAGCAAGAAGGTGATGTTAGTTGATTTGCTTACGGAATAGAGTGCTTACAGAATAGACTGCTTTGGTTGTTTTGTGGAGAATGCGTGGGAAGGGAACCAGAATGGATGGAGGTAGACAAATGAGAAGTAAACAGATTAGTAGAATAAAAGAGTTTAGGCAAGAGATGATGACAGCTTGGCCTAAGGTGGTGGCGGACAGGGCAGGGCGGGGTGGGGGTGGGGCAGGACATGGAAAGAGTCAAAAAATATTTAGTAGGTAAAATTGACAGACTGTACTGATGGGTTGTTTAGGGGATTGAAGGAGAGGAAGGTATCAGAAAATAGTCCTAGTATTTTGGCTGGTATAAGTGGATGGATGATGAGGTCATTCATTGGTTAGAGAAATGAGGCAATGAAAACATCATGAATATAGTCTTGGTTATACTGAATTTGTGATACTTTTGAGATAGTCCAGAAGAGATGCTAAACAGTGAGAAAAACTTAAGAGTCAGAAGCTCAGAGGAGCCTGACCTGGAGTTAAATTTTATAGATCATCTCTGTATAGTTGAATGAGACCATTTGAGAAGAGAGTATAGAATGAGAGATCCTAGGCTCAAGGAATTTGACATGCAAGAGGCAAATAGAGGAGAATGAGTATGACAGGAAGATAATAGCCAGAGAAGGGATTATATGTCAAAAGCCATAGGAATAGCCTATTTTAAGGAGGAAATGGTCAGCCATGTAGAATATTGCTGAAAGTTAAAATGTGATGAGACATGAAAAAATATAGAGGTCACTTATGGCTTTTATAAGATGGTTTGAAGCCAGAGTGAAATAGGCTCAGAATGGAGATGTAGGTTAAAAATTGGAAAGAGTGAGTAGAGCGAACTCTTTCCAGAAACTTATCAGTAAAAGCCATACAACTGTGAGGAAGAACATACATGTGGACAAAAATAAAGAATTGATTTTTAATTTCTAAAAGCATTGATTGGTGTAAAAGTTTTAAGACCCAGTTACTCTTGAAGCTCTCCTGCGAAATACCTACAAATCAGTGGGGAAGGGAAGTGAAGTGAAGATTCCAAAGTTACATGATGCCATTGGAGAATGATTGCAATTACTAAGATTATTTAACTTTCAAAAATAAGCTTATCTTACATGTAGCATGGCTAAGTTTACAGGATAACTGATGATTAATACCCTTAAGCTGAACCCTTTAAAAGGACAATATTCATTTAAAAAGAAATGTATGGCAATTCACATTGCTGTACAACAGAAACTAACACAGTATTGTGAAGCAATTATACTCCAATAAAGATCTATTTTAAAATAATAAATTAAAAAAATAAAATGTACTGTATACTTTTGTGACTTCTCAAATGCAATGCACTGATCATAATTTCAGTCTACTTTATGACTTGAAATTATTATGATCACTAATCATTCAATGTGTTATAGTAGTTTCCTTATGGTTCATTGTATTGACAATTTGTTGGCCTCTATGCTGTATATATCCATTAACATTTTTTTTTAACTTTGTAGGTCTTCTTTTAAAAAGATTGCCTCTCTCCTGTTGCTATAATCACTTTTTACTCCAAAAGGCAAGTCATTCTTCTAATTTCTTCTATAGAAGATGCTATGCTCTTCTAGACAATAAAATGGTATTTAACATAGAGGTAAATAAGGTCAGAGAGAGAGAGAGAGAGACTAAGCCTTTTTTCTAATGAATAATATTCATGAGATAAATATTTTTACTTACTTTAGAGACTTTTATTACTTTACGGTATCTTCTGTGTGTATTCTGCTTGAAAACGCGGGCATGTGTTTCACTCTATTTGTATTTTCAGTGATTATCACAACATCTGGCTTGTGAAAGGTCCTAAAAGTAGTGCTGAGTTGAACTGTCATAAATAGAAGAGTATGTTTTTGTGTTGTTTTTGTTTTGGTTAGGTATTCATACCTAAGGTTTATTTTCCTACATCTATATAACCAAAGGACAAACCTCATTTTGTTTTCACTGTAAAATCGTACCAGTAACATTGAACTAGGTAACATGAGGAAATTTCTTGGCTCGTACATGAGAATAGGCCAGGCTTCCAAAGGTCGGTCAGGTGTCAGGAGAATGAGAGAATGGAAACTTCATGAGGGCAGGGATTTTGTATGTGTGTGTGTGGAAATTTTTTACAGTGTATATTTATTAACTATGTCCTTGCTTGCTACACAATTGATGAGGAATGGATGGATGTGGAAGAGACAATCAAAATGCTCATTTGTTTTCATCCTAAGATTAAGATGATGTTTAAAGGAAATACTGTACATAGATTGCCTAGTGAAGTGCCTTTTATACAGTGAACACTGTATAAATGTTGATGATTATTATTGCTATGACTATCATCAAGTCTATACGTTTATCACTTTCTAAATGTACTTGACACGAATAAACACGGGGGTAAAAAGAGCAAAACTGAACTTGTTACATGATTTCAACTTTTTTATGCTTAATTTTATATCTGTCAAGGAGTTTAGTTAAGGGGATTGAAGAAAGAGAGTCATCTTGAAGACTTTGGTGTCATGAATGAAGAGAATAAAGATAAAGCACAAATAATGGGTGTGTTAGTGGTACAGGAAGGCAAGTTTTGGATTTATGGGACTCTGATTTGTCTAAACAGATGTCCTCATCATGGAAGTTATTGCAGTCTCCACTTAACCAGATGGGATACCAAACTCCCTGTTGTGCTCAGAACTGGCAGGGCTCATTAAGTTGGCTTTAAATTGGGTATTAAAGGAAGATCTTTTGCTTAGCCCAAATAATCTCAACATGCACAATGGAGAGAAAAGGGAGTTCTACAAACAAAGATGAAATATAAGATAAATGATAAGTAATATTAACATACTGGACCTAATTGTCTATAAGTAACTACAAAGTAAATGGGAAATTAAAAAGATTAACTGGAAATGTTTTTAAATTATGGAGAATATGACCTATTGAGCATAATAAAAACAGAAAGATAACACTGCCTTAACTGGAATATCAAAACTGGTAGGTGAAATAGACTCTATAAAGATTAGGAGGAAATTAAACCTGAAGAAGAAGAATTGTATATGAAATCCAAAAAATAGAAAAAGGTGCCTTGCCATTTAATAATGGTAATTTCAGGAAAAGTCTTTTGATTAGCGTTACAAAAGATGAAAATAAAAGGCTGTCGTTGGCATATGCTAAAACATAAGTGGTGAGAATTTCAACTTTTTAGTCCTTAAAACTCCTGTACCAGGGACTATTTCAGACTCTTTAAAATAGAAAGTCACTATGTATTGAGATATCAAATGAATAATATTTATGTGTATTGATTTATGTAATAACCAATAAACATATCAGTTGATAAGCCTAGAGCAATGAAACATTAATGGAGTTGCTGTTGGTAATAATAAAAACTATTTTATTATTTGGAAATAATAGAACCCATAAAGATACTTGACTTATTTTACTAAACAAGACTTACTTTATTGTACTTATTTTACTAAACACGTTTTGCAGGGGATATATGCAGAGAGTTAACAAATTTAGTGAAGAAACAATAGGTGACTGACTATTACCTACGTGATGTGTGATGGTAAGGAATAAACTACATTGATTAGCTAAACTGTAATCTCTAGGGATTATGAGAAGCAGCAGATCCATTAATGTTTATGATATAGAACATCAAACATTAACAGTAGCTACTTTAATATATTAGTTTTGAGCACAGGTTCCAAATTTCTTTATTTACACCTGTGTAGCCTTGAGGAGATTACTAATCTCTTTGTACCTCATTCTTCCATTCTATACAATGGGGATATTACTTACCTGGGTGTTCTTGGTGGATAAAATAATGCTTTTACAGTTTTAGTACACTATTTGGCCCATAACGGGAGCTTAATAAGTGATAGCTAAAAAAATAAAGTTTAATTTCACAATTACCAAAATTAATCAAACTAAATTTCATTCTGGAAATGTAAAATTAGGAGGAGAAAGATAAAGCCATAATAATTTGTATCTTCACATATTAATAATCTTTGCCAATATTAAGTAATTAATAGAGCTAGTCTCTTCTGCCAAAGGAGAGGGAAGTGAAACTCAGGGAAGTTAAATCACTTGTCCCAAATCATAGGATGAGTGAGAATTGTTCTGAAACAATGCGTGGAAATTTCCAAACTATTAGTTTTGTGAATTTCTGTGCACTTTTTAGATCTTGATATTCTTTAAACAAATATTTACTAGTTGGGTACAGGGAAATTATACCCTTAAAGAAGTGGGTATAATTTTAAACATTTTAAAAATATATGTTTTTTTAAACTCAATTTAGGAATGGAGAACTTTAATTTTCTTTAGTTCTAAGACAAGGGCCTTAATATATTTATAAAAGTTATGGTAATATATATCCAAAGCATATTCATTTTGTAATTGTGGTGGAGAATGCCCTAGTAACACAATCAAGGAATTCAGTTCACAGCAAAAGTAATAAAATGGTATCTCCTGGCTTTAGTTCCAAAGCTAAGCTCCAACCACTTGTTTCTAAACTCTTCTATATTCATGCTATGATTTCTAAGTGCCTATTATGAATCAGGGACCATGCTAACCTTTGGATATATACTAATGAGCCCAAACAGATCAAGTCTTCCTGTATTAGATTATAAAATCCCTTCTAAAATTACCGTTCGAAAATTACTCTCCCAAGTATGTTTTTCTCACCATTTCTTCCTCTTTTCTTCCTGAATTTACCTACCCCCTATTCATATGCCCTGTATATAACTCCTATGAGGTAGTGATTAGTAAAGATATACTTAAGAAAGTGTCCTTGCAAAATCTTAAGCATGGAATGATCCCATTTTATCATTTCTTCAAATGCACCCAAATTATACTCTAACTCCTTAGTTTGACACAAAATTCCTTCATGAATTTCATCCATTCCCTCTCTCAACTAATGTTCTTCTCTTCCATCCATGACGCCCATGTTCTGATTACACGGAACTTCTCACTACTCTATTGACGTGTGACGCACACTCATGCCTTAAAGCTCTTGCCCACATTTCCTCTGTCTGGATAGATACTCCTTTTCTTTTTAAAATGGCATACCCATACTCATGATCAAATCGTAGAATTATCTTTAACTTTTCCTGCTATGACAGGTACTTTCCCACTGTCTATGATGCATTCCTAACATATTTATAAGATACCAAATTTGCAGAAAAGGTTTTCAAGATTAAAGATCATTTTTTTTGTCATTCTTAATGATTCCCAAATCATTCCCAAATGATTCCCAAATCATTCCCAAATTTGCCTAAATTACAATAATTTTATGAGAACTAGACTTCATATGACTAGTGTTTTCCTGGCACTTTCACTTTTTCCCCCATGTTTAAACATTTTTCTAAGAAAGTAGAGGAAATTTACAATTAAAGAGTCAAAATATTTATCAAACTCTATTGAACACACACAGATGATAAGACCACATAAATGGAATGTTTGATTGGTCCACTGTGCCACTGATAGCCTCGGTATGAATGGTTCCCTTATATACTTAAAAGGCAGTTTGGGGTGGTCAGAGTAAAATAAACAATGTCAAATTGTTGTAAAAGTTGAATGAATGGAAATTGAGGACAGCCTCCATTGATAAAAGGAGCTTTCACTCATATCACGTAATGGAGGTTTTGCTAAAGACTTCATGTTTTCATCATAGTCTACTCACATAGTCCCTCTTATGAGGTAGTTATTAGTAAAGATATACTTTACAGAGGAGTAAGCTGATTGTCAGTGCCCTTAGTCACATAGCTATTTAGCGACACAACTAGGATACAAAGTCCTGATCTTTTTGGTTACAAGACCATTTGTAATTATCCCCTTCCTAGGTGGTGTTGATTCTTCCCTTTCCTGTGCCTAGTCAGCTTATTATCTTAGTTACCAAATTGTTTCATTTTTGTTGGTCACTAGACACTAGACTATAAACTCTTGCAGAAGAGTTCTGAATCTAAAGACATTTGATAGCTCCAAAGCCTTGCCCAGTATATATACCTAGAGCTCCACAGTGACTGTTGAACAGATGAATGAATAGGTGAATACATTAAATAACTGTAAGCATATGCACACTAGAATTATTGTACACAGAACCAGAGGTTGTTCTTCTTCACGAATTTACAGACATTTCATAGAGAGCTAACTTGGAATACTTTTCTATTATCCTTCTGTGGGGGATAAAAACCTAATTCTGCAGTTTAAAGTAGGATTTAAATAGGGCAGCATCTGCTCTCTTGTTCCACGAAAAGCAATAACATAAAAATGAATGGGACAATGAGGGGGTGTGCTTAGGTTGTCAGACTAAATGTGTTTCTCATCTCAGTGTTCTCTCCCTTGCTGATCGTACCAGGGAAAATTTTGAAGGAAGCAAAGATTTCCTCCTCCCAGTTGTTGGTTTCAGAGGGCTTAGAATAACATTTCCATATTCCACTTCTAAATCTATTCTGTATATCTAACTTTTTAATTTTGAAAGTCATAGAAGTCATGTTATTTAACACCTGTAATCACATAATGAAATACAGGATTCTGTATATTCACCACCCAATATGTAATATACTTCTGTTAGCATCACAACAAACCTTTTCAAGGTTGAAGGAGTTCCTTCTTTTCCTGCCATTTGGGAATATGTTACTTGTTTTTATCCTTCTTATACCCTCCACATATTTAAAAGCATAAGTGAAACTTCTAATTATATGTATGGAAGTATCTTTAATTTCTATCATTTTACTTACCTTTATCTTATTCCCTTCTGCCTTTCTTGAGAAGCGGTAGCAAGATTCCTGCATTATTCTAGGCCATTGGTGTTTCAAATGTTACCTATGTTCATTTTGAGACATGAAGATACCTATCCCTACTTTGACCTAGTTAGTATTGCTCTATGAATCACAATAATGTCTGTGATATAAAAAAACACAAAATAGGGATTTGTTTTTTGTTTTATTTTGTTGCAAAGTTCCAACCAGGTCTAGTACCTCCCCATGTTTCTTGGCTGAATCAAGACAGTAGAAGGCCCACAGGAAAACTTGCCTATTTATCAACTATTGTTAACATGCTAACTATTGTCTCTTGTGGTCATATTGCTGCTAAAAAGTTGTTCTAGAAAAAGCATGACTTTGGATTGTCTTTCTTTCTTGTGTGAGTTAGTCATCTGATCCTTCTAACCATTTCTGGAGGCTTTGGCAGACACAACACTAGGATTGCTGCTGTTATCGATTTTATAGCGTTGCTCTTTAAGCTGTAGCCAATGCTAGATGCAATTCTCTCTGTCCCCTTCAAACTATAAATAGTATTTTATGTAGGTGTATTGTCATAGGTAAAAACATACAGATCAAAGGAATAAACTATAAAGTCCAAGATAGATGTAAAAATACATGCAATTTTAGAAGTGTATGAAGATGGCCTCTCAAAAAATTGGAAAGATTTATTAACAATTCAATAAATGATATTGAGACAACAGGATAACTATTGCTTAAAAATAAAGTGATAGCAATAATTCTAACAAAACAGCAACATTAATATTTAGTGAATTGATATTTAAATGCATAAAATATGGAAAGAAAATATACTTTCTTCATTACATTGGAAGAGGAATTCCTAAGCATGCACTCACAGCATTAGGCATAAAGGAAAAACATTAATAAATTTTCCTAAATAAAATGAATCTATTAATTTTACAACTCAAGAATACCATGCTATAAGGGGCTTCCCTGGTGGCGCAGTGGTTGGGAGTCCGCCTGCCGATGCAGGGGACACGGGTTCGTGCCCCGGTCTGGGAAGATCCCACATGCCGCGGAGCGGCTGGGCCCGTGAGCCATGGCCGCTGAGCCTGTGCGTCCGGAGCCTGTGCTCCGCAACGGGAGAGGCCACAACAGTGAGAGGCCCGCGTACAGCAAAAAAAAAAAAAAAAAAAAAAGAATACCATGCTATGAATTAATAACATATATAATAAAAAGGGGTTAGTAGACTTACCCTTACAGTACCTTAATAGAAAAATAAGAAAAAAATCCAAAGGTGAATATCATAAAGAAAAAAAATAAGTCAGCAGAAAATTTAAGAAGTTAAACTATATTAGTATTCCAAGAAATGCAAATAGAAGTATCACCAAGACATTGTTTTCATGTATTAAATTAGGAATAGGATATTCATAGGGGAAAAAACCTTAATCTCCAATTAAATTTTTTGTATGTGTGAGGTAGAGATCAAGGTTTTCTTTTTTTTTTAATGAATATTGTATTCCTTCAGCATGATATATTGGAATTTTTTTCTCTTTGAATGATGCTGATGCCTTTGACACAAATCAAGTGAATATATATGTACCAGTTTACATTTTGGTTCTTTGTTCCATTATCTTGGTCTATTCATCTGCCTTTATGCCAAAAACACACTTACATAATTATTATGGCTCTATCATGACTATTGAAATTTTATAGTTTGTTTTAAAGATTGGCTTGTCTATTCTAAATCTGTGGCATTTCCAAATAAATTTTAAGATCAGCTTATCTGTTTTAATAAAAATTTCTGCTGTGACTTTTTAAAAAAATTTTATTGAATCTAAATCAACTTTGGAAAATCAAGATGTTAACAATTTTGGATCTTCCAATCCAATTAAAACGTCATAGTTCTCCATTTATTTATATGTTTAATTTGACCTATAGCTTTTAATTTTTATTGTAAAGACTTCCACATTCTTCTTTACATTTATTCCTAACTATTTGACGTTTTTGAGACTTTTGTAATTCATATTATCTTTTCAAGTTAAATTTCAAATTCTTCTTTTGTATACAGAAATTCTTTTGATTTTTCTACCTTGACCTTAAATCCAGAGACCTTGCTGAAAGCTACGTTTTACTCTTAATATATTTATAAATTGCTTCAGATATTCTCTCTATATGAATATGCCCTCTTCATTGAAATTAATAACTTGTACCATCAAACGACATTACTAAAAAAATAAACAGACAAGCCACAAACTAGGAAAAGGTACTTCACAGTGTATATCTCTGACAAAGGCCTTATATCCACATTATCTAAAAAATTCCTACAAGTCAATAAGAAAAAGACAACCTAATTAATAATGGGCAAAGATTTGAATAAGTAGTTTACAAAAAGATTACAAAGTGGCTAAAAAACATATTTTTGAAAGTGCTTAATGCCATTATGCATCAGAGAAATGCAAATTAAAAACAGTGAGATATATACCCATCAAAATGATTAAAATAAAAGAGACCGATGAGATCAGTTGTCAGTAAAGATGTGGAGCAGCTAGAATGCTCAAAGCTTGCTGATGAGAATATAAACTGTTTTAAGTATTCTGGAAAACTGATAGTATATACCAAAGCTAAATATATGCCTACTCTAATGAAAAAGCAATTCCATTCAGAGATGAATTTTTCAAAAACTGAGGTGTATATCCACCAAATGGTATATACATGACTGTTGACAGCAGTTTTATTCTTAGTATCTCCAAATTGGGAACAATCTGAGTTTCCAAACATAAGAAAATTTATAAACACATTGAGGTATGTTCATATAGAGGAGGTACATAAAGAAAAAGAAACTTCTGGTACACAGTGGGATAAATCTCAAAGACATTGTTCTGGGCACAAGATGGCATATACAAAATAACATATTATATTGTGTGATTTCATTTATTTTACGTTCAAGAAGAAGCAAAAAATTAAAAAAAGAAACAACTAGTCTTATAGTTGTAGAAGTCAGAATAGAACTTACCTCTGAGTTGGGAGGTATTAACTGGAGAGAGGCACGGGGACTCCTTCTGAGGTGCTGGAGGTATCCTGTAGATTGATCTGGGTCGTGGTTACATAGATGTATACATTATGTAAAAATCCGTGCAGCTGTATGGTTAAGAATTTGCAATTTATACTGTATAGATCGCACCTCAGTTTAGAAAAATTGACAATATGGAAATGGAAATCTTACATAATGTTGGTAGAAAGGGAATAATTATAATCTCTCTCAGAGCAATTTCAAAATATGATAAAACATGTTTTTATTTTAAAAGACTATATTCTGATGCAGGAACTTTTGCTTTTAGTAACTGATTCTTAGGGGAGAATCTGACAAGTGGAAAAAATGTATATATAAGATGACAACATTTTTAATGATAGTGATGAAAGAAAGAAGAACTCTAAATGTCTAAAGTCTGGATAATTGTGTTCTAGCCACAAAATGGACCACCAACCAGGCATTTAAAATGAAAATAGAGATAAAAAATTTTTTTAAACTAATATTTTTGGAGAGCTTATTAAATGTTATGCCTTTGTGCTATGTGCTTAATAGGGATTATTCTATTTAATGTTTACTAGGAACTGATGGATAGGGGTGATTAATGTCCCTTTTTTTAACAGATGGAAAATAGAGGCTTAGTAACTTGCTCAGGAACACACAGCTAGTAAGCGTCAGAGCTAACAGTGGAACCCAGATTTGTTTGAATCCAGAGCCAGAGATTTAAATTGGTGTGATATAGTTTTGGCATGGAATGTTGTTCATAATCTACTGTTAAAAGAAGTGACTAGCCAAACTGTTTGAATCATAGCATGATTTCATATGCATAAAAAATGCACACAAACATACACATGTGTGTGTTTAAAGTAAAACCTTGTGATAAAACTCTTGGGATTGTCAGTTGATTACCAGACACTCTGCTCTCCTGTTTAGATAACTAGCTTGGCATATGCTTTGGTAAATCATATGCCAAGCTGCTGACTCTGCTTCTTTCTTGGTGTTGGGATTGCGGATGACTTCAAAAAAATATTGGGCTGGCCAAAAAGTTCATTTCGTTAGTAGATACCTTGTTCAATAAAATTCTTGGTGAAAATGAAAAATGTGTCTTATTTTTACTAAAAACCGAACAAAATTTTTGGTCAACCCAATATATATGTTTTGTTGATTTGAATTTTCTACTTTTTCTAAACTGGATGTACAAAATTGATGCAGTTAACACTAAAAGTCCCTCAGGAGGGGTGATAATGTGTTTTAATAAAAGAGTAGCCTGTTTTTTAATTGATGCCCTGCCATCACCCAACTGAATGACCTTTGGCTTTACACTGAACAGTAAATGCTAATGTTTATCGAGAGCATAATTTGTCCCAAGTATCTAATAAATGTCTCTTATGAGTATATTATCCCAATTAATCTGTACAACAACAATATGTGGTAAGTACTCTTATTATCCTTAGATTGTGTATGAGAAAATTGAAGCACAGAGAGGTTAAGTAAGTTGCTCAAAGCTACACAGTATGATTCCACCAGAGAGTCTAACTCCAGGGAAGCGCTCTAAACCCCTAAATTTTACATCCCCTGTAAACGTAACACTAGAGGGTTAAGCTTCTTGACTGTAAAATGTAGGGCCACTTACACATTTTAATATTCTGTGATCTTTAATCCAGTGCTTGCTAAAAATCTATGTTTTATGTAATCAATCAAAACTTTTCCGTGCTTACTATGTATCAAACTTAGTAGCAACTTTTCTTCTTCTTTTTTTCTTGATATCAATTTCATGAACCATTTGAAGTGAGTGACATATGTGTCTTGGATACGGAATTCAGGGCATATCAATTTGTGTATATGCTGGGATCGAACCCAAACAAAGCATTTTGATTATTTAAGAAATTCTAACTTGAAAAGAGGGGCTGACAGTTATTTCTGAACCTTTTTTAACACATATTCTAATTTTTAAGTCAGTGGTTTAATATAATTTTCTTTAGTTGCTAGCCTGACTCAGAATAGGATTGAAGCATAAAATCACACAAAGCTTTTGTTTTGCAAAGCTCTCTCACAAATCACCCTCGTTTCATGCCCTAATTAATCAGTGTTCATGGGGGAATGAGAGGTTATTTGCTTTTCAGCTTCTGCAGATATACTAATAGCATAGCAGGAGAATTCTGAAATAACAGGGGTTGTTTTTCATATTTGAAGCAGTTTCCCATGGATTCTTATATAATTATCTAGAAAATGCAAACCATTGTTTCTATTGGAATTTTATCTCGTGCTGACAGGAACTCCCAAGATTAGAAAAATCTACCCATTACTAGGTCTTTTGAGCATACTATTATTCCAATATGTTAAATTGAACATATCATTATATTTAGAAACCCCTACCATAGTCCCTGACCCTTATAATCCACAGAAAAATGTAAAAAATTTCTCTTTCTCAATTAATTCATTTTTTAAAGCATGTACTAAAGCATTTCTCATTGACTGAAATAAAAATAGTGTACCATTTCCAATTTAGTAGGATAGTTTAACAAGATATTGGGATCCCGTAAGGTTCAGCTAACAATCCAGTCTAAAGAGAGAGCATTACTCGATTTCTTTATATGTTATCATTAGCCCCGTAAAATTGGCTTATCGAGCAGACTCTCAAATCAAAATTTTACAGCATCATTCCGGGCACATTGCACACTGGGGCCTTATGTTTAAAGGATACTTTCATTCATTATCCAGAACTTCGAGAAAAAAAAAGAAAAAAGAGGCATTGTAGGCTGTAGGGATTGCAGCCGTGGTAAGACTGAAGCTGTTGTTTTCTCTACTGGTAGACAATTTTGGTTGCAACAAGTTCCCTGGGTCAAAATAACTGCTATGGCTGTGAAACTGCCTTAGCACAGAAAATCTAAGACAGATATGTTGAAGTCAGTATGATCCATAGATTTTCATATTTTAGCAGTCTGGTTTTTGTTTCTCATTTTTGAGAACAATCCTGTTTCTCAGTGTAAAATGATTTACATAATTACAGATCAAACTAATCAGTTACTACCTGGTCAGGCTAACGGTCATGACTGGCATAAGCAAGTAGCTCAGATGCAGCTCTGCTGTTAATACCTGTTCGCTCCAGGCCTGCCGCCTGATTCCCAGGGCTGATTGCCCTCTGTCCTGTGGCTTCAAGCAATGTAAATTGTATCTTGTCCCCGGGTAATTGAGATCAGTGTCTTCTTGTCTGTCCACTCCCTGCTGATGCCCTCTCTGTGCTACGATAATGGTTTTGGTGGGCAATCAAGGAGGATGCCTCCTTGACTCAACTCTCATAATAGATTGTCCTCCTCAGGCAAAATTGAATAACCCCCGACATGGCCTGGAGGCAGGCAATGAGAATTCAATAAGTCTGCAGGGTCAGTGTCCTGTCATTTTGGGCAAGCAAGTAATTATTCTGCACTAACATTCCATAATAGGAGGAGGAAACTGCCATGGACACCTTCATCCTGATGCCTAGAAAAGTCACCTTAACAGGATTTTTCCTCTAATCAGCAATAATTCCTTCTCCCCTTCTGATGTGATTCCATCCACTTTTTCATGTGAGTTGCACGTGTGGGTTTTCTAGATGCTTTTTTTTTTTTTTCTTTTTCAAACATGCAGTGTCTGTGGGAAAGTTTAACAACTTCACTGCCTGTTGTTTAATATTTTCCACTTTTATGGGTTGCAGTTGTGCTGTCTATTTGCTTTTACTGATTTGTGAAAGATTTATTATAAACCAAATACAGCTGTTCTCCCCTTTCATAAAGTCAAACTATTTTGGCAAACCTGTTTTCCACTATGAAAATACGTTTAAAATCATTTCCCTGACCAGCTTTCCTACCATAAGCATTTAGTTATGCTGAGCAGCTCAGGGTAGGTGCCAAAGTGGTTGGGGACTCACTTAAGGAAAAGAGAATGCATCTGCTTCAAAAATAAACAGGCAGAAGAGAAGAAATAACTTTTTTTTTTTTTTGGCATTCTGGTGGGATTCAGTGTTATTATGTACAGATCCCAAGAGAAGAGAATTTTAATATCCAAAAAAAAAGCATCTGTAAATTCAATCCACTTGAGTATTCTGCTTTAGCAGTTACATTTATGAATCATACACATTTAACTATGTAACCTTTACCTGAAATTAATATTTTGATTAACCTTTTAATATTCTTAAGATATCGCTGCCATGTACCATCACTCCATTCACCATATATACACACAGAGAAATATTCTCATATATATGTGTATATATACATCATATATACACATATATATTTAAAGAGAACATATTCACTGCAATTAGTCAGTTTCTACTGTTCATATTTAGATCTCTGACTTATGACATTTATTTAAGGAAATGCTGAATTACCCCTTTTGAGGAAAGCAAATTTAGCACCATTTTAGTTATTTCTATTGTCACTTTTTTAAAAAGTTATCTTTTTAAATGGGAAAAAAAAAGCCCAAAACCATTATAAGAAAAAAAGTAATTTCTAAACGCAATCTAGGTTGCTTTTCTCTCCATTTCTCTGTGTAGAAACTATTGCTTTATTCATTGAAAGGAACCTTTATCTTCTCTCTCCTGAGATTGGTGCACAGCGAGTAATGAAGAGGCTCGTACAAGAGCAGAATAAGCACTTTCCATGACTGATTGGCGATTGATTATTGCTGGGATCTCTCCCCATGGTCACTCATCACTATGCTTTTTTGACAACCAGGCTCTATTCCTGACATGAAAAAGGTGTTTTGATCTGCATCCGTTTGGCTTGTTAACCATGACAAAACTCAAACTGATACTGATCATGTTCAGTTGTCGATGTTTATTTGGATCCTAGATATAGAAAAGGTTCAAAATAATATATACTTTATTCTTTATTTAGGTTACTATAATATTGGGATATTTAATGACTACATTTCTTGAAATCGTTTTCATTACCCTCATGCTTTTAAAATTTTGTTCACTATAACAAGCTTTTGACACTTTTATCTTATCATTGCTTCTTTCAATGTATTTTTAACAATCTGCTTTAGAATTTCTGACCATCTTTTATATGACCTTAAGCAAACTTTTTACCATGTAATGTTGGAGAGGAAACTACAGCTGCTTTTCATGCAAAGCACTGAAAAATAAGATTTATTTAGAAGAATTATTTTGCATTGAGTAGAGTATGTATGTCCAAGAAATAAGGCATAGCAAAGAGAATATATTATAAAGATTATATCAAGGAAGGCAAAATATTGGGGCAATTCCTATTTGTTTCTTCCCCCCCCCGAGTGATTTGAGTTAAAAGAATGTAATACATGTTTGGCAATTACAATACTTTTCCCCAAATTTTAAAACCAAAATTTACTTAAAATTAACATCACAAACATTATCAAAATATGCCTTATATATTTGCTGTTAATAAGCTCTAAATGACACGTTTTTAAATATATTTAACTTTGTTTTTGTTTGTTTTGTACTGAGAAATTACAGCTAAGACTTAATGGAAATTTTATTTTTCAAATTGAATTCTGTTTCAAACTTAAAATTGAAGTAATAATCCTTCTTCCTTTTACATTCCCTTCTTCCCTTTCCTTCTAGAGCCTTTAAGACCTGTATTTACCCTTACATCATGGAGCAAGTACAAAAATTCCACTGAGCAGTTTTAATTGTTTCTTGATGCAGTCCTTGAAAATGGCCATAGCTCTTAGCTCCTGTTTTTTTTTTAGGAATAGAGTTGTCTAGTGAAAACTACAGTGAATCATTTTGAGGCATGCATCATTAATTCTCTTTTCTCTTTCTCCATAACTGTTACTTTTAATTTCTTGATTTGAATTATCAACCATTGCATTGCATTTGCTAAACTATATTGAATTTATTTTTTTCAGTTTGTCTCATTGAAGCTACTGCAAAAATCACTACCTTAATCCAAATGATTATACAAAACTCCTTTCCAATGTTTTGTCTGCTTCATCCTTGAGTTTATGAGGTGCTAACTTTACAAATTAGCTCTAGTATCTAAATACCTCTCTACCATTCAAGAAAAACACTCGATAATAGCAGATTTTTCTTTGGTCTCTGAGAATCTGCCTAATTAAGAAGTCTCTTCACTCTTACCTTTATTCAATGCTGTGCTCCTGGGTTCAGTAAAACCTGCAAACTGAATGTTGTTCTGAATTCATCACTGGGGTGAGTATCAGGAAAAGACCACACACAATTTTTTCCAAGTTTGGAGATGATTTGTCCCTCTCTTTGATGAGTTTCTGCCAGACTTATCCTTTCTTGTTATGCCTCTGCAGAATTCCTGCAGTGCCCTGGGATGTACCTTCAGGGCTTGCCAGGATTCGGGCTGCCTGCTGGCCCAGGCCCTGTTGGCAGCTGTCTGTAGGCTGCAGCCCCACCATTCACCTTTGGCTCCAGTGTCTCTGTGAACTGCAAGGGGCAAAAAGCCAGGGAGATTTGATGTGGGAAAAGAGGAGACCAGAGAACACAGGAGAAGTATGAAAAGAAGAATGATCCTTTTAGTATCCTCAATCTTCCTTGTCCTTCCTTAAAATATTTTTCAATGATACTATGCCTACTAGACAGTGAAGTAGGTTATGGTCATTCCATGATGCTTCTGGGCCTCTCTTTCTCTTGATATTTTGTTTGGTTGAGGTTTTTTTGTTTGTTTGTTTGATAGAGGTTGAGAACTCAGAATCTAGAGTCACATCTCTTAGGATCAAACACTGGCTCTATCACTTATCTGCTGTGTTTTCATAAGTACCTCATATAATATCTCTGTGCCTCAATGTACTCATCTGCAAAATGGGGATATATAGATATCCCCATTAGATGGGGACATGTCACCTTTCAAAAGCTATTGTATTAAATAAGTTAAAACAGTTGATGCTGTTAGAATGATGTCTGCTGCCTAAATTATAAACCCTTGCATACATGCATTATCATTTGTGTAGAAGTTGACACATTACAAAGTGTTTTCTCAGATATTACCCTTTGACTATTATAACGAGTCCATAATTTCATTTTAAGATGAAGAAACTAAGAAAGTAAGTGACTTAACCAAAGGAATATACTGGGGAAATCCTGAAAGACTTCATCCAGGTCTTCTGCTTCTAAGCCCAAGTTTTTTTCCCCTTGGACAATCTTTGTCTTTCTTTGGACACTGATTATCATTTGCTATGATTGCTTGAAATGTGAAAGGCATGAAAAGCTAAATTTAGGTTGGAGAATACTAAGGAATGAGAAAGCATGCAACTGTAACACTCAGAAGGTGTTGATAAAGGGAAAATGTGAGCTCTTCAGAATATATTCATTAATTTTTCATTTATGAGGAGATATTTATTAAGCACCTATTATTGTTAGGCATTGTGGATACAAAAATGGATAATATACTGTAACTTGAATTCAAAGATTTCAATGGAGGAAAGACACAAAGTGATTATTGCAACCTAGCATAATAGAAGTATACACGGATATTATAAGAGCACAAAGTGGGGAACATGACCCAGAGTGGAGCATGTTAGAAAACCAGGAAAGATTATCTGGAGGATTTGGAGCAAAGGAGCTAATCATATAATTCATAGTTTTAAAAGATCATTGTGATTGTTGTATTAAGACTATTTTGCAGGGAGTAAGACTGGAGTAAGAAGAGGGGGCAAGCTGGAAGCCACTGTAATAGTTCAGGCAAGGATATACAGTGGTGACTGGTAAAAATTACAATTTTCTTTCCTAAAACCTGGAAGCTTGACTATGTTTACAGGTAGAGGAGTAGATCTAGTAAAAGACTGATTTAAGATGCAACTGAGAGAATGAGATCATGAAGGAAGAAATGTCTAGAGTAAGTGTACAGGTTAAAAATTCAGCCATGGAAATGAATTATTGGCATGAGAGAGCAGGAAAAGGTAGATGAAAATGCTGAGAAAATTGAGAGAAGAATGCTCTCATAAACCCCATGTTTTGCTTGCTTGCAAAACATAGAAATGGGGATCCTGTCTTGAACTCATCATGGCCATTCAGTGTGTTACATTTGGAAACATTAAGGTTCACACATGGGAACAATAGCCCCTTTATAACGTTTGGGGAGTGGTAACAGGCAACTTCGGCAGACAGTGACTCACGGCAGCTAAAACCATTGGGATGACTAACATTGACATGGGGCAGCCAAAAATGGACATGTCATAGAGCAACAAGCTACCAGACACTCAAAAGGATGAGAGAACTAAAAAAAACCCAAAAAACAAAGCTCAGACATTTAAATATTAATTGGACAACTGCATAGGCTATTTCTTTATATTATAAAGCATGATGATACCCATTATACATATGTGTAATGTATGTGAAAGACACACAGCTGGTTCAAAATATGGTCCTAATTAGAGAGAAGGCCAGAAAACATATTTTATTGTAGCTACTCTATCATTAAGGCAATGTACTCAGGAGATAGGGAGAAAGGCATAATTTTGTAATAATTTAATTTTCTGGTTGGTTGGGATGTTTCTCTTAAGAAAAAACAAAAAACCCAAAAATGTTTCTACTCAAGGTTCTCAATTATTTTTTTGTAATCATCCCTAGTCTAACATCTGAATTTTTGTTTGTCTGGTTTTTATTAGTGTTCTATTTATCTATCTATCATCTATTTTTTTAATAGAAAAAAACATTTTTTGAGGAATATAAGATTGGGGACATATTTAATTTGGAAAAGATCAGAGATTTAGGAGCTAAAAGGCAAATCATTTATGCACAAAATATTAAAGTATTAAAGGCACAATTTGAGGGAGTTTGGGGTAGAATTATCAGCATGTAGAGAAAATACACGCTAGGGAACTGACTGTTTATCAGATTACCAATATGTGAGTGCCTAGAATTCTTCACCGTAAAACTCAGTCAGTAAGTGATAGGTTTTCTCCTGTTTTCTTCTCACTAAGCTTTGGAAGCTAGGCATATTACTGCTTCCCTTTTCAGAATAAGAGGCACTGACTTACTTTTGCTAATGTTGCTTTGAAAGAAGGGCATTTGGCACTTTTTCCTTTGGTGTTCAAAGTAGACTCACATAGAAGGTAGTGGCATCGGGATATATATATATATATATATATATATCTCATCATCCTTTCTCTGTGTTGTAGACCCTGTTTGCTGTGCAGTCTAAGAGTGGAGAGCCAGAAAGAGCAAAAGCCTAATAAGCTAGACTATATTTTTATCACATCATCTCTGGCTCTCTGTGTACAATAATAGAGCTTCTTATGTACCATAAAGGAACATATATGAATAATTTCTTGAACACGGAAAACAACATAGGGCAGCAACATCCTTTTCTGGCTTATTTGGTATAAGTTTCAATAATAGACTCCTGGAGAGATAAGTAACAGAGAGGATATTTTCCCATTCCATGCTCAAGAACTGAGCACGCTACAGGTTCTGACTCTGAGAAAATCTGTGAAGGTGAAGTGCAGTTTGCTATGGGAGCACACAGCCAAGATTGTTGAAAAAATATATACATTTATTTTTGCATCTCTGGCAAAGGTCATGAGTTCAATATACACATAAATGGTGGATTGAGATTCTCCATTCCATGGTAGAATAAATACTTCTGCATATACTAGATTTGAAACAATGGCAATAAAGTTATTTAATGATGATATTATCTTTGTATGTGAAGACAATGTATTTTTGTTATATTTCAAGCGACATGCCAGATCTATAGCGCCTTTCCTCTAAGAATTCTCATTCATAATTTTGACGAAGAGAGGTAAGAAGATAGCTTCTTCAGATGAACTGTATAAGAAAGGAAGGAAAAAAGAATTGTAGAGGCAACATTACATTCCAAATTCTAGGGCTAGTATTCCCCCTTGTACATACATTGTAATTATATACTGACCTTTGAGATCAGTGTCTCGTTACTTATGGGATAACATGATTAAAGGATACGTAACAAGTATGTTAAATTATTTTAAATGCAATTCTAGTGGAGAAGATCTGTGTAATTGCTAATTCCATTTCGTTCTAGTGGCATCTGAGATAACATCCCTTGGGTCCAAGCTTAAAACTAGATAGACTAAGACTCTCCCCACACAGAGACCACTTTGATTTTTGTTGGTTTTGCTTTCCCGATGAAGTTTGTGGCTAGTTAGAAAACGCAAAGGAAACACATGTACATCTTAAGGAATAATTTGTGGCATTTACCTAATTCTTAAAGAAAATGTTCTTTATTGTCATGTTTGGAGTAAACCTTGCTCTTCCTCTTTCCTCTCTGAAACACAAAGATTAGAACATTTGAATTGCTTTTTGTTTGGTGTGACCTACCTTGTTAGTCTTATTTTGAAGTTTGTACATTTTGATTGAGGCCTTAAGAAGTGCTTCTAGTGGGCCAGAATTTTGTAGCTGATGATCCTTTGAAGGAGCGTAGAACTCTGTCTGCTGATGGAAAAAGAAAAAACTGGCTGGGAGGAGGCTGTTGGTGACGGTAAAGTGAAATTCAAGGGCTCATCTTAGGAGGGATTGGAAGACTTATGGGGTCCAGAGACAAAATTTTGCCTTAGGGGCAGTGGTATAATAAATGTGGTATATAAATGCAAAAAGGAAAGAATTGTGCTGGAGACAAAGACAGTGGGGACTAAAGCAGTAGCTGCTCTGTTGGTAGGAATTTTAGCAAGGGAAGATAGTAAGCAGAGGGGTGCCTAGTGTATGAAGCTTAATGATTCATCCAAGTCAAGTTAAATTCTTATTTCTAAATGTTAGAAGAATTTTTAAACTTTGATATATTAAGTAGAATTAACTCTTATTTACTTGAAGCATGTTTTTAATAATAACTGATAATGATGATTATATTTACTGTGGATGATTTGTTTCATCCATCATTCAGTTATTATAACAGATTGCCAATGGAAGTTGAAAATATAATGTATTTTTGTTTCTCTCCACGTTTAGTCCTGATTTAAAATAGCTGTCAAGTAGCTATAAAACTTTTTGGTCTTTATATTTTTCCAGTCATTTAATAACCATGATGTTCTGAAAGCATGTTCCCCTTGTTTTCAATTCTAACTTTCTTCTGTAATTGCTTGGGCAAGTGTCCAGCGAACTACTAAAGAGGCTCTTTGATGAGGAAATGAGCCTTTTATCCCAAATTTTATTCTTGAAGAAGGAAACTATGAGTTAGCGTCATAGAGCTATAGAGCTCAAACCGGAGAGTCAGGTGCTCTGAGATTAGGCAAGGTAAAGGATTTGTTTTTGCACCCATTCTCAGATATGTAAGGAGCAATGCAGAGTGCTGTTTCAGGTGAGCACTCTAGAGGCTGACTGGATTGGGTTCCTCACTCATATTTACAAGCTATGTAATCTTTGCAAGTAGCTTTAATTATCAAAGCTCAGTTTCCTCCTCTGTAAAATATGAATAATATCAGTGCTTATCCCAAAGGATTGAAGGATTAAGTGAAATAATTGACATAAAGCATTTAGTTTGGCACCTAGCTCTTGCTGTCAAAGATCACATTTACTAAGCTTTGCGAAGGCAGACCTTTTTGTTTAGCTTATCACTGGATCCTCAACACCTGGAACAGTAATTGGCACATAGTAGGCAGATAGTATTTATTTGCCAAGTGAATAAATGAATTTGAAGAGGCAGTGGTCAGTACTTCTGCTGAGTTTAGAGTAGTGGAGCTGGAAGAGACTGTATATATTATTAGGCTCCAATTTCTAGCAGGAGTTTAAGAAAAATCCCCAATGAGGAGAAAGTTGCTAATATAAGACAAGTTCAAGAAAATAAATCAATCAAGAACTAGGAATGGGAATATTTAGTAGAACACAAAAATAGACAAAAGGTTTTTCTTTCTGCGTTGAGTGCTCTTCTAGTTTCAGCTCCTTTTCTGATTGTCTCTTCCTTTTTGGAACACCTTTCTCTGTTTTACTTCTTTCTCTAGAATCTATAGGCATTCCTGGCAGCCTTGTTTACTACTGCTTTTCTCATTTTGAATTTATCTTCCATGTAACAAGGGCAGGTAAAGGGACCATGGATTTGTACTAAAAGAACTATCTAACGATAGCCTTTGCTTGCTTCCCAGTATCTGTTGGAATGTGTCCCCCGTCACCTCGTTATGAAATAATATTTGCTTCACAAAAAATGCAGGTCATTTAAGTGCCCAGGGCTGTCAATGCAATAATAGACACATACGTAGCACAATCTCCATGTGCTATAAAGAGTCTTCATGCTGACTGACACTTCTTTATTGTCTCCTATGCATAAACCACAGAGCTAACACTATAGTGGAACCTTCAAGAAACTTGAAATCTCTGATCTCAAGAAGCTTATAGTCTGTGGCTACTAATCTTTAAAATATGATGGGAAATTGAGTTGCTTTATCTGGAAACTCCCAAAGTTAAAGTAACCTCAGATTTGTCCTTAACAGAGACTGTTGTACACGAAGGTCATACAGATTGATTGATGTGGTAGTTCATAAGCTGAGAGGAATCCCAAAGTTTTCTTTCTTTTCTTTTTTTTTTTTTCGGTACGCGGGCCTCTCACTGTTGTGGCCTCTCCCATTGCGGAGCACAGGCTCCGGACGCGCTGGCTCAGCGGCCATGGCTCACGGGCCCAGCCGCTCCGCGGCATGTGGGATCTTCCCGGACCGGGGTACGAACCCGTATCCCCTGCATTGGCAGGCGGACTCTCAACCACTGCACCACCAGGGAAGCCCCTCTTTTCTTTTTTTTTAAAAAAATTATTTATTTATTTGGCTGCTCCGGGTCTTTAGTTGTGGCATGAGGGATGAAGTTCCCTGACCAGGGATCGAACCCTGGCCCCCTGCATTCAAAGCCCAGAGTCTTAACTGCTGGACCACCAGGGAAGTCCCCAAGAGTTTTCTTAACTGAAGACACATATTGGTCATGTCTCCTCAAATAAACCACCACAAAAGCTATGCTCTTTTTTGGGTAGGTTGTTGTACTCCTCTGAACATTTGCAGCATTTTAACTGAACCAATTATGTTGTTTGGTACTGTTTCTACCCCCAGTGGAGTACTAAAAACATACTAAGCTCTCAATGATCATTCACTTATTCAATAATTATTCAGTACTTAGCTATTATTTGTTAGACACTATATAGAAGCAGGGTATATTGCTGAGAGAGACATCAGAGACCCTACCCTCATGGAATTATAAGGGAGAAAGGCAGACATTAAATGAAAATTGCATGATTAATACATTAAAATGTTGATAAGCACTATAAAAGAGAGCCAGAGGATTCTATGAGATTAATCTGATTAAATCTTGCTTTAAACTTTTTTTTTTCAATCCAGTTTGTGGTGTGTACTTAAGTTATGATTAATATGAAAATAAAATAATTTCTACACTTGCCAAATAAAAATACTAATTTTAGTATTCTGCTAAATATGTGATTTCCTTACTTTTACCAAGATATTGCCAACATAATTGGTGAATCTCAGTTGGGATAGTGATCCCAAACTGCTAGTTGAAACAGACCTTTAAAAAATATGGTTTGGAAAAAGAGCCCAGTGGATTTGGCTATGTAAACACATGTAAGGGTTGAAAGAGCCACATCAAATAGACTCTGAGGCCAGCCAAGCCACTGAAGACTTCCCCAAGTCAGCAGTGGGTCAAGAAGAATTTGCATTTTCATTACACCTGTGCTCTGTCTGTTGCCACCTTTATATCTGCAGCCTCTGTGTTTGTCTCTGTCTCGCTCTGTGTCTCTCTGTGTGTCTCTCACACAGATACACACAAACACCCATTTAAAAATTGGTTACATTACTAAAATTGGTTACATTACCATAATCAACAGCTACACTTATCTTTTACGTTTTTGAATTGAATACAGGTTTAATCGTAGAAAATATAAGCAAATCACAGAAACAAGTAATTTGATTTATTTTTCTGTTGCTGTACAAGTTAAATAAAGAGAGAAAAAAAGAATAGTTATTGGCAGCTTTAAAAGACACACTTCTAATGGCTAACATAAAACCTATGCTAACTTTTCATCTGAACAACTGAATTGTGGAAATACTGTTACTCTGAAGGAAAGGAGGGATGAGGGTCTTCTTGTCACTCCCTTCAGTCTAGGAGTCCACATTGTTCACAAATGCAGTCACGGATTCAGGGCCCGCGGGGACTGGGAGGGAGGAACCCGATTCCATCTGACAGTCTCACAACAGATGAAAGATATGATGGAGATATGTGAGACAGATGATAGATAGTTGATAGATAGATATATAGATAGATAGACAGATAGATAAATAGATAGATAGACAGATAGATGGAACAGAAAGGGGAAATCATATGGCAGTAACTTTTTACTTCTTAGAGGCTGAGCTGGTTTTAATTCAATAAAGTGAATGGAAACACACAAAAAAGAAATGCCAAATTAACAGGAGGGCCAAAAAGGGAATGAAGAGAAAAAAAAAAAAGGGGGGGAATCATTTTTTTCTCTCTCCCCCTGTTAAGATGTAAAGGTCATGCTGAATGATGTCTTTGTGCCCTGAGCTGTGGCTGAGCCAGATAGCTGGAAGGTATAGGAGTTGCAAATTGATAATCTTAATCCTGATTCTGTCACTCATTTATCCTTCCAAGTAAAGAGGGAAGATTTTAGAGTCAAGTTGGCATGAATGAAACTCTGTAAAAATGTCAGCTTTCTTATCCATAAGATAGTGATCATACTATTTGTTCCAATATTAACTCTTCACTCAATATATGTTTATTGAATCACTTCCATATGCCAAGTAAAGTTCAGGGAGATGCGAAGAGAGCAGTGAACAAGACAGACTAACTTCTAACTTCATGAAGCTTACCTTCTACTTGTTATTACTGGAACAAAAGAAATGTGTATGCAGAAGTCCTCCTGTATAAAAGTTATGCAATCAATAATTTCTTCCCCCTCAGGAACAGTTTTATAACATGACAATAAAACCGTATGTACAACATATTACTAGTAACTTTTATCAGTATAGAGCCTATAAGGAGTATTTTTAAGGAAGCTTTAAAAACATCTTGATTCAAAATTTTATTCTTATCAGATGGCCTTTGAAACTCTTTCTCTTAAATCCATATAAACAGGCATTAGATCTGCTTAATGAGTTTTACCATTCATCTATTCCATTTTCTATATCTTACCACTTAAGTTCTTTGGACTAGATGTTCCAAAATTTGTGTATATGTTTAGCATTATCTCTCGTGGCTCCAAAATGTTAGCCTTTGACCCTAGGTGACACCGTTCACACCCAGTTCATTCCAAGCTGTGCACATATCCACGCTGTTTCTCCATTGGGAATGTCTTTCTCATACCCATAGCTTACTCAAATGCTACCCATGCATCAAGATCCCGTGCACATCCTGTATCCTTTGTGATATTTCCCCAGACAGATAAAAGTGTGGTTTGGATTACTTCTTTCACTGCTTATGGCTACAATGATCATATTTCCTGAACCATACCCATACTATATATGATTCTGTTTGTTCCCTAATTATAGACTGCTGTGAATCGTTATTTAATTTTTCTCCTGTCTACTTGGTTAGATTGTGTAAGCTCCAGATGGGCACTCAATACTGAATGGGTAAAAAATTTAATCAAGCAATCAAACTGCATTTTGACTATCCTCTCACGAGGATAATTCATATGTCATTAACTTGTTTTGGTAATTAAGGTGGTGGATGAGTTATTGGTATGGGAGGGTAATTTCTGGCACTTCTCAAATCACAGCACGTGCCAATGTATATATTACTTGATCCGGGAATAATGACTGAGTCATATAGGGATGTATACTAAGAAAGTAGTCTTCTGGGTGTTTCCAGGAAAATGTGTACTGTGCATGCTACGAAAGTTCCTGTGAGGTCCTTGAAATGCTTGCCTCTACGCTCTCCTTTTGGTGAGTAATGGAGAGATGAAAACTCATGATATACAGAAATATGTACAACTAGTAAACACTGCCCTCACATGGGATTCTGGCAATCAATCAACCTTATTATGTTTTACTGAAAGCCAAAATCACTTATTGCATCACTTTCTAAAAGAACAAATGGTTTTTAATAAATAATGATTAAAAAAACAGAATAAATAAAATCCCCTCAATCCATTCTGATGAACAATAATCATGAAAGAGGAATGGCAATCACTCAGTGAAAGGTGGAATAGCAAACTTCTTTTTGCCCTTTCTTGCTTTTTTCTTTTCAGCTATGTCCTTATGTTTCTTCCAGATGCATCACTAACCTGCATTCTGAACTAAATCAATGTAACTAGCAAAGTGTAAAATGTTGGGCCATTATAGGGATGATCTTTGTTCTACCATAGCTGACATCTAAATTTACTGATATTGATATAATAAGCCATTTTGTGTTTTCATTTGTATAAACCAAATGTGTAGCTTAGCTTATTGATTTTGTAATCAAGATATAGTTTACTGAAGTGTTTATAAAATGAACTTGTAAACAGACGTTCTTTACTCCATTCATTAATCCAACAAGCACTTCTTATGTAGTCTGCCTTCTGCTGAGGTCCATAGAAGATTTAATTTGGGGGGAGGGGTAGATATGAAAATGGTGTATAAGTGAGGATTGGCCATATAAACAATTTATTCAAGAAGTTAGATAAAGACTGTGGAAGAAGAGAAAAAGAAAAATAAAAGTATGGTGATAGTTTTTTAAAACAAGGAGAGATTAAATAGTGGAAAACTAAGAGATAAAAAGATACCGTAGGAAAAAATATATAAATTCGAGGATTAGGAAACAGAATGAGAACAGACTCTTCACACACTTCCATATATAATACCAAACTTCAGCCTCAAGCAATGCTGTTACGAATTGGGATTATCCTCAGTTTACAAATGAGGACTTTCAAATTTAATAGGATTAAAGTATTGTCCCAAGTCATGTGCTTAAATATGCAGTAGAAGCAGGACTACACCTCAGTTTTGTTTGCCTGTTGTTTATTCCAAGTCTTTAGGGATGAAGTCTAGGACACAGGTAAAGAGAGGAGTTTTTAAAATGAGACGCCAACTCTTTTTCTAAGGAAAGATCAGGGGACGTTTTCTGTGTGACCAAAGACAGAGAGTTATGGATCTGTAGATACAGGAGTGCTATGAGAATGCTCTAGAGCATTATGGGGAGCAAGAGGAAGACCTGGAATGTTTGCTATGGTCAACAAGCTCCAAAAAGGGGAGAAGAAAAAAGGGGAGAAGAAAAGGTTTTGAGCAATTGGAGACAGGTTGTACCTAGAAACCGTAACTGCGTGGTGGATGGGTCGAGTTTGCTAATGATCCAGCTCTATTCAGGAATGCTCTGGTATTCTAATACACACACATACGTGCCGGCAGGCTACTGTTAAACCCACTCTTTGAAATGCGTGGTCCAGTTGAAATTCTTCAGCTTTTCTTGTTTTCTTTTTCTTCATAAAATCCAAAGAGAATTCGTAGAGCAATTATTGCCATCCCCCTTTTTTAGTTGAGAAAACTGAAGTTTTAAGATATTAAGTAGAGGTATAATCCTATATCTCTCTGAGTCCTGCTGTCCTGGAAGGTGCATTTTTATCTCTTACACGAGGATGGTCCCACCAACTATGTAATAAACCCTATGAGCTCTGGTGTTCCCTAAGATTTCTTTCCTTCAATTTTTTTTTCAGCTTTTCCCTTGACCCTGGTCCTTTCCATCAATGTAGAAACATGATCAGTCTCACCTCATATCTATATTGAAGAAAAATGCCTTTCCTCAATCTATTGTTTCTATTTCTAGATGTAAATCTCTCCATCTGTTAGTGGGCATCAGAATAGTGGTTAAGAATGTTATTTACTCTGGGAGTTCAGGCATATCACTTAACCTTTAAAGGCCTCAGTTTTATCAGTGTAAAGTGAGGATAGTAATATTTATAGATTTTGAATGATTCAATGGCTTAGCTACTGCAGAGTGCTTGGCACGGAGCCTGGCACATAGTAACCACTCAAAAGGCTTAACCTTGTAATAATTATTATCATTGTACTAATTCACAGGTAAGTTTCTTGGAAATGCAATCTATACATGCAATCTCCACTTCTTCATCTCCTAGTTACTCTTTAATTTAATCAGTTTCACCTAGAGGCTACATTAAAATTCTTCTCACTAAGGTTGTCAATGGCCTTCAAATTAAAATGATTTATTGGACACTTTTATATTCTCCAACTTGGCCTTTCTACAGCATTGAGGCTAATAAATGCTTCCTCTTTTAAAAAACTCTTCTACTTTGGTTCCTATGATGCTATTCTTTTGGTTTTTTAATCTTCTTCTGTTTCTCCGTTAACTCCATAGTTCCTTGCTTGGGTCCTCTGTCCTTTGCTTTCTTTTCAAAAGTTTGGATGCCCTAGAAGTCTTTCCTGAAAGCTTTGCTTTCTTATCCTTATATGTTCTCTTTATCTAAACATATGACTTCAGATCTTCCTATGCACTGATGACTTCCAAATCTTTGCTACCTAAATTCGATTACAACCCATTAACTGTGCAATATTTCCACTTGGATGTCCTATTGCTGTCTGAAATGCAACATGCCCATAATTAATAGAAATATTCCCTTTTCTCACCCTGAAACATTCTCTTTTAATTGTACTTCCTTACTGTTTGAGAAACCAAGACAGAAACCTGGCTACAACTGTAGTCATCTCTCTCAAACCCCATAGCAACCAAGTTCTGTAGACCACACCTTCCACATATCCTTTTTTAATCCAGCCCTTCCTTTCCGCCCTACCCATTGACAAGGCCTCTGGCTTCTTCCACTACCCTTTTAGAGTTTCTTTGTGCCTCTAGCCTCACTGTCTTTCAGTTTACCCTCCACAATGCTTGCAAAGCGACATTTTAGCTAAAAATCTTAAATTGTTTTCATATCAAAGAGGAAAAAACCCTGAAAGTACTAAGCCTGATCCACAAGGCCTTTAATTCTCTGCACCCCACCTGTCACCCTACCCTGACCTCCCTCTCTAATTCCTCTCTCCTTTCATTTCTGCTGTGGTCTCTTGTTGGAATACTCTTAGCTCCTTTATTCCTCTCCAGGTCTCTCCCACTATACTTCAGACTTAATTCAAGAATTTCATTCTGTAGAAAGCCTTTAGAATCCTCCCCATTTTGCAGTGCAATTCAGATGTCTCTCCTCTGTATTCAAATAGTACCTGTGCCTACAGCCGTAACAAACCCCAATTATTTCCCATTTGAAATACCTGTCTGCATTCTCCCATTATACTACATAATTCCTGAGGATGGATTATCATTTTTAGAACCCCAGCATTTCGCTCACAACCTGACAGACTGTAGCCACTCGATACTCATTTATAAAGATGACAATTCACTAACAAATTTGTTGCTTTTCCTGTTGCATCATATGGCCTCTATATAACTCTACCTTTGTAGGAAATGTTTTAAGATTATGTGCATACTAAATCATGCTAAAAGGTGTTCACACGTTGACTTGAGAGTCCTGTCCCTATGTTACTATTAAACTACTGTGTTACCCTATCTATTTAAATTCATTAAACCTCATTTTTTATATCCATCGAATAGGGAGATTACACAAGCTTTTTAGTTACTCTATGAAAGCTAAAATTTCTTACATTTTATTTTATTATTTGATTAACACCTTTTTGGGTAATTCTAAATAATATAAAGATATATGAAATAATAGGAAGATATGTGTCCTTTGGGGTATATTACTATATTTCCACATTTATTTTGTTTACCTTTCCTTTTCCATTTACTGACACATTAATGCCATTTTCCAATCTAAGAGTATAGCACCTTATTTATATGTAATAGCAACATCATAAATTGCTTGATCTATTGGAAACAATAAACTGAATATGTTACAGAAGAAACTGGTGCCTTTCATTGGTATTATCTTTTTCAAGATGACAGGTGATCTCAGGAGGCCAGAGAATTCTTAGTTGTATGAGTTTGTGACTAATAGGTGGTTTGATGTGACAAGAGCTGGCTGTCTTGGGAAATTGAACTATTTTTATGCTCGATACCCTTTGTGTCTCATTCTTTGTAGGTTATTGTTGGAGTCCTGTGGGGACCTCTTTTACAGTTTGCATTCACAGACAATATGAGATCAGCAAGAACTCTGTAGTTTTACTGTCATTATTGATCTGCTGCCACTCCGTTCAGTAGCTAATTTGCTTGTTAGCAGTTATTTTAAAAGCTATTTATATTTTTTAGCATGATCTGTGTTATGTACTAAATTTTAATTTTTTTGCTGAATTAAAGCAAAATAGTACAACGTAGCACTGGAAGACTACTTTATGCTAATTTTTTTCTGATTTGTGGCTTGTGAATAATCATTTCAAATTCACAATTATATTATTGTCAGTTTGATATCTTTGATAAGTTCAAATAAAAGAAAGATAGTGAGTGTATTCATGAGAAAATATCATTTGTTAAATATCTTTTGGCCTATAAAACTTATATACAAATAGTAAGAAGGGTGATGTATTAGGAATTCATTAACACTGTTCTTAAAGTTGGGATTTATTTGAAGTCGAAAACTCAATAAGTGTGCGAGTTGATTGATTCTCTGTTCTGAAGGTGACCATAATGCACCCTTCTCATTCATACCAATTGTTGAAGGACAAAAAACCTCTTTTTGCTTTTCTGGAAGAGGAGGTATGCTTCTATTTTCTGAAGCCAATTTCTGACACATGTATTCATCTGGAATGACTTCCTAGTAAGCTGAGTGTGCATATGTGTGTGTCTGTCCCCACCATGAGCACAATACCTAAATAGGGAAAATCCATAGCTCTGGGAAAAAACAATAAAAAACAAGCAAAAAACCAAACAGCAGGGGCTTCCCTAGTGGCGCAGTGGTTGAGAGTCCGCCTGCCGTTGCAGGGGACACGGGTTTGTGCCCCGGTCTGGGAGGATCCCACATGCCGCGGAGCGGCTGGGCCCGTGAGCCATGCCCGCTGAGCCTGCACGTCCGGAGCCTGTGCTCCGCAATGGGAGAGGCCACAGCAGTGAGAGGCCCGCGTACCGCAAAAAAAAAAAAAAAAAAAACCAAACAGCAGGCTAACATAATATGATATTTCACCCAATTTAAATATGCCAAATCAATAAAATATATTTGGGGTTATTTTAATTGTATAGCTGAGGTTAATGTATATACTTACGTATATATACATATATGTATACATCTATCAATATATCCTATTGCCAAAAGTGAAGAACCCAAAATTCAGAGTATAAGCACTTGAGCAGATATTAATGCTGCTCTCTGCTGGTGGGGTGGAATAGGGATAGGTAGAGTTATCAAATTTAGAAATATAGAGGCTTGAATTTTTATCCTCAGGCAATGAAAGAAACAGGGTATGTGGAGTTGTCATGACATGACAAAATGTAACTGAAAACCCTGTATAAAATTTGGAGCATCAAGTAGCTGCAAAAACACTGGTGGCAAAAAAATCTTCTCCCATGAGAAATCACTGCATACCACTCACATATTCCAACTAAGAAATGAACAAGAGTATCAACAACAAAACTGGTCTCTGGGTAGTGATGCCTGGCAGAACAAATGTAAAACTGTTCTGGAGATGACCTGCACAGTTTAGGATATAAGGGATTATCTCAAGGAAATGGAGACACTATGAAAAATGAAAAAAAGATTTGATTGCGGAAGGGAATGGAAATTCTAGATGTGAAACTGTTACCCAAGGAAATAGAAATATCAGTGGAAGTGTTTAAAAAGAGATCAGAATCATCTAAAGAAAGAATTGGAAACGTGAAGGAGTAATTAGAGGAAACGACTGACATTGAAGCATAAATACAAATAAACATATAAATAGAAATAAATTTACAATCTGAGGATTGGAAAGTGATATTTGCATCCCATAAAAATCACAAAGAATTGGCGTCACAGAACGTCTACAAATCATTAAGGAAGAGTTAAACAACTCATTGAAAATATGAAGAGAATATGAACAGGAAATTCAGAGGAGAAAACCAAGTGGACAATAGGGTAAAAAATATATTCAACCTTAATAGCAACCAAATAAATTAATATGAAAATAAAGCAATACGAAGTTTCACACCTCTCAAATCAACAGTACTAAGACTGCTACCATTAAGTGTTGACAAGGGAGGGTTGGGGAATGGGGACTCATAGAAGTTAAGTTATTGCAATGCCGTTAGAGAGCAATTAAGCAGTATTTTACAGTCAAGACAACAAATCTTGATAAAACTGTGTGTGTGCACATGTGTTTGTGTAGAAAGAAGTATTTTCAGGTACACATTTTGTATATATTGGCTAACACATAAAAAATAAACCGTATGCTTAGTAAAGAGCTGCTACACTGACCATTTTTAAGGCTGGTGTCTCCCTTTAAAAAATACTTTATTTATTTAAATTTTATTTTATTTATTTTTTATACAGCAGGTTCTTATTGGTCATCCATTTTACACACATCAGTTTATACATGTCAATCCCAATCTCCCAATTCATCACACCCCCACCCACTCCCCCGGCGGCTTTCCCCCCTTGGTGTCCATACATTTCTTCTCCACATCTGTGTCTCTATTTCTGCCCTGCAAACCGGCTTATCTATACCATTTTTCTAGGCTCCACATATATGCGTTAATATACGATATTTGTTTTTCTCTTTCTGACTTACTTCACTCTGTATGACAGTCTCTAGATTCATCCACATCTCTACAAATGACCCAACTTAGTTCCTTTTTATGGCTGAGTAATATTCCATTGCATATATGTACCACTTCTTCTTTATCCATTCGTCTCTCGATGGGCATTTAGGTTGCTTCCATGCCTTGGCTATTGTAAATAGCACAGCAATGAACACTGGGGTGCATGAGTATTTTTGAATTATGGTTTTCTGTGGCTATATGCCCAGTAGTGGGATTGCTGGGTCATATGGTAACTCTATTTTTAGTTTCTTAAGGAACCTCCATACTGTTCTCCATAGTGGCTGTATCAATTTACATTCCCACCCACAGTGCAAGAGGGTCCCCTTTTCTTCACACCATCTCCAGCATTTGTTGTTTGTAGATATTCTGATGATGCCCATTCTAACTGGTGTGAGGTAATAACTCATTGTAGTTGTGATTTGCATTTCTCTAATAATTAGTGATGTTGAGCAGCTTTTCATGTGCTTCTTGGCCATCTGTATGTCTTCTTAGAAGAAGTGTCTATTTAGGTCTTCTGCCCATTTTTGAATTGGGTTGTTTTTTTTTTTTAATATTGAGCTGAATGAGCTGTTTATATAATTTGGAGATTAATCCTTTGTCCGCTGATTCATTTGCAGATATTTTCTACCATTCTGAGGGTGTCTTTTCGTCTTGTTTGTAGTTTCCTTTGCTTTGCAAAACCTTTTAAGTTTCATTAGGTCCCATTTGTTTATTTTTGTTTTTATTTCCATCACTCTAGGAGGTGGATCAAAAAAGATCTTGCTGTGATTTATGTCAAAGAGTGGTCTTCCTATGTTTTCCCCTAAGAGTTTTATAGTGTCTGGTCTTACATTTAGGTCTCTAATCCATTTTGAGTTTATTTTTGTTTATGGTGTTAGGGAGTGTTCTAATTTCATTCTTTTACATGTAGCTGTCCAGTTTTCCCAGCACCACTTATTGAAGAGACTGTCTTTTCTCCATTGTATATCCTTGCCTGTTTGTCATAAATTAGTTGACCATAAGTGCATGGGTTTACCTCTGGGCTTTCTATCCTGTTCCATTGATCTATATTTCTGTTTTTGTGCCAGTACCATATTGTCTTGATTACTGTAACTTTGTAGTATAGTCTGAAGTCTGGGAGTCTGATTCCTCCAGCTCCGGTTTCTTCCCTCAAGACTGCTTTGGCTATTCGGGGTCTTTTGTGTCTCCATACAGATTTTAAGATTTTTTGTTCTAGTTCTGTAAAAAATGCCATTGGTAATTTGTCAGGGATTGCATTGAATCTGTAGATTGCTTGGTGTAGTATAGTCATTTTCACAATATTGATTCTTCCAATCCAAGGACATGGTATATCTCTCCATCTGTTGGTATCATCTTTAATTTCTTTTATCAGTGTCTTATAGTTTTCTGCATACAGGTCTTTTGTCTCCCTATACATAGGTTTATTCCTATGTATTTTTTTCTTTTTGTTGAAATGGTAAATGGGAGTGTTTCCTTAATTTCTCTTTCAGATTTTTCATCATTAGTGTATAGGAATGCAAGTGATTTCTGTGCATTAATTTTGTATCTGCGACTTTACCAGATTCATTGATTAGCTCTAGTAGTTTTCTGGTGGCACCTTTAGGATTCTCTCTGTATAGTATCATGTCATCTGCAAAGAGTGACAGTTTTACTTCTTCTTTTCCAAATTGTATTGCTTTTATATCTTTTGCTTCTCTGATTGCCGTGGCTAGGACTTCTAAAACTATGTTGAATAATAGTGGTGAGAGTGGACAACCTTGTCTTGTTCCTGACCTTAGAGGAAATGCTTTCAGTTTTTCACCATTGAGAATGATGTTGGCTGTGGGTTTGTCATATATGGCCTTTATTATGTTGAGGTAGGTTCCCTCTATGCCCACTTTCTGGAGAGTTTTCATCATAAATGAGTGTTGAATTTTGTCAAAGCTTTTTTGCATCTACTGAGATGATCATATGGTTTTTCTTCTTCAATTTGTTAACATAGTGTAGCACATAGATTGATTTGCATATACTGAAGAATCCTTGCATCCCTGGGATAAATCTCACTTGATCATGGTGTATGACCCTTTTAATGTGTTGTTGGATTCTGTTTGCTACTATTTTGTTGAGGATTTTTGCAGCTATATTCATCAGTGATATTGGTCTGCAATTTTCTTTTTTTATGGTTTTGGTATCACGGTGATGGTAGCCTCATAGAATGAGTTTGGGAGTGTTCCTTCCTCTGCAATTTTTTAGAAGAGTTTGAGAAGGATGGATGTTAGCTCTTCTCTAAATGTTTGATAGAATTCAGCTGTGAAGCCATCTGGTCCTGGACTTTTGTTTGTTGGAAGACTTTTAATCACAGTTTCAATTTCATTACTTGTGATTCATCTGTTCATATTTTCTATTTATTCCTGGTTCAGTCTTGGAAGGTTATACCTTTCTAAGAATTTGTCCACTTCTTCCAGGTTGTCCATTTTATTGGCATATAGTTGTTTGTAGTAATCTCTTGTAATCCTTTGTATTTCTGCAGTGTCAGTTGTGATTTCTCCTTTTTAATTTCTAATTTTCTTGATTTGAATCCTCTCCCTCTTTTTCTTGATGAGTCTGGCTAATGGTTTATCAATTTTGTTTATCTTCTCAAAGAACCAGCTTTTAGTTTTACTGATCTTTGCTATTGTTTTCTTTGTTTCTATTTCATTTATTTCTGCTCTGATCTTTATAATTTCTTTCCTTCTGCTAACTTTGGGTTTTGTTTGTTCTTCTTTTTCTAGTTCCTTTAGCTGTAGGGCTAGATTGTTTATTTGAGATTTTTCTTGTTTCTTGAGGTAGGCTTGTGGAGCTATAAACTTCCCTCTTACAACCGCTTTTGCTGCATGCCATAGGTTTTCGATTGTCGTGTTTTCATTGTCATTTGTCTCTAGGTATTTTTTGATTTCCTCTGATTTCTTCAGTAATCTCTTGCTTATTTAGTAATGTATTCTTTAGCCTCCATGTTTTTGTGTTTTTTACGTTTTTTTCCGTGTAATTCATTTCTAATCTCATAGCGTTGTGGTCAGAAAAGATGCTTGATATGATTTCAATTTTCTTAAATTTACTGAGGCTTGATTTGTGACCCAAGATGTGATCTGTCCAGGAGAATATTCCATGTGCACTTTAGAAGAGAGTGTAATCTACTGTTTTTGGATGGAATGTCCTATAAATATCAATTAAATCTATCTGGTCTATTGTGTCATTTAAAGCTTGTGTTTCCTTATTAATTTTCTGTTTGGATGATCTGTCCATTGGCGTAAGTGAGGTGTTAAAGTCCCCCACTATTATTGTGTTACTGTCGATTTCCTCTTTTAGAGCTGTTTAGCAGTTGCCTTATGTATTGAGGTGCTCCTATGTTGGGTGCATATATATTTATAATTTTTATATCATCTTCTTCAATTGATCCCTTGATCATTATGTAGTGTCCTTCCTTGTCTCTTGTAACATTCTTTATTTTAAAGTCTATTTTATCTGATATGAGTATTGCTACTCCAGCTTTCTTTTGATTTCAATTTCCATCAAATATCTTCTTCCACGCATCATTTTCAGTCTGAATGTGTCCCTAGGTCTGAAGTGGGTCTCTTGTAGACAGCATATATATGGGTTTTGTTTTTGTATCCATTCAGCAAGACTGTGTCTTTTGGTTGGAGCATTTAATCCATTCATGTTGAATTTAATTATCGATATGTATGTTCCTATGACCATTTTCTTAATTGTTCTGGGGTTTTTGTTGTAGGTCCTTTTCTTCTCTTGTGTTTCCCACTTAGAGAAGTTCCTTTAGCATTTGTTGTAGAGCTGGTTTGGTGGTGCTGAATTTTCTTAGCTTTTGCTTGTCTGTAAAGCTTTTGATTTCTCCATCGAATCTGAATGACATCCTTGCTGGGTAGAGTAATCTTGGTTGTAGGTTCTTTCCTTTCATCCCTTTAAGTATATCATGACACTCCCTTCTGGCCTATAGAGTTTCTGCTGAGAAATCAGTTGTTAACCTTATGGGAGTTCCCTTGTATGTTATTTGCCGTTTTTCCCTTGCTGCTTTCAAGAATTTTTCTTTGTCTTCAATTTTTGCCAATTTGATTACTATGTGTCTCCCCATGTTTCTCCTTGGGTTCATCCTGCACTTGGGTGGCTATTTCCTTTCCCATGTTAGGGAAGTTTTCAACTATAATCTCTTCAAATATTGTCTTGGGTCCCTTCTCTCTCTCTTCCCCTTCAGGGACCCCTATAATGTGAATGTTGTTGCGTTTAGTGTTGTCCCAGAGGTCTCTTAGGCTGTCTTCATTTCTTTTTATTCTTTTCTCTTTATTCTGTTCCACAGCAGTGAATTCCACCATTCTGTCTTCCAGGTCACTTATCCGTTCTTCTGCCTCAGTTATTCTGCTATTGATTCCTTCTAGTGTAGTTTTCATTTCAGTTATTGTATTGTGCATCTCTGTTTGTTTGTTCTTTAATTCTTCTAGGTCTTTGTTAAACATTTCTTGCATCTTCTTGATCTTTGCCTCCATTCTTTTCCTGAGGTCCTGGATCATCTTCACTATCATTATTCTGAAGTCTTTTTCTGGAATTTTGTCTATCTCCACTTCATTTAGTTGTTTTTCTGGGATTTTATCTTGTTCCTTCATCTGGTACATAGCTCTCTGCCTTTTCATCTTGTCTATCTTTCTGTGAATGTGGATTTTGTTCCACAGACTGCAGGATTGTAGTTCTTCTTGCTTTTGCTGTCTGCCCTCTGGTGGATGAGGCTATCAAACGGCTTGTGGAAGTTTCCTGATGGGAGGAACTGGTGGTGGGTAGAGCTGACTGTTGCTCTGGTGGGCAGAGCTCAGTAAAACTTTAATCCGCTTGACTGCTGATGGGTGGGGCTGGGTTCCCTCCCTGTTGGTTGTTTGGCCTGAGGCAACCCAACACCGGAACCTACCCGGGTTCTTTGGTGGGGCTAATGGCAAACTCTGGGAGGGCTCACGCCAATGAGTACTTCCCAGAATCTGCTGCCAGTGTCCTTGTCCTCATGGTGAGACAGAGCCACCCCCTGCCTCTGCAGGAGACCCTCCAACACTAGCAGGTAGGTCTGGTTCAGTCTCCTCTGGGGTCACTGCTCCTTCCCCTGGGTCCCGATATGCACACTACTTTGTGTGTGCCCTTTCAAGAGTGGAGTATCTGTTTCCCCCAGTCCTGTCAAAGTCCTGCCATCAAATCCCACTAGCCTTCAGTCTGATTCTCTAGGGATTCCTCCTCCCGTTGCTGGACCCCCAGATTGGGAAGCCTGATGTGGGGCTCAGGACCTTCACTCCAGTGGGTGGACTTCTGTGGTATATGTGTTCTCCAGTTTGTAATTCACCCACCGAGCAGTTATCGAATTTGATTTTGTTGTGATTGCGCCCCTCCCACCATCTCATTGTGGCTTCTCCTTTGTCTTTGGATGTGGGGTATCTTTTTTGGTGAGTTTCAGTGTCTTCCTGCTGATGATTGTTCAGCAGTTAGTTGTGATTCTGGTGTTCTTGTAAGAGGGAATGAGAGCACATCCTTCTACTCTGCCATCTTCAACTGACCTCTCCTAAAAAATACTTTAGATAAATAACCACAATTGCTAGAAAGAAGTATTCGAATAATTAGGGTTCTCATTTTAGAACAGAGTCTACCTATGTAGCGACACTAAATCAGTCCTAATTACAAAGCTTAGTAAATTCCCCTGACTATATGAATAGTTTCTAAAAAGCTGTCAAAGACCCAAGAATCATGTAGTTTAACAAATGTTTCAATGGATGTTGTTTTTAAAACGTCCATGAAAATAAAGACTGCTGAGGTTTGTATTCAATACCATCCCAAATAATCCACTCACAAATATGCCTTCCCACTTGAATATGCTTCTTTTGCTACATCAGTTCTTTCATCTTCTCATCTGAAGGAAGAATACATTTCCTTTCTCCTTTCAAATGCTAACCTTGACCTCTGTCATTTGGATTCCAAGGTGGAGAGCATTATAGAGAGTTCCTAAACTTTGTTTCTTATAAGAAACTTTTTTTTTCCTTCTGGGCTTTCAAACTTATCCAGCTCATTGTTTGGAAGAATAAAAAGGAACATAAGCTGTACTTATATCTATTAGTTCAAGAAACTGTTCTATTTCTTTCATTTATTTCTCTTCCAAACTAGGGAGATTCTAATCTTAAAGATGACTGGAGTTTTAGTGAAACATTATATAAGATTGAGCAAACAGGGTCAAAAATGCTGTTACATTAAATATTTAGAGTCTAGATGAATTTTAAAATTTCCCTAGGTAGGACTTAAAATACCTAGCCCACTTTGCATCAGGTTAAGGGGCAGAGACTTCATTGGAAGGAGGGCATCCTTCCTTTTGGCCCTGTACCTTTCTCAGCACATCTGAGTTTACTTCTCTGCTGGTATTGTTGCTGGGATCGCCACCCGCCTGACCCCTGGGAGAGATGTTGCTAGAGGCTGGCCTTTTCAGGAAGCACATAGGACCTCCTACTGCTTCTCATCTTCTCTGCTGCTTCACAGAGGCAGCCTCTGTCTCCTTACCCCAGGCTGATGGTCCTCACGCTCCTCTTCTTTCCTTCAAGGGTCCTCCCGGGTCTAGCAAGTTGTCTCAGTTTGTAGCTAAGGCCTCCAGACCATGCTGTCCAAGCAAACTCATGGCTCTCCTCCATTACAACATAATAAGCCCTATATTTCCAAACCCAGCATGACTGAGTGTTTGCTAGGGCTCAGATACTCTGCAGCATTTAAACCAAATTACTCATATATCTGGAGGTTCAGAAAGACTTTTACATGCTATGAGGGCATGGATAGTATTGAGGAAGTCAACTTTTTAAATCCTACCTTACATATTCACTCTTTTCTGAAGCTGATTTGCTGTAGAACAAGCCTGGAATTGAAGCATCTTACAGATTCTCCTTTCTTACATTTTTTTCAGTTACCCCTTTCATACTCTATAAAGAAAGACATACCTCTCAGCCATCCTGAATCTCAGTAAGATACCTTGGCAATATATAAAAAAGAAGTCACAAATCAATATTTAGGTAACTGGCAGAGCCCTCTTTATTCAAGACATGAACAAAGCACAGTGTGACTTCATATCTTTCTGTATCTTATACAAATGTCTGTTAAGGCTAAATTACAGCATTAAAAACAGAGTATCTGGGTTCATGTTGGGATGTGCTGAACTAGGTATATTGTACAGTAGTGATGACAATCTTCATTTAATGATTTCACCTCTTCCATCCCCCAATACAGTAAAAGAGTGCAAAGTTTCTGAGAGAATATCCTGAGGGCAAAAAGAGAGATTCAGTAAGAACTATGACTTGTCATATCTATCTGCTTATATCTGTCTTTTTAAAATCTGCCTACATTTTCACTTTTATTTTTTTAATTAAAATTTTTATTATATAAATTTCAGGGGTACAGTGTTATTATTGGACATCTGCATATACTACAAAGTGATCATGACCACAAGTCTAGTTGCCATCCAGCATCATAAAGTTGACCCCCTTCACTCATTTTTGCCCACACCCCAACCCCCTTCCACTCTAGTAACCACTAATCTGTTCTTTGTATCTATGAGTTTGTTTTTGTTTTGTTTTGTTTTACTTTTTTTTTTTGATGTTTTCTTTTAGAATCCACATATGTGTGAAACCATATAGTATTTGTTTTTCTCTATCTGACTTACTTCACTTAACATAATAACTTCATGGTCCATCCATGTTGTCACAAATGGCAGGATTTCATTCTTTTTTATGGCTAAGTAGTATTCCATTATATGTATATACACATACTATCAGAAATAATGCTGCAATGGACATGAGGGTGCATGTATTTGAATTAGTGTTTTCATGTTCTGTGGATAAATACCCAGGAGTGGAACAGCTGGGTCATATGGTAAGTTTATTCTTAATTTTTTGAGCAATCTCCACACTGTTTTCCATAGTGCCTTCATCAATTTACAGTCCTACCAACAGTGTACAAAAGGATTCCCTTTTCTCCACATCCTCTCCAACATTTCTTATTTTTTGTCTTTTCAATAACAGCCATTCTAACAGGTGTGAGGTGATATTTCCTTGTTGTTTTGGGATTTGTATCTTCCTAATTAGTGATGTTGAAGATCTTTTCATGTGCTTGTTGACCATCTGTGTCTTCTTTGGAAAAATGTTTATTTAGGAATTCTGCCCTTTTTTTTTAAACATCTTTATTGGAGTATAATTGCTTTACAATGGTGTGTTAGTTTCTCTTCATAACAAAGTGAATCAGCTATACATACACATATATCCCCATATCTCCTCCCTCTTGCGTCTCCCTCCCTTCCACCCTCCGTATCCCACCCCTCCAGGTGGACATAAAGCACCGAGCCGATCTCCCTGTGCTATGCGGCTGCTTCCCACTAGGTGCCCATTTTTTAATCGGGTTGTTTGTTTTGTTGTTGTTGAGTTGTTTGAGTTCTTTATATATTTTGGATATTTGCCTCTTATTGGATATATGATTTGTAAAAATATTCTCCCAGTCAGTAAGTTGACTGTTCATTTTGATCATTGTTTCCCTCACTGTACAAAAGTTTTTTTAGTTTGATGTAGTCTCATTTGTTTATTTTCACTTTTATTTCCTTTGCCTTTGGAGTCAGTTCCACATAAACATCACTAAGGTGTCAGTGAGGTTACTACCTATGTTTTCTTCTAAGAATTCTATGGCTTAATGTCTTACATTCAAGACTCTAATCTATTTTGAGTTAACTTTTGTGTGTGATGTAAGTGGTCTAATTTCATTCTTTTGCATGTGGCTGTCCAGTTTTTCCAACACCATTTACTGAAGAGACGATTCTTTCTCCACTGTGTGTTCTTTGCTCCTTTGTCATAAATTCGTAGTCCATATATGTTTGTGTTCATTTTCACTTTTATGGATTGAAGCACTGAGAAATATAGTGCATATAAATAAGTCAATAGTATAATTGCTCTTAATAGGACCTTTAGCAAAATGATGAATAGCTGTGATGTTAACTTACATCTTTGTCTTATTTTAATCTCAAGGGAAATTTTATTATTTTACCAAACTAATAAATAAGAAAAAAAGAATGAAGATTAAGAAAGATAAAGAGAGAAACAATTCCTACAGACATATACTTTAATAAGCTACACAGATATATTTGATAATTTAAATGAAATGGCTAAATTCTTCAAAAAAATACTAAGTAACTTTAGAAAAGCAGAAAATATATAAATCTATGACTCTGTTAGTAAAAGTAATTGCAAGCCTTCCATTCCTAGCTTACTAAGAATTTAAAAATCATGAATTAATATTGAATTTCATTATTGTTGTGATCTTCTGCTACTTCTCATTGACCAAACTTAAAATGGTAGCCAAATGACAATAAAACCCACCCATGCACTCTATATGTATCAGCCTCCTGGGCACAGAGGAAGGTGGGAGGAATAATGGAGACTGGGTCTAGAGGGGCAAATAGAAATTATTCAACACAAGGTATTTGTCTTTTTAAAGATTAAAATTAAAAATGTAGAGCAATAGGGCTTCCCTGGTGGTGCAGTGGTTGAGAGTCCACCTGCCGATGCAGGGGGCACGGGTTCGTGTCCCGGTCCGGGAATATCCCATATGCTGTGGAACTGCTGGGCCCGTGAGCCATGGGGACTGAGCCTGCGTGTCCGGAGCCTGTGCTCCGCAATGGGAGAGGCCACAACAGTGAGAGGCCCACATACCACAAAAAAAAAAAAAAAATGTAGAGCAATAGCAAAATCATGATGACTGTAGGAAAAAAGGAGAAGAAGCCAATCAAAATTAAACAACAACAACTAAAACAAAACAAACCTATATTCTCACAATTGGAGATAACCACAATGTTTACTTTGGTGCATAATATTTCAGAACAAAAAGTATAATCACTGAAGTATTTTCTATTCAAATGTGCTGTGACAGAGCCAAAGAATAATTATTATGGTACAATATTTGTATTTAACTATCTATGTGATGTGTTCTTTAATCAGCAATAGATAACTTTTAAGTGGAAACTATCACTAGGAAATAATATCTGCATCAACATAGTTAAATGTTAAATGTGTTCTATAGTACTTTTAAGTATGAAGGCCAAAATTATCATTTTAAGCACTGAATGCATATATATACATATAAGTGTATTGGGTTGGCCAAAAAGTTCATTCAGATTTTTCTGTAAGATGTTATGGGAAAACCCAAATGAATTTTTGACCAACCCAATATATACCTGCATATGTGTATATGTCCATATTTATGCATATATATATGTGTGTGTGTATATATATATATACACACACACACACATATATATATATGCATAGACTCTTTTAATTGTTTCCAGTTAACCTCCAAAAACATTAAGGTGAAACACTGCCTAGAAATAATCCAAGGACTTGACTGTTTCCTCCAGCTGTTGTGGTGTTTGCATTTCCTTTTTTAAAGATTTCCTTGAAGAATTAGAGCTAATACAACAATCGAAGCTAGAGAAATGCCTGGGTGACCAGGGCTCTTCCACTTAGATGCAGCATGCTTGATCCTGTTCTTCTTATGCAGACACTAGCAGGAGCTTTGCCTGTGTACAAAGCAGAGGAGCATATTTTCAAATTATTGTGAAGAGTTTCAGGGTTGTACGACAAGATAAAGTGGTATCAAGTTGTTTATTGCAAAATGCCCTCTCCAGGGTTTTAGCCAAAATCTTCACACTTCAGGTAGCTTCTCCAGCTTGCCAAGAGAGGAGGAGTTTCCCTCCACCTGTGTGCTGCCTTTTTATGGTTGCTGCTGACAGTAGAAAATAATGTTTGTTTTCGAATTTCTCTCCTCAATATCACATTCCTAAGTCTTTTGGTTTTTCCTCTCCCCTCTTGGATTTAAATGAAATTAGATCTCTTTTAAACATATAAAATATATCTTTGATTACATAACATTGTGATAATATTGTTAAAAGTGAATCTAGTATAATATTTAATTCAAGTTGTCCTTGCTCTTACGTCTCTTAATTTTATATGTTCTCTCTTCTGTCTGCATTCTTTTCTCCCTTCAATGTCCAACTCACAGACCAAGGGCGTCTTCAGTTGGCCGCAGAGGAGAAAAAAGCAGAGCAGAGTTTTAAACTGCTACTTGGTGGCTTAAAGACTCAGTTTCAGAGTTGACATTTCCTCTATTTCCACTCTTCGAGAATCATGCCAGTCTGATTAAGTGAGGTAAACATATCTCTTCCTTAAGACCAACTCAGAAAATAAACAGTTAAATATAAAGGTGTTTTTAATATCAAAGTTATTGGAGGTGTTGCTTGTCTCCCACATTCTCTATCTGGGAAAATGATACCAGTGTCCATGAGGGATGATAGGAAGTGGCCTAGACTCACTGGATGAGGAACGCTGTTATACACGTATTAAGTGATATCCTTGGGCAGATGACATCTGGGATCCTGTGATATTCTACATCAGACCATTCAAGACAATAAGGTTTCAGAAGGAAACATTTATATCATCTGACATCTTTGCCTATCATGATGGTTCACTACCTCAGTATTATAAAATTTTCAACATTTCCCTGCCCACTTCTAAGAATGCCTTTTGGCATTTATTTATTAAATTAAGCTAAACAAAAATAATTTAATTTTTAGAGTTGATATTTTTGCATCTCTTTGAATAATAGGAAATACATTGGTATTGTTCAAAATAAGAGTTGGAAAACATTTGGTCCTAACTTTCAATATATTTTTTGTACTTTTGAGTGATTTACTGAAAACATTCATATTTCAAGCCCAGCATTGGGCTAGGCACTTTTCTGGCTTTAATTTATATTTCTCTAATACTGATGATGTTGACTAACTTATCATGTAGTTACTTGTCATTCACATAGTATCTTTAGTGAAGTGTCTACTTAAATCTTTTGCCCATATTTTAAATTGGGTAGTATGTTTTCTTAGTACTGAGTTTTGAAATTCTTTATAAATTCTGGAAACAAGTCCTTACTAGATTTCGCAAATATTTTCTACCAGATGGTGTCTTGTCTTTTCATTTCTTTAATTGTGTCTTTCATAGAGTGGACATTTTAAATTTGGGTGAAGTCAAATTTGTCAGTTTGTTCTTTTATGGATCATAATTTCAGAGTGGTATCTAAGAAATTTTGTCTAACTCAAGGTCATAAAGATTTAATCCTATATTTTCCTCTAAAGGCATTATAGAATTAATTTTAAGTTTTACATTTAGGTCTATGACACATTTTGAGACAATATAAACAAAATTATTTATAGTAACCCATGTCATTATAATTTCCTATGATATGATTCCTTTGTGTAGGTACAGGTGTCCACCTAGCATCACTTTCTTTCTGTCTGAATAACTTCCTTTTATTTTTCTTATAGAGCAGATCTGCTAATGATAAACTTATTTAACATTTGTACATTTGAATAAGTCTCTATTTTGCTTTTGTTTTTGAAAGACATTTTTGCTGGGTAAAGAATTCTAGGTTGACAGTTTTGGCTTTTTTTTTTTTTTTCAGTACTTTAAAGGTATTATTGCTCTATGACTTGCAGTGTGCACTGTTTTCAATGAGAAATTTGCTGCCTTCTTTATCTTTATTCCCCTTTACATAATGTGTCTTTTTCTCTGGTTCCTCCTCCTTTTGTTTTTCATGTTATTAGTGATTTTAAATAATTTGATATGGTGTGCTGTGGTATAGTTTTCTTCAGGTTTCTTGGGCTTGGGATTTTTTGAGTTTCTTGAATCTGTGTGTTTATAATTTCTATCACTTTGGAAAATTTTATCTATTACTACTTCAAAATTTTTTAGTCCCCTAATCTCCCCTCTTTTGGGGACCCTAATTACACGTATATTCCATCACTTGAAATTGCCCCACAGCTCAATGATACTGTTTTTTTCTAGTTCTTTTGTGTTCAACTTTGAACAGTTTCTACTACTATTTATTAAAGTTTACTAATTTTTCCTGCAATATTTGTATGAAGGATGAAGTAAAGTGATCATGGAACCCTGAAGCCAGTCTTTCTCATTGTAATTAGAGAAAAAAACATTGATCTTATTTGGAAAAAACAAATGTCTTTACTTTTGACATAAGATAGTAGGTATATAGTAAAAGAGATTAACACAGGTAGAATAAATAAATTAGGAGGTTGGGATTAGTATATACACACTACTATATATAAAATAGATAATCAACAAGGACCTACTGTATAGCACAGAGAACTCTACTCAATACTTTGTAATAACCCATGTGGCAAAAGAATCTGAAAAATAATAGATATATGTATATGTATACCTGAAATACTTTGTTGTGCACCTGAAACTGACACAACATTGTAAATCAACTATACTCCAATATAAAATAAAAATTCAAAGAAAAAGAAGGAGACAAACATTATTTTATGAGTGCATTGCACAAAACATATTTGTTCAGTGTATGGACGATCCAGAAAATACAGATAAACCAAAATATTAAACATATAAATTCCAAGAAAAAAGATTATCACAGACAGAAAAAAATAGGAGAGATGTTAATGCAGTAGGAGTTAAAATGAGTCTTGAAGAATAGAAAATGTTTGGATTGTGAAGAAGAGAAAAGGCCTTTCTGACAGAGTAGTGTCAAGAAGAGCACAGAGTGAAGATTTCTTTCCTCTAGGCAGATGGGATTGAAAGGCAAAGGGCTCATTGGGCCCACACTAACAGTCAGGAAGAAGACAAACTTTATTTAATACCTCACACTTGAAGACTTTTCCGTTGATAAAGCCCTTTCATATTGGTTGCTCATTTCATTTTATTTTCATAATAAATTGATTTAGACGGGTGTTATTACCGCCAGTTAATAGAGGAAAGTTAAAGACCTAGATCTGATAAATTATTTATGGTCACATAGTTAATTCATTAATTACTTCATATTAATTCATTAAAGTCCAGAGAAGACCCCATGCAAACCTATCATTTTTAACTTGTGCTCTTTTATTCAGATATGAGTGCTAAGGTGAAAGTCAAGCTATAAATAAGGAATCATAAGTTGAATTGGAATATATCATAATCATTAATATAAGAATAAATAAGACCTAACTTCACGTTTTATATTTTCTGAATCTTATTATGAAGGAAATCGACTAATTGCTCACATTTAACTTATAGAACTGAAGTTACATATACAAATTAGAATAATAGTTGTAACAGGATACGTTATAGGATTTCAAATGTCTTCTTATAAAGGAAGCTACATTAAATAATGTAGTTGTTAAATAATTAAATAGTGTAGTTTGCTCTTCAGCTGTCCTCAATTATTATTTTTCTTTTGGCATAGTGTTTCTGATAACTTTTTTTCTTTTACTGAATGGCCAATAAAGGGAAGGAAAAAAGAAACTAAGGCTCTTGGTCATTAAGTGTCATGAAATCAATATGAAGATATCCTCTGGCAGATTAATGTGAAATGAATTAAAACTGAAGCCTTCATGATGTGAATGTGTATGTGTGTGTATCCTGCACAGTTCAGAGCCGACATAGTTCAAAGATGAATAGCATTTCTTATTATTTCTATTTTAGTCATTGATTGAAGTGGTGAAGAATATTAAAATCACTAGCAAAAGTTAGCTGAACAAATGTTTTACATGTTTAGTAAAAGATATATTAATCTCATCACACAGGAGCTATCACTGTTACAGCTAACCCTGGAGCCGTAAAATGAGCTGTAAAATGGATTTGATTTTAGAATATTACAAGTTCTGTCATTATGGCTAAGATTAACTATATAGCCTGATAAAGGTCTATTGCAGTGATGTCGCAGGCAGGAAACTGCTTGGTAATTACAGCTGACTTACTGGAAATAAAAGGGCAGAAAAAGGGCACCTTTGAGTAATTATCTGTAATATTTAGAAAGACAAATGATTTGAGCAAGGTAATAGAGAATAACTATTTCATAGTGATAGATGATAGAAAGGGTTAAGTCCTAAGTAAGTTAGAGGCTTTAATGGTGGAATAAACTTAGAATTTATTTTGGTCCAATCGAGTGATCATCTAGAGCCTATCTGAGCTGAGTGATTTTACTCTGTGCCCTCTACAAAATGGGATACTCGACCATAATGATGGAATGTGCAAATCTGAAGTTTGCATCGCATTGTAGCTCTTTGAGATTTAGGCCTTCCTTGTTGATTTTTATTTCATTTATTGCAGGGTGAATATATGTATTCAGCTCCAACAATAATCAAATCTGTACGTCTTGTCTGGTGGCATTTTCATCTGTTCAAGCACAGTTTATGATAATTAAGTTATATATTAACTTTTCTAGGCTATTCTATGCCACATAAAGCATCATAGGTTGAATTGACTAAATTTTTTTTTTCAGAACTGAACTAGGAATACCATATCCGCTCTTGGTCCTCAGCATGCTTCTTAGAGTTGTTATCTATAAAATAATGTCACTAACCCGATGGTTTTCATGGCAAAAGTCTAGATGTGACACCATTTATTTCGTCCCTTTGGCAAGGACAAACTGGGAAATGATTGTTAGTACATACTCTTTTATTTCATTCATTTGAAGGTTAGGAACTGGAAAAACTAATCCATGGTGAAGGCAAATAGTGATTACCTCTGAGAGTACAAACTATTGACTTGGAAGAGGCACAAAGAGCCTTCTATGTGTTAGAACTGTTCTATATCTTGATGTGGAAGTTGATTATATAGTGTATGTTTAAAAATTTATTTACACATATACTATGCAGATATAATTTATGTAACTTACTGTATAAATGGTATCCTGAAATTTATGCAATTTACTGTATATATAGTATACTGAAATAAATATAATTTATAAGTATAACCTACAATAAATATAACAATGATACACACACGCACACACACATATACTGAATGATTCATCAAGAACAACATCAAATTATATATGACAAATGTTTAGAAATACCACAATAAGTTGGTAGAAACTCATATTTATACTGCAGAACATAACATTCCCCTACATAGCACTGTAAAATATGGGGTAATGACAGATACGTTGCATTGAAATTGTGTCAAGAGGACAAATAAATGTGTAAGTAATACCTGCTAATAAATACAAGATAATGTGAAATTCCAATCATTGCAATAAAGCCAGACCGGAAAGAAGAAGAGGCGTGATTTTCACAATTATACATTAATAGGGTACACCTAGAGAAAACGTTGAATCAATTTAAAAGTCCTAAGAAGAATTTGGTAAGGTAATAAAATGTAAGAAATTATTTTTCTTATAAGAAAGTGACTATGTAGTTATATAGGTACTTTAAAAATATTTTATTTATTAGTTAAAACATAAAATTAATTTGAAATAACACCAAAAATATGTGAATAAGAGAATAATTTAAACTAGGAATAATATTCAAGATTATGAGAACACTATAATTTCTTTCTGAAAGATATAAAAATATGAGTTGATTTGATGGAAAGATTTATTGTATTCCTGAACAGAGTTAGTTAAAAGATTCTTTAAAGTTTTTAAGATTTTGCTTTTTTGATTATTACTATATAGAAAATATTAAAAATGAATAAAGATAACATGTCATTTAGGAGTATGCTTTTATTAGTTCTTTAAATTATGTTCATATGTGAGTACACACTTTTTATTCATGAGATTTAAATCATAAGTCATGAAATATAACTATATTCTGTTTCTTTCAAATAATATTATGAGCAATCTGCTATATCATTAAAATGTTCAGAGAACATTTTTAGTGCAAAACAAAATTACATTTAGTGAGGCATTCATAATTCACTTAACCATTTTATCCATGTGTACACCATATTAGGACATTTTCTATAAATGGAAATATGGGAATAAAGATAAATATGTTCATTCTTCCCATAATTGATTCTTAGGTTTAATATAATCCCAACTAAAATTCCAGTAAGATCAGAGGTAGTAAATAATATTTCTAAACTCATGTAAAAAAAAAGAAAAAAAATTAGAAAATATTGAGAAATTAAAAAACAATGGAAAAAGACTTCCCCTATTGTATCAATAATTACAGAAAAGACATGTTTTTAAATGAAAAAAATGCATAAGTGATATATGCAGATGAATAGCTATATATAGAAAGATAGATATTTCTATTTACAAAATGAAACATAAATTTTAGCAAAATAGTCAATTGACTAATTATAAGTAGGGGAACTATTTACAATGTAAGAACACATTTATGTTCATAGAAAGACCTTTAACAAATGCATTAACAACAACAAAAAAGAGTTGTCATGAAAACTGACAGGATATTGAGGGTCACTCCCAAAAGGGCAGAACAAAATGGGTTATAAAGACATAAAAATCATCAAGGAGCAAATGCAAATGGCCAGAAACATTTGGAAAATATTTAAAATTTCTATTAAGGAGGGAACCACAATTTAAGGGCAAAATTGCACTTTACACCCATCAGTTTGAGAAAAATTTTAAAGATTACTATTAGTGGAGATGCAGGGATAAGGTTACTCTTATGCAATGCTGATGGCCAAGTTATTTTATTTATTTTATTATTATTATTTTTTTTTGCGGTACGCGGGCCTCTCACTGCTGTGGCCTCTCCCGTTGCGGAGCACAGGCTCCGGACGCGCTGGCTCAGCGGCCATGGCTCACGGGCCCAGCCGCTCCGCGGCATGTGGGATCTTCCCGGACCGGAGCACAAACCCGCGTCCCCTGCATCGGCAGGCGGACTCTCAACCACTGCACCACCAGGGATGCCCCCAAGTCAATTTTTACACCAACATTTTTCTAGAAGCAAAATATTGAGAGTGAATGCCTGTGGATAAAGGAATAAACAGTAGTGCCCTCATACTGTAGACTACTCCGTAAACGTTCAGGGGTCTTTGAGATCTACACCAGTTCACCCAAACAGAGGGATACAGAGTACCTACAAAAATATCCAGTCAATGATTTTTAAAAATGTAAAAACAGCAACTATAATGCCCAGCTGTCCTGGCTTGAAGTTGTAAAACGTGTTTAAATTTTCCCAAGTGTTCCAAGCCCCTGGTGAATTCTCGACTTCCTTTTGCTGCTACATACAATGGAGGACGGCACTTGCCAACAGCAAATAAGACACACGTCCATTAAGATTTCCAAAGAAAATATTTTGAATTGAGTTTCAGTATGGTTTTTATGGAGTCAATAAACTTAACTTGTTCATTGTATCTTGTCTGATACATATATTTAAAAATGAGATATCTTTAGCTTCTACAGTACAAAGTAAGTTACAGTTTCTTTAGACACATATCAAGTAGATTCCTCTGAAAATGGGTTTGATATTATTCACTTAATTCTACACTTAGTAGTTTCCAGTTTTCACAATTGCACCGAGAGTGAGTAACGTTTAGCTAATCCCTTCACGTTCAGTTGTAAGGTCTGAGATTTAAATTCAGAAATCCTTCAAAATCCTGGACAAAGATTTCTTATCCTTGCTTCACCTTTTGCTGCTTGCTCATATGACTTTTAGCAAAAGGCTCCAGCTTAGCAGAGTGAAGGCCTGGAGACATTGGGTCTGTGGCATACAAGGGCTGGGATGGGGTGGGGAGTGGAGAGTATGGAAAGATTCACACCACAGTTTATTAGTGGTTTCCTTTGAATGGTGACCTCACAGATAATTTTAACTTTGTCTTTATAATTTTCTATATATTTTTTAAATTGGCCAAGGATCATTCATTATTGTTATTATCATACAACGAAAAGAAGAGGTATTTTCAGTAATAACAGCAGCAACAAAAAACACATCCTGAAGACCTAAGCATTCTTGGGGTTGGGAGTTGGTCAAAAAAGTTGGCTGTAAGTGATGTAGCTGTTAATATGGAAAAGCAATCTGGTCAACAGGCCTAACCCCACTCTTTCTTCCTTCTCTTTTATCCCTTTCTTCCTTCTCTTTTATCTGACAAGAGAAATCATATTCTCCACTTAAATAATTTTTGCTTACGTACATTCACTCTTTGGCGCTTTGGATAGAAAAGAGCAGTTTAGCAACGTTGAACTTGAGGTCTAATAAAGAATGGGAGATCCCAAATTATTCTTGGAGTTGGTTAATTCCTGACATTATTATCGGTTTAATCATACATTCTTTTTTGTTTTGAGTAGAAGAGTGATGTTAACGATTTAAATGTGTGTTTGGTTAGGCTCATGGTTTGGAACCTGTCATATTGCTAACAGCACAATTTTGGATGTGAGTTCCGAGTCTCGGTATCGAGTCAGAGTACAGAGATCATTTTCATTTCTGTTAATGTGGTCAACTTTGTGATAGTATGCAATGAGATTTTTAATTATTGCACTCTCTTCCCCGGTGTTGTACCACTGCAATGTCCTTGTCTTAGCACCATGCTGACAGCCTCATAATAGAGAGGAATAAAAACTCTCAGGCACATGGCTTTGGTAGTAATTAAATGGCAGCACATTTCAAAGCTATGGATATTTAATGTCACCAAAGTATCAGTTTCACATTTGGTTCAATACTGTGTGCGGGAATTAAATGCAGAACAGTGTGTTATCACTGCTTAATCATGTAAATCGTATTCACATGTTAGGCCTCTGTTCTTAATTGAATTTTTGCTTCTTTATTTAGAAACAAAGATTTCTTGATAAAGTTTAAATGGTTTTAAGCAGAAGCATATTCTTAAGAAATTAATTTTCATATTTTCTGACTAGTACTCAGTTGTAAGTGAATGTCACAGTGTGTGGTGTGACAAGGCTGCCCATTTTGGCTTTATTCTGGAGGTATAGCACAAAGCTGATGAGCAAAACTGATGCTGGAAAAATACTCGTGGAGGTATCTATGGCAGTACTGTACTTTCATTTTGATTTTTTTTATCCTAAAATGATTTATAAACACCTGAAATTAATACAGATGGGCACAAAACATTTTTGTAGCTATGCTAATCATTACTGTATCAGCCATTAACTTCAAATGTATCTCCTATGTCTAAGTAATAGAAAACACTGAGATGTTTAGGTCTTTTAGGCAACAATGGTTTTAGTTCAGTTGCATCTAAGAGGCATTTCTTAGGACTTAACTAAAATTATCTACTGTAGAACTTACTTTAATGTAAGTGATGAGAAACTTTCTGTTCCTGAAATTATATATTTTGCTTCTCGATCATTTACATCAATGAACTGTGAAGACTTTATCAATTGGACTTCTGAAATTCTTTTAGAAAATAATTATTATCTTACACCAAAGATGCTGCAGAAATTATTAAGAATGACAGGCTGAATATTTTACAAGAGTCCAGGATCTTGAGGGATTTCTTAATTCAATTCCCAAATCTTATAACTGACCATGCAGTTATTAGCTAAACATCACTTATTCTCAGTGCAAATGTGAAAACTGAAAAATATGAAGTATAGAATTAAATGGATAATATCAAACCCATTTTTCGACAAATCTATCTGATAGGTGTCTAAAGAAATCAGAACCAATTTAGGACCTACTTCTTTTAATATATTCATTTGAATGAATCCATGTATTATCCAAGATTTGCGATTCAGAAGCCATCCTCATCCATGGCAACTTTGAGCTATGTTAATTTCTTTCTTATAGATCTGCCTTTTCTGCTAGACTGAGAGCTTTTTACAAGCAGCAACTTTCTCAATTACTTACGTGCTCTAAGCACTTATTTTATAGTATTTTATTAACAACTCCCTGGCTCTAACACAAAATGGCTTGACCATTCTTTAGTGACTAAGCTCCTAGGCACAGGAAGTTTAAAGATCCTTTAGAGCTTCAGGACCTTTCCAAGAAGCAACCACAGGAGCAATAACAACCAAACCAAACCAAGTGAAACCAGACCATCTGTATTCTATTATCCTCAATCCTCAGAAAAGTGGCTGCCTCATAAGTCCAGGATAAAAAGGGGGATCTTGGTTGGTTCTTTAGAAAATTATAAACTTTTACTTCTAGATAACCTGAAGGCAATGTTGGTAGAGAGAGTAGTTGAGTTTTTTTTTTTTAAGTCAAATTAAATTTAAGGGAATTTGGAGATATTCAGGAGGTGATGGCAAGTTTAATTACAAGTCTGGTGCACAGGAGAGAGGACTGGGCTGGACATAGAGATTCGGTTATTACATGAGCCTTAAACGTACTTTATTTGTACTCTTAAAAATGTGTATGTGTTTTGGTAGATGGACCTTGCCTAGAATATGCAATTACTATAACTACTATGTTTACCTGCTTCATTTCAGGATAGAAATAGTGATAATACAGACATCTCCTAAGGAATAAACATATTTAAGAAACAAATACCTAAACCTAGTCATTTGAGTTAGTCATTTCTTACAAATTCTTGTTACTCGTTATGCTAAATATAATGTTACCTAGATGAAACCTCATACAAAGGTTAAGTCCCGCCAAATACAAGTGTATAATTCTCCACCAGAGAAAGAAAACACTGTTAGACCAAATCCATTTGTCCTTTAGTTTTAGAGATGCAGAAGTTATCACCTATGTGCAAAGCAGACAGTGAGATAGGAAAGGCACCTCCCACAAAGCCCAGCGGAATCACTGCCAACATAATCAAAACAGCAATAGCTCTTTTCCCGTGCCTTGGTATTCCTAGTACTTGAATTTAAAGGCCTGTCACCTGTACCTTCCTCTCAAGTCCTGGATTTATCATTTCAGGCACCTTCACATCCAAATTTGTGGGAGTGAGGTCAAAATGCGGAAGCTTTTCCTTTCAATAGTCAGTGGTAGAGTTATTACTTTAAAATGCACTAATGCAGTAGAGAATTTGTGTGAACAGATACACAGTACACGTTTATTCAGAAAATTGTTATACACAGCAGACAAGACAGGGTTAGTAGTTCAGTAGCTCAGGAAAAGGCATACTATCAGATTCTTTGTATTTATTTCAAGGGTTTAAAGTGTAAAAAGTCACCTGTCTCCAAGAATTTTTCTTTGGGGGAAATGATGACTCTAAAATGGGAAAACTTATTACCTTTATTGTAGGCAATGGAGGTGATCTAGATCAAAAGAAATGGAATTATGATAAGGGTCCTCTCTGAAGTATTTAATGATTCATTTATCAAATTATTTAAAATGTTTTAAACACAAGTCAACAGAATAACCTAATCATGTAATAATTAAGCACATTTTTAATGTTTTATTTATTTATGGCTCCTTCATTCTAGAAATAAGTTGAGACAGTGGACTTGTCATATGTAAACTATATATGAGAACATGTCGATCTATCTCTTTAAAGTACTCGAATATTTTTGTTTCGGGGGATTATAATACCTTGTATGGGGTATTTATTTAATGAGAATTAAATAAGAGAATGAGTATAAAACACCCAGCATAGAGTCTCAGATATAATGTGCTAAAAATGGTAGCTCTTAAGATGATGATAAAAACAATTACATTCAGTAAGAATTTATTATATCCTGCTTTCATAAGAATCTATTTTTCCTGAGTCTTTAAGGATATAAATAGCTATTAGAATAATCATTATACAAACTAAAGAAAGTTGGTATGTTGTCTTGAGGCAGTTGTGTAATTATGCAATTGTATTGTACAGGATGAGTCAAGAACTGTTACAACAAAAAGCTATGGTGCTGGAAAAGGTTTTGTAATACTTGGGTTAGAAATTAAAGATTAATAAAATCCATGTGAACATATTAATCATAAGGAAATTTCTTACTTTAGTCTATTATAAAGGGAAAACAAAACAAACAAAACTTTAGGTACTCAAATTCTTATGACATTTACAGAAGAAGTGGGCATAGGCCCTGACCACAAAGCCAGAAATAGATTGCATGTTAGGTCTGCTGGAACTGAACAAATATTCCTTTCCCATTGCTCTCAAAACAAGGAAAAGGTCCCTGTCAGAAAACTAACACTCTATTACTGACCAGGTGGACCTTGTCCTTATAAACAAAACCTCTTATAGAATCTTGCAGTTAGTGAGAGCTTAAGTCTAAATAGATCTCTGACCTACCTAGGAGATTAAATGGCATATAAAACAGCATTGAGATTAAATAATTTCAAAATGGACACATCACAATGAACTCTGAACTCTCTCAATGGCTCCATGTAATTATTTATGTCGAAAGCCTGTGGTGAATAGAATCAAGAACTTATGTCAACCTTTACTGAAAGCCTTCTCTATTCAGTGTGAGTGGACAGAGCCCCTGCCGTCCAGAATCTCACAGGCCCATATGAGGAGCTGACAGAGAATTCTGACCTCTCACTTCCAAGGAAGAAACATGAATGCTAGGGAGGGCACATGACCTGTCGAGTATCATGCAATTAATTACTGGCAGATCCAATTTAAATCTCAGTTGTATTATTTACACGAACACCTAGAATGTCCCCCCAAACTCTCAGTTTTACGTATTAATGCTACTGCATTTGGGTCCAAAGTGTTCTTGGGTTCTGGTTGACTTTTATTTTTTAAATGATGTAAATTATGCTTTTTAAAATTAAGTTGAAGATAAAAGCAATTTTCTTGAAAAGTAAGGAATGAAGTCGTGAGAAGCGATTTTCTCCCAGCTCTCCATAGCCTAATGATGCTCGCGAGCAAATAATTCCACCCCAGAGTGTAGATTTCTGAGCCCACTCTCATCTTCCAGTAATCTGCAACTCCCCCTTTCCCCATAATGGGACACACACACACTGTGTCCTTATAATTATTAATGCTTTATAAGTTATAAGTATCTAGCATGCACATATCGGACACGATACAGTGGGCCCTATTTATAAATTGTTAGAGAATATAAAGAATTAAATTATTGGGCTTCCCTGGTGGTGCAGTGGTTAAGAGTCCGCCTGCCGATGCAGGGGACACGGGTTCGTGCCCCGGTTCGGGAAGATCCCACATGCCGCGGAGCGGCTGGGCCCGTGAGCCATGGCCGCTGAGCCTGTGCGTCCGGAGCCTGTGCTCCGCAATGGGAGAGGCCACAACAGTGAGAGGCCCGTGTACCACACACACACACACAAAAGAATTAAATTATTGAATTGATAATGTACACAGGTAAGAAAAGTCAAATAGCAAATTCAGACAGACATTTCACCTTCTTGCCTCTGCTGTTTTTAATGGCAGAACAAGACACTAGGCACGTGATTTTCAGAAACATTCTTCACCCATTTCTCTAGGGACCAACTTCTCCATGGCTAGTGATTTTTCTCAAATACATCAGCATACTGATTTCATTTATTTTCTTATTTCACTTAGTACGAGCATGGATCTGAAAAGAAGAGAAGGCTGTTAAAATATTTTAAGAAGCTGATAAAATGTGTTATTTTAAGTTTCCTCATAAATGCTATTTTTAACCATTTAACAACCATTTCATAATAAGGCGTATCAGTGCATCCACAATGACTGAGCTGGTTTATCGGTTCAATAAACATGCTCTTCTAACAATGTCTACTTTGGGTTTTAGCTGTCTACCTGCTTCCATTTTTATATGTTAATCTAGTGTGGATGAATGAATTAAGATGAAGTTTCTCTAGTATGTCAAGGAAATTATACCAGTGCTAGTAATGATCTCTGTGGAGCACTGTGGTGATACAGGTTGCATAATGAAGAACTGGTATAGATGAATTATGACTAGATGTTATTTTACTCTCGAGTTCAAGGGGCATGCATATGTTTTAATATCCATATTTTAATGATTATGAACCTTTGCAATCTGTTACTCACAGTTATCATGTGTGAAAATCAGGTTAGTTTTAATTATGGATATGTGAGAAAAAGAGTTGGTTAGGAAAATGGAAAAATCACGAAACCAGTGGAAATATTTTATTTTTTCTCTCAACAGTGAGAATGGTAAGAAAATATGTGATAGTAAATTGAACATGTGTAAATACTTTCACATAGTAGTGTAAACAGATTTCCATTAATGTCTTTGATTTATGATAGCTAAAAATATTTTGGGAGGAATATGAATTAGTGACTTTTTTAAATTAAAAATTGTGCCACCATGTTTCATGTCAATCTTACCACCTATGTTTTAATATTAACATTTTCAATTTTAAAATGTATATCACACCATTAAGATATGTACTAACTATGGAACCAAACTGTTCTTAGGGAGGAAAAAGAAGTTTTACCTTCACAAACTTCTGTCCATGTTAACAAGCAAGTACAAGTTTGTGGGAGAGAGAAACGTTAAAGTCAATATTTCCGGAGTAAAAATGAGGACTTTGGGGAAGCTTCTTTAATTACACTAGAAATACTTTCAAAAACTTCCTAAGGAGAAAGAAAACCTAAGAAGTTTGCAATATATCAATTACTATACCAGTGCATAACTTCCCATTTGTCAATCGAATTCCCCATCCGATATTTGCCCTTATATTTGAAAACTTACTAGGACATTTTATACTCTATTTAGTATTTTAACAGAACATTTAGTACCTCATAGACTTACAGGATTGAAAGAATCATTGCTCTATATTTTTATACAAATAAAGTATTAAGCAAGTGTGTAGTCAGTGTCACTTATAATTTATGAAGTATTTTTAATAGTGTGTCTAAGAAAAATATATACAATATTACATTACTTAAATATAAGTTGCTCTAAAATACCTTTTAAAAATTCAACAAAAATTTTAGTGACCATTATGTCCCTGTACCCAAAGACTTTGTAATCTATTTGGGAAGACAGACACAACAACAACAAAAATGTACATATTACACTAGGTAATATGTTATAGGTACTGTAATAAAAACATACAAATATTGTGGTTTCACCAGTGCAGAAGAGGTTAATGCTAATAGTTATAGAAGTCTAATTTATAATTCCAAGATGCCTTAAGCATGACTTTTATGTGTAGGATACAAAGCCATGAGTTTTTCTTTAACGTGTACCCAACTATTTAATAGTTTTTGATTAATTTACACAAATTCTATAAAATTAGTTTTATTTTTACCATTTTTAAAATAGAAAATACATCAGTAAATATATTCTTATTGTTAGGATTTCTTTTGTTCCTTTTCTTCCTCACTAGGGACACAAAATAGGGTAAGATAGCTCAGAAATTATAGAGTCAACCAAAGATCTCCACTGTCTTTACATGATTCAACCCAATCTCTACTCCTCTGGCCAGTACTCCATTAGAAAAAAATCATGAAATCATAGATCATTTCACTCAGTATGTACTGCTTCTCATCTATGTAGCAGAGAGGATTTATATACCAGAAAACCTTTGGTGAAAATTGCACTTAACCTCACAGCAGCAGTCAGTTGAATTAGACCCTCAAAACGTAGAGTTATAGCATGGTCAGAGAAGAAATCTTTAGAGAAGGTTCATAAATGTTTCAAATTTATCTTTATACAAGGCTACAAAGTTGAGAAAGGATTCAGGGCAACAAAAACACAGCTCAACTGTGATTCACACCAACCTTGCAAATTATACAGGGACAGAACTGGGTAAGAAGAAGACCAGAGGGTATACCCTGTTTGAACACCACTTCCCAGTGCTGACAGAGCTTTTATAATGGAAAGCAGACCCTCAGGAGAAGAAAAATGGCTGGCTCACAGATCACAGAATCAGGGACAGCTTGGAAGGGACTACAGCAAAAGTGTCTGATCTCCTGCTTCTGTACTGATTTAGAGGAAATAAACGTCTCACAGTGTTCTAGCTTTCTAAGGCAAGCTCAAAGCTATGCTATATGTGTATTTAAAACTTACAGAAAAGACTAGCTGTACAAATGACTCCCTTCTTCATCTGTTAGATTCTTAGGAGATAGAAACAAGGTGCCCTTAAGTTTTTTTCAGGCATAAAATAAGAAGCATATGATAACGCATTTTTGCAAGTGCTATAAATTAGAGATAAAGGGTATCATAAGAGATTGAAATGGGGGGTTGGTTTAATCTGGGGCTTTGCAGACCTTCTCTAAGTAAATGATATTAAAATAAATATCTCAAAAATGAGAAGTTATTCAGGTGAAGAGTGAGGGCAAGACTATACCAGGCCAACCTCACCTAAATAAACTACAGGAGGCCCATGTGACTGAAACATGGAGGGTAAGAAATAGGACATGAAATGAGTCTTGGGAATGAAGCAGGGGACAGTGTACGTAACGTCTGACAGCTACAGTAAGGATTTTGAAATTTTTTAATACTAAGATCAATAGGATTGTATTGAAGAGTTTTATAAGAGGACTGATATGAAAAGATTTTCTTTTAGAAAGCATACTCTTACTGCTTAGTGGAGAATGAATTGGGGTGAATAAGAGAGGAAACAGTACAGTTAGAACATGAGACATTTTCCTTCCTTCTTGCTAGAAGAACTTTGATTTTGTCTAGGGTAGCAATTGTCCCGTCTTCCTTGTACTAATAGGCAGCCATTATACACAGTCCTAGCCAAAGAGACATGAGTACAAGTTGCTGAGAGAAACATCTGCGGAAACTTTATAACATAGAAGGTTAGATTTAGCGAGCACATTAAAAAAAAAAAAGCACTTTTTGTTCTTTAGTCTCCCTCTTTTTCCTAATAGAAGGTAGACATGATTCATGAAGCTCATGTCCATGAACTAGCCATAAGGTTAAAAATCTCAGTATGGCAGATCAAAGAATGACAAACAGCTAGAAGCAGCCTGGATTCCTGGTGGCATCAGGGAACTACTATATGAGCCCCGGGCTGCCTACCTCTAGGTTCTTTATTTTGTGAGAAAAATAACCCCGTAATGAGTTTAAGCCACTGTTTAGTAGAGGTGCATATTACAAGCAGCCAAACAAAATCCTAATTGATGCAGAATTTGGTAATAAGAGTTAGATGCTGAAAATAACAGAACCAAAAATGTGAAATTGGCTTAGTGTATGTATCTAGTCAAAAATACCTAGAGTCTTTTTTTTTTTTTTGCCTTAATGAGACCCTGACTGATATAGTACTTGGGTCTAAGAGCTATCCCAGGAAACTAAATCTTGATGATTGAAATTTGGGACCTTTTGTCTAATTGGATTTGAATGCATTTCATTACGAATGGAAAATGTGATAATGACATCCTATGGCGTACTGTGGCAAAAACATTATTATCTGTGACTATCAGAGATGAAGTAAGTGCCTATTGATAGCAGGGCTTTGGTAAATAGGGTGGTTGCTACAATAGTGAAAATGAATTCCTCAAACACACAAGTGACATGGTTGCTTTTGTCTGCACTGGAGAGTTCTCAGAAAGAACACGATAAACTCAAGACTTTACGTTCTCAGTTTAAGTCAAAGAACCAGAGAGTTTCTATGATGGCTTAAGGAAGGGGTTTGTGAGTTTTTCTGTAACGGTCCAGATGGTAAACATTTTAGGCTTCAAGGACCACGTGGTGGACTCCGTCATAACTGCTTAACTCTGCTATTATCACATGAAAGCAGCCATAGATAACGCATAAACAGATGAGCATGTCAGTTAAACTTTACTTGCAAAAACAGGTGGCAGGAGATGTGATATGGTGTATTATACTATAAAGTTTAAAATCAGATGTGAAGTTTGAACTCATGGTGTTATGGACTCAGCATGTTTCCCTGTTCAGAGGACTCTAGCCTCGCTAACACGCAGACATGTGAAATTCAATAATCGCTCTTGCTCCAGCATATTCCAAAGGCCCCTACCACCAGGAGTGGTGCACTCTTACAAGAAGGAGAATGCCCATGGTGTCAAAAGTATCCTTATGAGAGGATGTTTTATACCATGCTGATCTCAGCAGAGGAATTTCTGGGGGAGTTTTGGCACTTGGGGATTAGAAATCAGAGAAGACTTCCTATAGGAAGTGGCATTTGAAGTGAGCTCTGAGAAATAAGTAGAAATTACTTTGGGTAAAAAACAGCATGTGTGAAGGCCATGAAGGGGGAAGGAGCCTGGAGTGCTGAAGGAACTGAAGGTGACTGGGAGAGCTGAGCTGTTTATTTGATTCTTTTTTTTTTTTTTTTTTTTTTATGCGGTACGCGGGTCTCTCACCGTTGTGGCCTCTCCCGTTGCGGAGTACAGGCTCCGACGCGCAGGCTCAGCGGCCATGGCTCACGAGCCCAGCCGCTCCGCGGAATGTGGGATCTTCCCGGACCGGGGCACGAACCCGTGTCCCCTCCATCGGCAGGCGGACTCTTAACCACTGCGCCACCAGGGAAGCCCCCTGTTTATTTGATTTCTGCTGCACTTCAGGCACTTTGGTCAGGATACCAAGGAACTTGCATAGCACTTAAATTAATCATATGTGTATGTATATGTGTGTATATACATACACATACACACACTTCACTTTGATTATTCTTCTGTTCATTCTTGTTTTTCATCACAGATCTCTTCATTTACTGTTCAGTATCTTTCATTTATTATGGGCAGGAGCCTACCAGCCATTTGCCACCCTCTGATGAAGTGCTTGGTACGTGCTCTGCTTGGTTAGATGTTAAATATTTATAATAGCCTGTCTGATGATTGAGACCTTTTTCATTTGTGCTTTGGTCGAATTATGTTTATTTCTGTATCATTATGTTTGAATCTTATGTAAACTTATTAAGCATTAAGTACACTTATTAATTAAAGCAGTATGAGTTTCATTGGCTAAGTGTAACACAATTATTACTGAGCCAAATACCTTTTAACAATACAATATGTGGTTATCATTGCAAATATCTAAATGATAAATGCATTCTTAGCTTTTTTGAGTACTTTCCACCTGCTATTGTAAGCACTCTATGTGTGTTATTTGCTTTTATCTTCAAAACAACCCTATGAAGAAGGTACAGTTTTTATCCTCATTTCACAGATGAGAATAAGAGAGACACAGATGTGAGGCACCATCCTGGAGGTCACACAACTGTAATTAGTCATAGAGTAGAAACAGGATCTGAACCCAGCTACTTTAGCTCTCACTCTCATACTATACAGTCATTTTATAAACTTTTAACTCCTCATTTAGCTATAATTGCATTTTATGATTTTATAGCTAGGATTTGGCAAATCAGATTAATCACCTTGGGAATCATTGTTCTCCATGTCTTTCTCATGAAAACTGCCACAGATAATTGGTTCTATTCCGCCCATTCCCATTTATCTAGAACTTGTGAATTGTTTCCACTTCCGTGTTTCTTTTTATCCTTATTTTGTGCGTATAAAATATTTGCGCAAAAGAGTAATACATGCCTGTGTAGGCCTGGTTAAATTGACCTCAAATCTAAAGGTTGCAAGATGCATATAAAGATGTGTCTGAAAAAAAGAGTTAAGATTTAACATAGTGTCACCCAAGGAGCCAACAGCAGAACTCAGGGAGACAAAGAGATCTTATTGGATTCTACCCAACAAGAAAGTGGCTGTGATTATCTGTAGTGATATAAATGAAATTGAGAATGAAATGGTTTGATTTACAAAATACTTGGATACTTGCCTTGAAGATTTCTATAGTTATTATATAAATCACTATTTCAGGGTGTATGTGTGTGCGCTTGTGTGTATACGTAAATACTCTCCCTGTCAAAATTGATTTAAAAAATGGTTAAAAATTACTAGAAAGTTATTGGAGGTGGGTTGAGGGAAATAATGGAATTAAAACCAATATGTGCAATTATTCAAATGAGCAGGTGTCTTTCATTAGAGGAATCTTGCAAAATCCAAAAAATTAACCATGGTACAAAATACAGTCCTACAAAAATTATTCACATGAACTTTTTTGGATAAAATTTTGAAAGTCTCAGTGATCCTAGTATAAATTTATTTGAATTTTCTGGCACTGTTAGCCAGCTTTTGAAAGACAAATATATTACCAGTATGATAGGTATTTCATTTATACACAGACTATTAAAACCATTTGAGTTCATCTCAAAGTTTCCTGTAACAAAAGTTAATGATGCTAGTGTTCACAAATAAAGAATGTTTAAAAAGCAGTTCTGAGTAAATGCTCAAAACTACCTGCATATATTGTCTGTCATGGCTTATACCTACCAATAGTAAAAGATTCTATTTAAGTCATTCTATGAGTTTTTTTCTTATATATTTTCTGCTACTTTCTCCTTCTCCTCTCCTTTTCTTCTCTTCTATCTTCCCCTTTTTTCTTTTTTCCTTTTTCCAGAAAACTGATGCTGAAATGATTATGATACAGGAGATTTCCTGGGACTGTCACCTTTAGCTTGCCAAGGGGCAAAAAGGAAAAGGAAAATCTTGAATTTCAAACAACCATGTACATTGAACACATTTTTGGTATGAAATCTTAGGCTGAAAGAACAGAAATCTTTGTTACACAATATAGGATGATTTTGTTATACTGTTTCTTGTGCACTTATTACCAGAAGGATGATGATGATGCCTTCAATTATAAAATTGGAAAGAAGAAAAAGAAGAAGAAACTATTGTACAAAAAAGAAACTGTTGCACAAAGAAGAAACTATTGTAACTGCTAGGGCCAGCTGCTTATGCCTTAGTCAGCATAAGGCAAGTGAATATCTATAGCAACTTGGAGGAAAGTGTGACTCTCTCACTCTTTTCTATCCTTTTTCTGGATTATCTATATTCTCTAATACCAAAGACTGGCTTTCTCCAAAGAGGATAAACCAATACCATCAACAAATCTGAGCCTATTTAGGGCCTTTGGCTACTAGAGAGGGCACCAGTCTTTCTTTTCATAGTTCCAGTTCAAATGCTACATTTTGTCTAAATTGAATCAGGTGACTATCACATGACCAAAGGGGTTAGAATTACAAAACACAGAGAAGAGTCTCAGAATACCCTGTCTATGTCTCAGGCCCATTGCAGAGAAAGGGGAATTGCTGTGAGCTTGTAACAGAGAAGAGCAAATCTGACTCCATACTGGGTCTCTTTCTTTAGCTCTAACCTTTGTGCTCTGCTGCTTGTGCCTAGTCATTCTGGCTCTGCACCTTTGTAAAGGAATATTGCTATGGCCTGAAATAAACATAATAGCCCTTTCTCAACTTCTGCCTCCCAGGCTTGACCTTTAAAGGTATAGCACTTTTCATTCATATAGAGATAAAAAGTTTCAGAACAGATAATATCATTTGTCTTGGTGGTGGTTCACAGGAATATCTTGAACAGAACTACATGGACAGCTGCAAGAACAAAGGATTATCACATCCCCTCTGGGGTCTTGTGGGCACAAAGAAGTTTGCAAAGACCTGCCACACCCCCTTCTCCTTTTAGTATAAAAGAAGCCTGAATTCTCACTTGGGTAAGATGGTTCTTTGGGACATATACACTAGTCTGCCATCTTCTCAGTCTACAGGCTTTTGGAATAAAGTCTCTATTCCTTGCCCTGACACCTGGTCTCTTGATTTATTGGCCTGTCATGTAGCCAGCAGTAGGAGCATGGATTTGGTAACAAGTGGTTGAGGTACCATTCCATTGGGACTCCATGGCATTCTTCTTCCTTAATTATGATTTAATTTTTTTTCTGACCTTCTTTTTCAAGAGGGTTATGTGAGTAGTATTACTATATTTTGTGAAACCTTGAGCATTTTTGAATGTCCTCCAACTACCTCAGCACAAAAGTGCTGCTTCCTACTCTGAAAGTCTTAGTAGGTTCACACTACAAAAACCTGTGCTTGCTTCTCAGATGAAGTTTAATTGATCTTGTCCTCAGTCTCACCTTTTCTTGCAGAAATTGAAGTTTCTGACATATTAATGGTATTATTTTCCACTTCTCATAACCAATATAAAATTTTTCTTTGAAAAGAAATTTTATATTTCTTAGTCCATTCAATAAAAATACATGTCATTAGGGAGGTAAATGCATGTATTTTAATCATCTTATATTTATATATTAGGTGACTTTAATATGAATAGAATATGGTAGTGGGATTTTGGTATTTTTGCCCAAATTAAGCTTTTTTTCTGTTAGATTTTTGCTAACTAACATTTAGTTAAAATGCTTATGTTTGGCCTTACCAATATCATCTTGTTATATAATTTCTGACTTCTCTTCTTGCTCTGTGTTTCCTCATTATCCTCTGTATTTTGATACATGATTTCTGTTTATTCTATTGAATTTGATTGTTTCACAGCAGCTATTTGGGAATCATGTGTTCTGTTTTTCTCTCTGCCAGTGGGTTTTTTTTTCAAGTTAAAAAATAAGTGTGTGTGTTTTATTCAAGTAATAATTAAAAATGAAACATAACCTATTATAATCAGGACATACAAGTAACTTGCCTGTATTAGTCAAAATCCTTTGAGTAGATGTGACAGAAACATAACTAAAACAAACTTAATGGGGAAAAAAGTGACAATTGGTCACATTGTTAAAATTTGTGAAAGGCTGAAGAAAACTAGCTTAGAAATAACTGTAACCAGGGACCTGCATACTGTCAGAATTCCTCTCTCAATTCTTCTTTCTAAATACTGGCTTATTTTGTTCATGCTAGCTATCCCTATACGTTTGCAACTGAGACTTTTAAGTGGCTATGATTCTAATCCTTATGGTGTCTTGCCTATAAAAAAGGAATCCTATCCATTCAACTGAGAAAAAAATATCAGGAAATTATTCTTTTTTGTCCCAGCTAGGTCATGCACCCACCCCAGTGACTGGAGACACAAGTTTCCTAAGATTGCAAGGCTGTATATTGTAAATCACAAGAAGAGCATTTACACAAAACCAGAGAAAAGGCTATTCTCTTGATGATAAATGCCTACCAGCTTTCCTACAATTACATAGCTGATAGTCGCAGAATGTGAGTTGGACACGCTAATTATGACTGTAAAGTCTATCATCTTTCAAAAAAATAAATTGGCCATCCTCAAAATTCTGAACCTTTCCTGTATAATAATTTATGTGCTTATTTTCTACTACATCTAGACTTTAAACTGCTTGAGGGCCAGATGTATGTTTGATTTCTCTTAAAAACTCACCTGCCATATAACAAAGTACTTTGCACTGAGAGTCAGTGTACATATTTGGAATTGATTAATAGCTCAGCTGTAAAAATTTTTCTTCAGTGTATCCATCACTTTTCTTATTCATTTTATGCAAAGCCAAACACAGTTCTTAAATAAGGGACGAGTAAAAATAATAGAATAGAGAAAACTTGTTTGTTTGTTTCATATTCTCTGGGTTCATGTTGAATAATGATTTGAATGCAGTCCACACACAGAATAAAATTTAGCTGACTTTTAAAAATATTTTCTCAAAACACACCTAAAAATTATTAATATCCTTATTCAAACATTTATTTTAAAATAATTTAACATATCTTTGATATATGTTTTAACACGCAGTAGGGCAAATCTATTTTTGTCTTACTAATCCAGACTCCAGTCATATCTATGAAATCTTAGAAATAAAGAACATTCTGAGTTATCCCACTAAATGGTGGTGGAAATTTTCCTACGATTAACATATTTTGATATAGAATAATTGTACCTAACAAATCTCTGTTACAGTTTCCAAATATAGATATAAATCCCACCAAATAAATATTTCTTGTCCTATTATCTCAGTTTACACTGGTCCCCAAAATGCTTTTTTTGTATGTGTGTGTATGTGTGGTTGCTTTTATTTCAGATGTCTCCATACATCCATGTAGGATGGACCAGATTTTCGGTGTTGTTAAACCTGTTTGGATACATCGTGGCATTGCCTGTGAAAATTTACTTTTGTGAAAGGTTTTGAATTCTAAGCACCAGTACTGGAAGCTTTACGCAGTGCTCACGAGGTGGGGGGAATCTCCTGCCATGCTAATTGCCAGCTTCACCGCAGCTGTGACACAAAATCTGGAAGTCTGTGTTGGAGAGGCAGTAATCTGCACAGATGTTGCCGATATGACAGCAAACATTCTTCAGTCACCCTTATGGAGATGGCGACAACACACACACACACACACACACACACACACACACACACACTCTCTCAAGTGAGCTTGCAGAAGAAGCTGAGTTTCTTCTGATGATCCCGGCCTCATGGGGTTTGGTTACTTAAGAATTAGAGGAGTGTTTGTCATTACTGGACTCCTTCCTGCCTTTGCAGGGACTGATGATTTGGAAAATCCAAATTGCTTGCTTTGTATCTTCCAAGTCTACAGCTGAGGTTGGGCAGGCTTTCAAGATGAGCTACTTGAACAAATAGAACCGCAGGCACAGATCCAACATTTCCCAGGGTGCACTGCAGTCTATTTAACAGAGCGAGCTTCTTAGCATACAGAGAATGGCAGCGCATCTTATTTACCTTCACTTCGGATTGTATGTTTTATGCACCCAGAATAGACAAAAGGCAATATGACTACTAGGATCTATTCACATTAATTTGTAGCAGATGGGAGAACCCATGTTCTTCCAAGATGTTTGTGGTAAAGCAACCCTTACTCTAGAAGAAAAGAGAAATATGGTATTCAGCTGTTTGCTAAATTGGTATTTTATATTAATGTATTTTAGAAGCAATTATTTTATTCAGCGACTTTAATATAGTGGGTGTATAGGATTAGCGTGGTGTTACTTTCGGCTGGCCTAAATTAAAGCTGTGCAAAACTAGTAAAAATTTGATGTAATTGGCAAAATATCTTTTCTCCCCTTTGAATGAGGTTTTGAAACCTACCACGTCTTTGTACTGGCTCCAAATGGCCTAGGAAGTATACATTTTAGAAATGTTCACTCTGAAATGTCAGTGCTCGTGAAACTGGAGTGACTTCCTCAGGGCCTCTCTGATGTCTTTCAACTGTTTTTGCCTCTGCTTTCTGTCCTATAACTTGCTTGGCTCAAGAATCTCTAGGGCATCTGGTTGGCATTGCTCTAATTACACATAAACCATAGATGTATGAGTCAGTAGCCTTTTTTTACTAAGCCTGACCATTCAGGCACAGCAGTAAGTCAGCATGCTAAAAGATACCCTAATCCTGCACTATAGTCACCAAATGTATATGAAACTGTTAGGTGGAAATGGCTCTGCCCATTAAGTAATCATTAGCAACACAGACACTGAATTTATTTAGCTATTCCTCCTACAGATAGAGGGACTTTTAGTATAAATTATTTATTATTAAATAGTCATCTCTTAGGTATGTTTCTTCATAAACATTCACATCATGACCATGTTGCTGAAGCTTTCTTATCTGATCATTTTTATTCCATTTTTTTGAGTAAGGCCAAAACTAATTCTCATGTTCTTTATATCAAACCAAAAGCCATTGTTTAAACATTATGTAAGTTTCAAAGGGGTCCACTTGTTTTCAGAATTCACAGGCTCTCCATAATTGAAAAAAAAAAAAGATTCATTTACCTTAAGGGTAATTTAGTAAATTGTGAAATAAAGGAAGGCTTTTAAAAATACACACTGTGTTTTTAAACATTATTTCTTAGGGAATTAAGTGTTCGCCTCATGAGTGAAGTAATATCAATCAGCTTTGTAACACCAAATATGCAAAAGACCTATAATAATCATAACAAGTAATTTCCCATCTACTATCCCATTTATTCTCAGAAAACCCAGAGGATGTTGAATATCTTATCTTCCTTCTGTAAATGTCTACACCTACAACTCAACATAGTGCTGGTGTTCAATAAGTTGACATCCCTGAAAGATGCTGGTACTCCGCATTTTCTTGAACTCTGTATGTTGGTGTGTTTGAGAATTTAGTCTTTTGACTACCTCTCTATGTAAAATCACTTTCTTTGGGGTCTTATGAATTCTCTTGAAGCCATATGACCCTATCAGTCTCTTGTTCTTGAAACATCTTCTCTAGGATTCAGTAACATCTACTCTCCTGATAAGATACTCTCCTAATTTTATGTGCCCCTTCTCAGTTTACTTTCCAAATTTCTCTTCTTTGACTCTCCCATATGGAACGGTCCTAAATGTCTTATCATTATCCTCTCCTTAGAATATCTTCTCTACTTCATGGCTTCTGGTGCCCTCTAAGTGTGGAAGAATCTCAATTCCATACTAATGGGTCATTATCTTTGGCCTGCATTACTGTAGTAAACTGCCATCTGATGTACATACATCACTTTTGATCTGATACAAGCAATTCAGCTCTTGTGATAAAAGTGATTTTTCAAAAATGAAATCTGAGTATGATATTAAAATCCTTAAATGAGTTCTCATTGATCTTAGATAAAAATCTAAATTCCCTAAGTAGTCTTTGGAAATCTCACCACCTTAATACTCTAAATCAATTCCTCCCGAAACATATAGTATGGATTATGTTGATTCTTTCAGCTCCTTGAATAATGAATACATCCTAAGGCCTCTGGACATTTGTGCATATTGTTCCCTCTCATGGAACCACACAATTTTACTTCTTCTTCTAGGTAACTCCGAGGCATCTCTAAGATTTCAGCTTAAATGTTAATTTAAGAACAAGATTTTATTTTATTGGAGTACAGTTGATTTACAATGTTGTGTAAGTTTTAGGTGTATAGCAAAGTGATTCAGCTATACATATACATATATTCACTATTTTTTGGATCCTTCACCCGTATAGGTTATTACAGAATACTGAGTATAGTTCCCTATGCTATACCGTAGGTCCCTGTTGGTTATCTATTTTATACATAGTAGTGTGTGTATGATAATCCCAAGCTCCTAATTTATCCCTCCCCTGCCACATTTCCCCTTTGGTAACTGAAAGTTTGTTTTTGAAATCTGTGAGTCTGTTCCTGTTTTATAAATAACTGCACTAATACTCCAATAAAATGAAACTTAAAAAAATAATAATATATTTTCTTGTCCATCCTAACTACAAAAAAAAGAACAAGATTTTCCTGACCCAACATTTTACATAGATCATATTACACTTTATTTTTATTTATTGTTTAAACAACTTTCTTCCATCAGTAGTCCTTGAAATCAAGAATTGTATTATCAGAATCTACTATAAATCGATTATATAATAAATTCTCAAGTAATATTTGCCAGGGACACATAGAAAAAAGAAATTGCATCTACACACTAAGGGTTCAGATTGGTGGGATAGATAGATAAGAAAATGTATTATTAAAAAGAAAAGAGGGAATAAAGTCCTTGAGATCAAGACCAGAGAGTGTATTTCATTTCAAGCCTAAGTGGAGGACTAGATTTTAATACAAGAGTCTCAGAGCCTCTATAGGTTCTATGAAGTGCAAGGCTAGTGAGAGGAATACAGCAGGTTTAAGATGCTAGAATAGACAAATATCATATGATATCACTTACATATGAAATCTAAAAAAAATAATACAAATGAACTTATTTACAAAACAGAAATAGACTCACAGACTTAGAAAACAAACTTATGGTTACCAAAGGGGAAAGGTGGGAAGGAGGGATAAATTAGAAGTTTGGGATTAACATATACACACTGCTATAAATAAAATAGATAATCAACAAGGACATACTGTATAGCACAGGGAACTCTACTCAATATTCCTTAATAACCTAGATGGGAAAAGAATCTGAAGAAGAATAGCTATATGTATATGCATAACTGAATCACTTTGTTGTACACCTGAAACTAACACAACATTGTAAATCAACTATACTCCAATAAAAAAAAACTTAGAAAGTTTTCAAACATAAAAAAAAAAAGTTGGAATAGAAGAAAAAATGTAATGAATAGTTATCACTGTAAGAGAAAAATGACCTTTCTAGAGAAATGTAATCGAGCTTTTGGACTTCTAGGCTATGTTGAGACCGACCATGTGAGGCTACTGATTATAAACTCAAAGTGAAAACTTTAGACTTGGTTGTGTGATTTTTCTCCAGCCATGATTAGCTGTTTGGGTGCAGGCGATGAAAAGGTGGATAGCTAAATTAGCTCAGAGTACATTTTGAAAACACAGTGTGATAAATCCTCTGCCTAGAGGCAAAAGAAGTCCAAGTAATTCAGATTGCTGGGATCAAAGAAGTCTTTCAAAACTCCTTTGGGGAGTTTTTTGGTAAAGGAGGGTTTGAAGACAAAGTACAAGGGGGCATTTCAGGCAAAGGAATGCACATGTGCCCAGACCCAGGCATGTGAAAAGGCATGGCATGGTCCAGGATATGTAAGGAAGGAATTCAGGATGCCTGGAACACCATCATAAAGTGGTGGAAAGCTAAGAGTGCAGTGGCCAGATCCTATAGGACTTTTAAGAATGTGTTACGGATATCATATTGTTACCGAAGATATGGGATGCTATTAAAGGATTTAAACAGAAGAGTGTTGCTTAGAATTGCTCTGGCAGTGGGATATAAAATGAATTTGAGTGCAGGAGGCATGTAAATGGCATAACTGCAGTTGTCAATGAGGGAGGGATTGAATTAAGGTGATGATGATAGATATGATGATGATGATAATGATGATGATGTATTGGATTATACTAAAAAATTCTCAGAGCGATTAAATGATTTATATGAGATCCTGCAAGACAGTCGTGGAAATAAAACTAATGCCCAGAGCTGGCTCCAGGACCAGTGGTCTTTCCATTATATTAATGGGAAGCTCCTCAAAATTGAAGACTATACATTGCTCATCATTTTTTTACTAATTTTTATTAATTGATTTTATTTTTAGAGCAGTTTTAAGTTTATGGCAAAATTTAGCAGTAGATACAGAGATTTCCTATAGACTCCCTGCCCCTGCATAGCCTCACTCATTATAAGTATCCCTCATCAGACTGGTACATTTGTTACAGCTGATGAACCTACACTGACGCATTATCATCCAAAGCCCTGACTTTACATTGGGGTTCACTCTAGGTTTTGTGCATTCCATGGGTTTGGATAAATGTATCCACAATTGTAGTTATCATACACAGTAATTTCACTGTCTTAAAAATCTTCTGTGCTCAACCAGTGTATCTCTGTCTCCCCACAACACTTAGCAACCACTGACACTTTTATTATCTCCAAAGTTTTGTTTTTTCCAGAATGTCATACGGTTGGAATCAAACAGTATTTATTCTATTTCAGAATCAGTCTGAAACAGCCTTTTCAGATTGGCTTCTTTTACTTAGAAATGTGCATTTAAGTTTCCTCCATGTCTTTTCATGGCTTGATAGCTCATTTATTTTTAGTGCTGAATAATACTTTATTGTCTGGATGCACCACAGTTCATTTATCCGATCACCTACTGAGGGACATCTTGATTGTTCCCAAGTTTGGGCAGTTATGAATGAAGCTGCTATAAACATCTGCATGCAGGTTTTTGTGTGTATGTACGTTTCCAACCTCTTTGCATAAATACTGAATTCAACTTCTGGATCATGTGGTAGGGATATGTTTAGTTTTGTTAGAAATTTCTAAACCGTCTCCCAAAGTGGCTGTACCATTTTGCATTCCCACCAACAGTGAATGAGACTTCCTGTTGCTCCACATCTCCACCAGCATTTGGTGTTGTCAGTGTTCTGGATTATGGCTGTTCTAATAGGTGTATAGTGGCGACTTCTGGGTTTAATTTTCATTTCCCTCATGACATAGAATACAGAGTATCTTTTTATGTGCTTATTTGCCATATTTATATCTTCTTTGGTGAGGTGTCTTTTGAAGGTCTTTGGCCATTTTTCTAATTGGACTGTTTATTTACAGATTGTTGAATTTTAAGGGTGCTTTATATATTTTGAATAAAACAGTATTTTATGAGATTTGTCTTCTGCAAATATTTCCTCCCAGCCTGTGGCTTGTTGTCTCATTCTGTAAACATTGTCCTTTGCAGCCTTAGTCATCTTTTATCCTCAGTGTCTAACCCAGGTGTAGACACCGGAGGAACTGAATACTAGGGAGTTGAACTATCCCATGCTATTCTGGGCAGAAGTCACAGAGATGATTTATGTGTAGTTTAACAGCTATTCTTTACCCTGACGACAGAAGTACCAACCTGAAATTCGGAGCCTTAACATAGAAATTTAGGGGAAGAATTTGATTATTCTTTATATGATTCAACTTTAAAAACTACCAGATGCACTTTATTTTTTTCCCCATTTTTTGGTCTAATTTTCCTTCCAAAAGTATCCTATCGTCACCCACTAGTACCCTCTCCAAACTCATCTGAATCGCTTTGAACAGCACCCCTGTTTGCTAATATCCTAACTTGCAAAGTTCCTTTTCATTTTTTCATGAATGCAGCATTCATGTCTGCAAACTGAATACTCTTAGTAACAGGACCTGTAATATCTGTGCTTTAGGTAATAGGAAATACTACACACAGTGCACATCCAATGCTGTGTGAGATAGCAAGCTGAATAACAGCTGTATATTGTCATCTGTCCATACTTTCACTTTTAAAACCTAGGTAAAAACCCAAAAGCTTGGATTAGTGATAAAATTAGATGTCCTGTTCCAATTTTCTCAGCATTTAAAAGTGTGCAAAAATGAAATAAAATAAAGCATTGAACCAAGAAGCAGAGGGAGATGATTGAGAATATAGAAATGAAATTACCCAAATGGTGTGCCACTATGGATACAACTGAGTTCCAAAAGACTTAATGACTGCACAACTTGAGATGCAAATTCACTTGTACAAGCATCATAAGCATCACAGAAGTTATGGGTTTTCAAGCCCACCATCCTATGGTGCTGTGGTCTGAATGTTTGTGTCTTCCCAAAATTCATACGTGAAATAATGACCTTCAAAGGTGATGATATTAGTAGTTGGGGGGCGATTGCTTTCCAGGGTGATTAGATCATGAGACTGGTGCCCTCATGAATGTGATTAGTGCTCTTATAAAAGAGATTCTACAGAGACTCCCAAGGCCATTCCACCACATGAAAATACAACAAGAAGTCTACAACCTGGAAGAGGGTCCTCAAGCAACCATGCTGGCCCTTGGATCTCAGACTTCCAGCCTCCAGTACTGTGAGAAATAAATTTCTGTTGTTTATAAGCCACCTAGTCTGTGGTACTTTGTTGTAAGTAGCCTGAATGAACTAGACAAATGGGGATGCCGCCATATACTAATAATTTCACTTTTCTGTCAGAATTTAAACGGTTGTTTACGTCCTATCTTAATTGAGAAAAATCATTGGCAGGCTAAATAATTTCACAGTATTAACCAAGTAGGTCTAAAGTGTTGAATATATAGTAATAATATTAATAATGGTTGCTATTAAAAAAGTGCTTAATATATGCTAAGTACTGACCTATATCTTTTGATACTTTAACTCATTTAATCTTAAAATTCTATAATATATAATAATGTATAATAATTCTATAATGTATAATATTAATTTCATTTAGCAAGGACAAGAAAGATTTGATATTGTTTAAATTAATTAATTAAAGCCTAAGTTCTTAAAACTCTGTTCTACTCCCCCTGGCTTTGAAACTCAGTTTCTCATTAGTGGACTATTAGATAAGGCTGCTGTCCCTATCTGTGATGACAATACACCTGCTAAGTTATTTTACCATCCTACATTGCATCTTAGACAAGTCTGCAAGTATCAGGAGAGTGTAGTTCTTAAAAGCATTCAATTATTTACTCATTCATTCAATAGATATATACTGAGTACTTACTATTTTCCAGATATTGTTCTGTTCCAGGTACTGGGCAGAAGAACATATAAAATGTGTATATCTCCACTGAATGAACGAGGAATAGTTTTCTAGCAAAAGTATGGTTATTATCAATGTGGAATATAAAATTCAAGCAACTACATATAAACAGAGGGGAAAGCTTCAACTGAGAATGTTCAGATGTTTTCAGATGTTCCGCAGTTTTCCTCTTGGTTTTTGCCACTCGTTTGCTCATTTACTCGTCTATTAAATATTACTAAAAATCAAGCATTAAGAAATGGAACAAGTTTAAGAGTAAAATATGCACAAAAATCATTGAGAAATTCTAATGCTTTTATTTTTTTCTGCAAGTTGAAATAAAACTTCTAGTATTCAATTTATGTATAATTCAAGTCAAGGACTATCAGTGCTCTGTTACAGCATAATTTCATAATTACTAACCAAGGAGAAATCAAGTCTAAAAGAGGAATTTATCTTCATACTTTGGATAGATTTTGAAGATTTCTGGTAAAAGAGAAATGATGTTAATTAATAGTTATCACATTCGTAGTGTTTGCTATGTAACATTCTAATTTGTATTTCATACTATTGTCTCCTTTAATACTCATTAAAATAAAACTATGAAGTAGGTATCAGTTGCCCTCTATAGGCTGCAAAATACTCAATTCCATATTTTAACTTTATTTTAGATGAGAAAACATACATTAGAAAGGTTCAGCACTTGTTTAGGATCATATGTAATTATAAGAAATAAGTAATATAGCCAGGATTTGAGTATAAGAATATTGCTCCCAATTCTATAAGTATATAACATAACAAAACTATTTTGCAACAACATAAAATGATTTTCCTCTATGACCTGTTATTCAAGCAGAGAAAATATCTAAAGCATGATTTATAAAATATCCTTCTGAACATCTGAGCTGGAAAATTAGTCCTATGCAATTTGACTGACTGACATCATTTGGCCAGAGGAAAACAACTACTGTGACATATGAAGGTTTGCCAAGAGGGCAGGGAAGAAAGCATTTGATATAGAGTGTCTTGTTCAAATATCTCACTTTTGAGCAGCAAAAACTGTCATAAATAATATGTTAAATATTACACATTTGATTAATTTGCATATAGTACTCACACCATAAACAAGATTCTTGAAGATATAGAAAACTATGCAAACATAACATTTGTTAGGGAGGGGGAAAGTGCCATGATCAGACCACTAATAAACGTGTGAAGCATTCTATGAGAGCAGAATTTTTTCATCTTTCTGAAATATTATCTATAATGTATATGTGCAAGTCTTCAGATTGCTAATATAACCCTACCTGCTCATTCTATTTAAGAAACATGAGGCTGAAATGGAATTCTACTTGAGATTAATAGAAAAAAAGATAATGAAAATGTGACTTCCATACAAAAGTCATCTGATCTGGAAAGAAATAGATATTGGCCTTGTAGATCTGCAGCTTTGCACTTTTGAACAGTTATTTCTTTCAACCTAGAAGTAGCTATATATTAATGCAGGAAGGAAATTTCTATGAAAAGAATGTACAACATATGAGTCACTTGGAATGAGAATTTTCTTATAAAATAATCCACATCATAACCAAGCAGAATGTAGAGGGACAATAATATTTATTAGCTTAAATATGGAGAACACTTTTGTTATACAAAATAATTTTTTTTAAAGTAAATCTTTTTGATACAACTAGGGCATCAATATCAGAGAAACCTGACAGGTTTTAGACTACATAAACTAAACAGTACAGTATAGAGGTTATAAATGTAAATAAACCAAAGAATGCAAGACCAAAACTGTCATAACAGGAAATGTAAAGGACTCATTGGAAAATCTAAATAACATTGAGAAATTAGAAATTCATGAAATGTTACTAGATCCTCAAAAACATGAAAAATTATGTTGGTTTCTATGGTATGTATAGGGTCAATTCTTGTTTTACCTCTCACCTTCGTTAGTTTCATTTTAAAAAACAAAACGTAGGCAAGAAGGACCCAAATATCTACCTTATTTTTCATCACTCTGGAACCACAAAAGCAAACCAATTCACCCATACAATCGACTAAAAGAGTACTTACAATAATTTATGATCAAAGAAATACTTACATAATTCTAAAGCTGAAACACCAAATTTCCTGAATGCACTGAAAAGTAATTTTTCAATTATTAAGGCTTAAAAAAAATAGTTTGCCTTCGTCATCCAGGGATTTCTTCTATTTTATAGATAAGACCCATGACATTTCTCAGATTTCAAAGTAAGCTCATTTTAGAGCTATTTGTGGTTTCCAAAATACCTTAACTGGTTTTGAAGTAGAAATAAATATATTCTTACATCAAGATCTAAGTCCAAATTTCTCCATGTATATATATTTTAGGTCAACTTAGTATCTGGACAAAACATGGAATTTTAATATTAATTAATTTAATCATAATTACATATAAACTATAAAATTCAATTCTCTCCTCACTGACCAATTAAAATAGTGAAATAAGCAGTAAGAAAAAAAATCTATATATCTCAGTATATATTCCATATGGATATATGATCCTTTAAAATTACCTCTTCCATTGCAGGTAAAAATAATAGGACAAGTTATAGACTATTACAGTTAGAAGAAAATTGGAAAATCAGTTTGCCCACTCTTACATCTCCAGACTTAATATATTCTTAGTAAATCATTACTAAACACTATAACATTGTTAGCTATCTATCCTTACCATTTTAAATACCATGAAATGTGAATACTGGCTCATTAAAGATAATAGAAAATTGCCCAAATGTTCAACTACAGGAAGTTTTAAAAATCGGTGTTACCTAACATGTGTTCCCATGAAATTATTAATTCTATTGGACATTAAAAGGGCTTACATGAGACAAAGAGTTGTTGACAAAATAAGTTTGAGGAAGTCTGGGTTATCAAAATTTAGAAGATTTCTTCACCCCCAGCTACATGGATAAGTTAATTTGTATCCTGTGAATCCTTAAGAAACGGATATACTACGTTATTTTTCCAAATGTATGTAACCATAGAATATATCTCCTCCTCTTTTTTTCCAGAACACCTTATGGGCTAATGTTTTTGCAGGACACATTTGGATAAAATCAAGTTTAATAACCTGTAGCACATGGAAACAACAAAACATTAGACAGTCATTAAAAATGACACATACAAAAGATTTAAAAGGAAATTTTGTTCATGAGTTAAGTAGATTACAATATATGGTAATATTTATTAATTTATATGTATTACTTACCATATAGCATATGCTTATATATCTCTATTTCTATATATCAAATCTACCAATTTAAACTTCATAAAATTGCACTAACTCACTTTTTTAAAATGCATTAAAACCATGACCTACACTGTAGATTTAAGAAAATTTATATTATATATCGTGAAATTAAAAACCTTCAAGAAGTTTGCACTAGATTCAAGGTTCAAACAATAAGCATGGGATAAAATGACATCCACATTCTTTCCATAAAACCGTTCCTTGGACTTTGACTTCACTTCAGTTTTCACTCATTTGACACAATATGTTAGAGATTATGTTTTTCTTTATCCATTTTGTCTTTGAAAGACAAAAACCAAATTCCCTACAGCAAATTCTCTCCAGTTTTTGGAATGATGTTGTCTTAAATTATTGGGGACAGATTTTAATACTACATGTTTATCATGTTACATTTTATTTGTTCCCACAAGGAAAATTAAATCTGGAAATAATTTGAAATCACATATCTGAAGGAAGCTATTAATCTAGGTCTGATTTCCGAGTTGAAAAAAAACTCAAAATATCATGTTAAAACAAGTATTCTTATCACTGAATATGAGTACTTCACTTGCCAAATTTAACTTTCCTTCTTTTTTTTTTCCTTTTTGTTAAAAGTAGGTATGAACAGACATCTCAGTTTGTGTGAAAAGTCCTGTTATATCAATTTTCCTGGTGTGATTATTAGTAGCATCCTTTTTCACTTTCATAAGTGTCCCAGTTTGGATGATAAATTATGTGGTCATCTGAGTTAAGTAGAGCCACTGTTCCCACCACTTACCCATCTGATGCTCAAAAAAGTTCTAGAGACCTTATAACCTGATCAAATGGGCTTAGGAGCCAGCTGTTAGAATTTGTTATTATTTGTTACCTAAATTACTGTCCAAACTCATGCATCTAATGGTTCTGCCAGGTAACTTAATCCTAAAAATACAGAAGCAGAAACTGGTTAAAGAATTTCAGAGTTTGCCTACTCCACCACCTCGACTACGTATACTATTTATAATATATACATATATTTATTTTATATATGTATCATCTCAGAAGAAATTTCTTCCCCCATTAACCTCCTACTTTTCCCTTAGAGGTACTCTGCTACTTACAGTGTTTTTTGGTTGGTTTCTTTCTTTGCTTGTTTTGATTTGTTTTATATTGCCTCAGAGACATCTAACATAATGAATTTAATGCCATTAGGATTTGGAAATTTAAAATAGTGACTTTGAGGTTATTTCTGCTTTCTGTTCTGCCATTTCTCTCTGAGGGAATAAATCCTAAATGGACAATAAAATTAAAGAAGTCAGACAGGGGGAGGATAAGGAGAACATATTGAATAAAAAAACAACATTTAAAAAATTGTTTTACCTCATATTTTTTCAAGTAAATACTTTTATCACTAGGCATAGCAAATGGTTACAGACAGACATTGGAACTAAGAAAAATAAATATATCAATAAATTTTGTTTAAAGAAAAAAATTCTAGCCATAAAATATCTTAAAAGAGTAGTTTGTTGGTAATGAGACTTTTAATTGAAAAAGACATTGTTATCACGTCTCAGCACTAAATGTGGTTGTAATAAATAGTCAACTTATTATTGTGAGATCACTACTATAATATAATGTTTGCCTTCATGATTGTGCTAGTTAAGATCTTTTGGCTACAATAAACAAGAATCCTTGCAAGGCTTTATTCAAAAAAGTAATTTTGCTACTAATTCCTACTCCCCACCCTCCATCCTTTATACAAGATGTTTCACCTTTTGACTAAGATGGACCATCAGGCAGCTAACTACTGTTATTTGGATCTCCTCATAGAATTAGTTTTAATCTATTATACTTTGGTAGATTGAGGACTATTTTAAGAGATGGGTCTATGAAATCTTAAAATGTACTGCAATACTTTTATAAAAATGGTGTTCAGGGTTTCCCTGGTGGCGCAGTGGTTGAGAGTCCGCCTGCCGATGCAGGGGACACGGGCTTGTGCCCCGGTCTAGGAAGATCTCACATGCCGCGGAGCGGCTGGGCCCGTGGGCCATGGACGCGGAGCCTACGCGTCCGGAGCCTGTGCTCCGCGACAGGAGAGGCCACAGCGGTGAGAGGCCAGCGTGCCACACACAAAAAAAATGGTGTTCAGCTTGAAATCTTTATTCCACTCACTGACATATTTATGGCCTCAACACTCAGAAAAGTTACTCTATAGATCCTTTGTTGTATTTTAATTCCATTTACACTGATTTTTGCGACTGATCATGTTTTATTCTTTGTTTTGGTCTATAGAATGTTCACAGGCAAATAAACAGAAATGTCTTTCAATATACATGTAGTAACCTTGCCCTTTATTTCACTTAATTTTTCCATCGTTTTTCCTTCTTCCTAATGTCCTTATTTTCTCTTTATCCTGTTATGTGTATGTTCTTCTGTAAGGTGCCACAAATTGTTTTTAAAATGAGGTGAGTTACCTTGTACATAGTGCAATACATTGTACTTTAAAAATATATATTTAAAATTATGGAAAATAATGTTTCCTATTAATTCTTTAAAATAGGGGTGCATTTTAAAATGATAAAACCAAATATTTCAGAAAATTAAAGAAGAGTATGTTGATTGTGATATTTGCTCAACTTCATATCAATGCATTTCATATTTACTTTTGCAGATTTTTATCCAGCATTTACATGATATATACTATTTACATTGTATACTAGACTCTATGTTATTTACTTTTCATTCTTCATATACATTACATAAAATTTATTTTTAAAAGTATCTGATTTTTTTAAAGTAAAGAAATAATAACGCAGTTTTATAGAACTAATTTAGTCACTGTCTTTAATTAATGTACCTTTACCAAGAAACAATTGTAGCAAAAAGATTGGTTTTAATATTCTTGCTGTAGAGTGTAAAATAGCACTCTACATTGAGGCATATCCAACAGCTGTCTTCTGCCAGGAAAGCCTATGCATTATAACCTCTGCCAGCTGGAGGGTAACAAGGAGAAAAATGTGTGTAAGAATAAACATATAGATTTCATGTTTACATATCTTTTGCCTTTGGGTTTTTTAAGTGAAGTCACTGCTACTATTCCAAGCACTAGAATAACAACTATCAGCATAACTTACTTTGGACTCATTTTGATAATCATGGCTTCTGCTGTACCATTTAAAATGCTTTCCCTGTTACCTCCTCATCTCAATTGGGCCCTCGATATGAGAGTCTCTAGAGTCTCATAATTTATGTTAATAAACATAAAATTAAACTCTCTATAATTTTAAACAAGTAAGCAACCCATGATGATGGCACAATGGCAAGTGCCCATACAGTGCAATTTGACAGATGGTTTACAACCATAAATAGGCAAGGGAATAATGTATTCAACAGTTAAGGATTGGATACTCCCGATCTTTCCGCAGGAGTTAACATAACATGCTTGGGTCACGGCTTAGTGGAACAAAAGGAAAACAGAGCTTAATTCTTACTGTGGTGGCTAACACTGAGCACACATTTAGAAGTCTGCCTTAGCAAGTAGTAACTTGAAAGGAAAGTTTTGCTTGAAGATGAATTCTCGGGAAATCACATGTCTTGTAGAAAAATCTGAAAATCTAGACTTCTTTATGTACAGAAAGAGAGTATCTGAATGTGGTGATAGTCACAGAAAGATTATTGACAATCACCTCTTTAGTCCAATGCATCCTGCTGGATTATGATTACTGTCGATAACATCATCTTAAAAAAAATCAAGATGTGGTAGTGCATGCACAGACATACACTTAAATATTCATCAATAATCCCTATTAATTATCTCTTGGAAATCCTAAATGTTCAAAAAAAGCCCAATGAGGAATATTTTATCATCCCCCTTTTACAGATAAAGAAAACTGACTTTAGTAAGCATCAGTACCCTCAAACTCTACCTCTGAAAAATAACAAAGACTTAAAGATACCTGAAGAGCTAATGGAAGACATGGACAAAGTCAAGAAATCAATGTATGAACAAAATGCAAATATCAATAAAAAGATAGAAAACCTGAAAAGAAACCAAAAAGAAATTCTGGAGCTGAAAATTACAATAACTGTAACTCCATATTTTCTCTTCTATATAATTTTCTATGTTATTTTAGTTAAGGTGGTATAAATTCAATTAGAGTGTTATAACTAGGATGTAAAGAGGTATCCGTAAAGAAAATAGCTATAGAATATACACAAGAGGAAATGAGAATGAAACTGAAACATTACACTACAAAAAATCAACTAAACATAAAAGTAAATAGTAATGTAGGAAATGAGGGATGTAAAAAGCTTCAAGGCATATTGAATACCAATAGCACAAGACAAAGGACATTACATATAAATAAAAGGTTCAATACAGTAATAATATATAACAATAATAAACATTTACATACAGACCCTCAAAATATATGAAGCAAAAGTTGATAGAACTAAAAGCAGAAAGAGAGAGTTTTACACTAATAATTGGAGACTGCAATATTCAACTCCCAATCATGGATGGAAGATAAGTAAGGAAATAGAAGTCTTGAGCAACACAGTAAACCAACTAGATCTAGCAGACATGTACAGAACACTCTACCCAACAACAATAGATAACATATTCTTCTCAGGTAAACATGAGACCTCTTCTAGATAGATCATAAGTTAATCCACAAATAAAGTCTTAATAGATTTTAAATAATAGATATAATACAAAATATTTCTCCAACCCAATGTGATAATTTTAGAAATAAATAACAGAAGGAAAACTGAAAAATTCACAAATCTGTAGATATTAAAAAACACACTCTTAAATAAATAATGGATAAAAGAAGAAATCATAAAGGAAATTAGAAAATACATAGAAACCAACAAAAACAAAGTAAAATGGCAACTTATAGAAGGGAGTAATATTTACAAATCATATATCTGAAAAGGAATTAATATCCCAAATATATGGAGAACTCCTAAAACTCAACAGCAAAAATTAAGCAACTTGATTTAAAAATGGCAAAGGACTTGTATAGACATTACTCCAAAGAACATAAATAATGGCCAATAAGCACAAGAAAAGATACTCAACATTACTAATCATTAGGGAAATGTAAATCAAAATGACAATGAGATGCACCTTCATACTCAATAGTATAGCTACTATCAAAACAAAAACAAAAATCAGAAAATAACAAGTACTGGTGAGGATATGGAGAAACTGGAATTTTTGTGCTCTGTTGATGGGAATGTAAGATGGTGCAGATGTTGAAAACAGTGTGATTGTTCTTCAAAAAATTAAATATAGAAATGTCATAAAATCCAGCAATTCCACTTCTGGGTATATACCAAAAGAATTGAAAGTGGGGTATCAAACAGATATTTGTACACTCCAGTTCATAGGAGCATTATTCACAATATCAAAAATGTTGAAGCAATTCATGTCTATTGGTGAATTAATGGATAAGAAAAAGGTAGTATATACATTGTGTAAAATATTATTCAACCTTAAAAAGTGAGGAAATTCTGATACCTGCTACAACATGGATGGATGAACCTTGAGGACTTATGCTAAGTGAAATAAGTCAGTCACAAAAGACAAATACTGTATGATTACACTTATATGAAGTACTTACAGTAATCAAATCATAAAAATAGAAAATAGAAGGGTGGTTGCCAGGGGCAGAGGGACAGGGAGAATGAGGAGATATTGCTTAATGGGTATATAGTTTCAGTTTTGCAGGCTAAAAAGAGTTCAGGAGATGGATGGTGGTGTTTGCACAATAATATGAATACACTTAATACCACCAAACTGTATACTTAAAACTGTCTGAATGGTAAATTTTATGTGTATTTTCACCACAATAAAAAACAAATTGTAAAAAAATTGGCAAAGACATATTAGAACCTAAATTCCTGAGTCCTATTAGGTAATTGTTGGGTATTTTTTCCCTCACATAGGTTATTCTATTATTATGCCTTATGTTGTAGGTTTCAATCTCTTTTTTCTATCAAATTTTTCCTGCCACTCTTATAGCATGTTTACATCTCTCTCATCCCCTAAAAGCAGACAGTAAGCCCTGTCTTATCCCTGGTCTGCTCTTCCTCCCTAATTTACCTTCCTCATTCTGTCCCTTCCTAGACCGCTAGCTCAAGTGTCACCTCATGCCAAGTTGCCCACTTTACTCTCCATGCTACTCTGTGGCCAGATTAACGCCTCTCTTGTAGTTCTTATCATGTTGCTAAAATGACTTGTTTGCACATCGGGTTCTGACATAATGTGAGCATCTACAAGGGCAAGTGCTTTGCAATGTTACTCTCTGTGCCTCCAGAACATGGTCTGGGCCCAAATCAACACTTTAAAAAATGAATAAAATATACATTAATACATATATTATTTACGTATACAAACTTGATAACCTGGATTTAATAATTTAGGATTTCTGACATCCATAGCAAGGATTCAGTAAGAAGAGTTTGCATTCTATATGGAGCTTCTAGTTGCAAGGGCAGCTTTCCTTCTGCACTTGACCTCCTTCTCCATCTGGGATGTCGCTCTTCTGCAAGTATTTACAGACGGGGAGAAAGCAAAGCGTTAAGTCCATAACATGTTTAAAAAAAGGATCCAAAGTAAAGGCTTTATAGCAAAACGGAGTATTCATCACACTCCAAGATGGGTTGTAGTTTTATCTTTTGAGTTGTTATGTAGGCAACACCCACCAGTTTAAAGGGGAAATTATTTATACATCAAAAGCTGTGTGTCTAGATGCTAGCTACTTCAAACATTTTAACAGGAGAAATATCATCCTCAAAGTTGTGAAAACTGTTTTGGAGGGGCAGAAACATCTTAAATACATAAACAGATACATAGTGTGTTTGTGTTATTTAATGCCAGGCAGAGGGAGATTTGAAAAAAAAAAGTCTAAAAAGTCTCCTTAAGGGTCAGTGATGAAAACAAGTTTGAGAAACATTATTTTACTCTAAATTTTTGGCGACACCATTTTCTCATCTTATACAGGGGGTTTAATCAACATTATCCAAGGAGACTTTCGGTAATATAAGGTAAGAAATTTCTCAGATACAATCTCTGTACAATTGAAGTGACTCACAGGTATGACCCATCACTCAGTCAAAGATCCATGCATATATTTAAAGTATGAAATAATCCCTTCCAGATATCCTTGTTACAATGTGTCTTTATTTCGAAGGAAAATTTTAACAGATAAATACATTTAAAAAGTAAAAAAGAAAAGTACTATTCTTGTGTTGCAGTCACAGGAAGGCAGCTTCCACTGATCAGTGCTGGGGCCTCCCAACTTTAGTCATCTTTATACCTTTGAAAAAATTACTATTTTCCCCTGTTGAACTTCAAGGTGCAAGTTCCTTGGCTTCCAGCCAGTGTTTCTAGTGTCTTGGGCCACATCACACAATCGTCTGGCCTGTATCCCCTTGCAAGGGAGATTTCTAAAAGCTGTTTGTGGTTATCTCACATTGAAAGATAAGGAAAAGATAGCAAGTGTCTGTTTTAGATGAACCAAAATGAACTCACTTAAAAAAAAAAAAAGCAAAAGTTTAACATGTTGTATTAATCAGCAAGACTGCTGCAAAATGTTTTAATTTCTGGTATTACTAAACTTTTTCTCCCTAGGCAGGATAGAGTAGTTGAGCCAATCACAATAAGGTCCAAACTTTTAATTAATATGTCTGATGTGTAAATAAGCCACCAGCATGAAGTTTCTGCATCTGAGGTAACAACCTGTGGGGAAAAGGAGCTTTGAGGACCAGGACCTGCCTCCAAACTACTAGCACAAGGAGTAAGAAGAGGGTGGGAAGGGCATCTTAGGGGACTAACCAATCCCTAGTCAAGTTGGGACCTGTTTAAAAGGCTACCATGAGACTCAGCTGGATTGCTTTGATTTTCTCCCCACAAGAGCCTTAGCAGAGCAATAAATTCATTGGCCAATCAGGGTCACAAGACTTTGCATCCAATTTCCTCACCATGTTGCTCCTGAGGGGGTGTCCCTGGACGATGATTACTTTCTTCCTTAGCAAAGGGGATAGGAGATTGATGAGCTGAATGGGCTTCAGCACATTACTCTTACTTTTTGTCCACTGCATCTGATAAATGTATCACTTTTTCTTTATTTCTCTTCCTGATTGAAAGGCACATACAATCTTTTTGTGTGTGGGTTGAACAGGAATGTTTCTAAATCCTCCTGATTATCAGAGTCTCTATATGTAACACTTCTTTTCTCTTCCCCTAGCCATGGAATCCAAGAATTATAGAGACATAGGGCTGAAAGTGCATATCTAGATTCCCCAGAGCAAGAACTTCCCTTCTAATCCAAACTCTTTATTATACAGATGAGCTTAGAAAGATTGTTTTCCTGAAGATTCTAGTTAGTTGCTTACAGGTCCCGAATCAGACCCTAGGCCTACTGATTTCCTGTCCAGCACTTTTTCCACTATGAATATCCTGCATGCCACCCTATCAACCCCTCTCCGGCACAATTCTCAATACCCATTTCGGCCTTAAAGTTACTCCCATCTGGCCTTTCTTTTATTTTATATATCAACATCGTTATCCTCAAAATACAATGCAACATTGTTTAATTATTCAGGCATCTCTGCCCTTGTCACTCAACTGAAACTCTCCTCACATTTTCTTATGTCCATATATTTCTCCTTTAAATCATCACCCTCTCCCGAACTTCCAAATTGTTCTTACAAAAGTTATTAATAACACATTAATTGCTAAGTCAACATTTCCTTCATAATCATTTCTTCACTAAACTTTGCCTTGTGTTTGAAGTTTTTACCCCTTTTTTATCATTCATCAAATAGTTTGAGCTCCTTTTATTTTCCCAATCCCATGATAAACATTGGAGATACACAAGAAGCCATGGTCGCTGACTTTTAGAGGTCCAGTTCTCTCTCCTGTTGACACATCTTCCCATTGTTCACTTTATTTATATCTTTTTCTCAGACTTTTTCACTATCACCTCTTCCTCTGCCCAGCCCTTAAATGTTGCCGTTGTCTTCAGGATTCTGTTGCAGCTTCTTTTCTCCTCTGCTGACGTAAACCTCTTTACTGGTCCTTAACTATATTCCTAACCTACGAATCTGGATTTCTGATTGTTTTTAGATACCTCTACCTGAAGCTCCCTCGAGCACTCAAAGTTCCACTGTCTAAAACTCAGCTCATTATCTTGCTACGCTCTCCCACCCATGCCTCCTATTCTAGTGTTCCTTGTCTATTCTAAGAAAATAATATTTGCCAAGTCACTTAGATAGGAAACTGAATGGATACCTTTGATTTCTCCCTTTTTTCTTCTCCCCGTGGTCTGCGAGCCCTACAGAAACTACTTTCTAAATATCTCTCTAGTCTCATTGCCTTTGCCCCTGATTAGGTCCTCATTGTTTTCATCGGACCATAAAAACAGCATCTCAAATGTCACCTGTCTCCTCTTTCTAGTCTGTATTCTCCAATGCTGCTGGAATTATCTCCCTAAAACATAGCTTTAATTATGTGAGTTTTATATTTAATAATCCCCTACATATTTTAAGTAGATTTTATTTGTTGTTCAAAGATGATTTAAGATACATCACAGAAACACATAAAAAGAAAACATTAAAAAATAAAGAATATGAAGTGGAAGAAAAATAAAAAAGAAGCCGTAAGTGAAGCTTAAGCCCTCAAGTCCTGTATGTTTCCTATCTACGGACACAGATTTGAGTTTTAGACTAGGCAGAGCAAAGAGGGCATGTGACATCCAATCACTGTTTCTACATATGTTTGCTTCTTCTGATGGATTGTAATTTCCTTGAGGAAAGATATGTATGCCTTTGTTTGCTTAATTTTTGTATTCACCAGAAATTAGAATTAATGCTTTGTTGACAGAAACACTGCCTCTCATTGAAATAAATAGTACTGCCTTTTTAATATCTTGAAATTCATATCATTCTCTATTGCCTGTTGGTGTTTGTATAAACACTACAAATTAGTAAGTACTAAATATATGTAAAAAACATATGCAGAACCTATGAACCTAATATATAATCTACATACCCCCAAATACACACATACACACACACACACACACACACACACACACACACACAGTTCAAAACATTGATAAGGAATAAGTTTTTTCCCTTGAGTTTCCTCACCATGCTTTTATACATCAGCTGTTCTTTTCATAAATGGTTTTACCAGGTAACAGTCTTTCTTCAGAGCTACATGAATTATTGAGGAACACGATCAAGACTGCCAATCACGTAAGTACCTTGTGGATATGACATAACTAAATATGCTCTATACAGAACCAAAGTACATGTTCTTGTAACTAGAAGTGTACAATTAGGGTATATATGTTTGGACAATTAGGGTATATATGTTTGGACAATTAGGGTATATATGTTTGGGAGTAGGATGGGAAGGATGCATCTGGTATTCACTTGGAAAATAAATTTAAAAGAAGCTATTATTAGAGATTGTAGTTTGCCTTCTTAAAATTTATAATCTTTCTGGAAGGATTCTAAGTTGTGGGGTGAAGTGGCATACTTCTTGCTATTTTGAGTCAAGGGACACTAACCATTTCTGTTTTACTCCTCAATGTGTATATATTATTTCTGTTTGTTGTGAAAATTGATGTCTAGAGCTAGGCAAAAATGGCATTTCATTTCATGTGTTTTTGTTGATGGATCTGGAAAGGGAAGAAACAAACTTTTTCATGCTGAAGAATTGATTGCAGCCATATGATCTTTTCCACATTGATGTGATGAACAGAGAACGAAGCATCATTAGCTTTATACAGAAGATATTCCACTAAAAACATGAGCTGGGACATCCGCAGTGCATAGCATCAGGTACTAATCACAGACACATACTTCTCAGGTTCTGGTGTTTTTGTTTGAAAGCTCTGCTGCCACAGCATTGTACAGTCACTGCCTGGACATATTGTTGACAAGAACTGCCAGGCACCTCGACTTCGTTTCTCACACAAGAAAGTGACAGAGAGTTGGAAACCATCTCCAACATGACACCGCTTATACTTTTTTCAGCTGGAGCACAGATACTCTTCCATTTGTCCCCTCTTAGCTAAATCCCAGATTTTTTTCAACATTCCTCTAGTTCTAGGAAATGCAAATAAAATAAGAAATGTGTGGCTGTGACACCATTTTAAACATATGTCATCCATTCTATACTAAAACTCATATTTCTGTTGGAGTTTGGGGTATCTCTCTTTATTGGTTTTTAAACATTCTAGTGCATAAAATAAAATATGAGTGGACTTGCACAAAGAAGACAAAATATCACGTTGTGTATTGTTCAGGTGGGTTTGCTTTTGATTGTGAAAAAAGATGTTTCACTAAATATGTATTATGCGATTTATTTATGAATCTATAACTCTAGATGATTTCTTATTAGTGTTGGGTCTACCCAATTCACTCTGATCCTAAAGGGAAAGTGAGCCTTCTTTAGTCTCAAACCTTCCTTTTTGTCTCCCAAAGCCAAGATTATTTTTGCTATTGAGTAGAATTGCTCTTCCAGATATAGTAAGTCACCTGTGCAGTCTTGGAAGTAGTCTAGTAAAGTGTCCTCATGGGCAAGAACAATCCAAACCTATGTAACTCAGAGTTTTTCATCCCTAATACCTAGGACACTATATGATATGAATCTGTATTGTTGATTTCATTTGTTGACTACCTTTACAATTTAAAATAGCCAATAGAGGGCTTCCCTGGTGGCGCAGTGGTTGAGAGTCCGCCTGCCGATGCAGGGGACACGGGTCCATGCCCCGGTCCGGGAAGATCCCACATGCCGCGGAGCGGCTGGGCCCGTGAGCCATGGCCACTGAGCCTGCGCGTCCGGAGCCTGTGCTCCGCAACGGGAGAGGCCACAACAGTGAGAGGCCCGCGTACCGCAAAAAAAAATAATAATAATAAAATAAAATAGCCAATAGAACACTAAACTACTCAATACAAAATAGCTTTTGTAGCTTTTTTACAATGACTTTCCTACCTTTGTCTTTTAAATGAGGGATAATGTATCATAGCCTTCTAGTGACAACTGCTTTCTGGAATCAAGTATTAGGAAAGTATTATTAACTATTTCAGACTAGATAGATGCATTAAATTAAATAATTACTCATATCCAAAGATGCAGTACTAGTGAGTGGAAAGAAATATGTGAGCAGGAGGTTGATCTATGACCTAGATTGATCTATGACCCCAGATTTGATCTATGACCTAGATTGGAATGAAGAGGTAAGGAGTATGTTTCCCACGCTTCTTATAAGTGAGAGGAAGAAGATATAAGAGTGGCTAAGTGGGTAGGTTTAAATCACAACAATTTCCAAAATTACCTGTGAACACTCACATAAGAATCTGCGTTCAGCAACATAATGCTATGTAACAGGGCTAAGAAACATAACTGACATCATTCTATTTCGTGTTTGTTTGTTTGTTTGTTTTGCGGTACGCGGGCCTCTCACCGCTGTGGCCGCTTCCGTTGCCGAGTACAGGCTCCGGACGCGCAGGCTCAGCGGCCATGGCTCACGAACCCAGCCGCTCCGCGGCATGTGGGATCTTCCCGGACCGGGGCATGAACCCGTGTCCCCTGCATCGGCAAGCGGACTCTCAACCACTGCGCCACCAGGGAAGCCCTGTTTTTTTTTTTTTTAATTTGTAGGAATGAGTGGGATTTAGGAATCAATTTAGGCAGATAATTGTGTATTTGAAACCATGCTTGTGACACAAAAGCTTTTTTTCGCCTCCTCTTCCATTTATTGAAAGCCAAACACAGTCCATGCTCCATGTAGAGAAATTTCTTCCAAATCAGTGGCATGCATTTTCATAAGATATAAAATGTGTGCCTATGTTTGTGATAGAATGTTTCAGAATTTGGTGTTTTCTTTTGACAGATAGCTTTCTCTCCCAGAGGTTTCTTACTGATGTGTCTTAACTTTTTATCCTTAGCTTATTTTAGATTATAAAAAATATTCTTCAAAAATTGATAAATTCTTAATATGCATTAGAGTCTTAGAATATTACTTTGATTTCTACCCTGTGTTGGTTATACGAATATACAAATGAGCTAGCCTTGAAGCCACCCACATCCTGGTACATGCTAAACGCAAATCAAGCCTCCATTATGAAACAGGAATCAAATCCACATCCTCTGTGCCACACATTGAAATTCTTGCCCTTTTTTAGCTAATATGAATGTCAGCTCTTTCTCTTTTTTTCTTTTTGTGAACTTGCAGCCTCAGATGTTAGTTAAGTTTTACTATTCTTCAAAAGCATTTATTTGAAAAACATGTGAATGGAAAATGAACATGCTAAATTAATTAGGATATGCAAATGTGGTTCAGTGGGACTGCTTTTTAAGTGAATCATACTTATTTGAATACACAAATAAAAGAAAATTTGTTTCAGTAACAATCTGGAAGTTAGTTCATGTGGAACAAATAAGGGCTTAAATTATAAGGATTAACTTTTCAGAGTCTACTTTGCAGTTCACCTTTTTAATATAAGGAAATATAGACTTGAGCCAGAGGCCCTCTTGGCATTCAGAGAGGTTTGGTGAGCCACAGAATACTTACCAAGTCCTGGTGCTCATTTAAGATGAATGAAGAGACTGAGGAAAGGCCTTCTGAGGATATACTTACTTTTTTGCAGAACGGTTTAAGGGCAAGCAGGTGCAAATTTATAACTATAGACCATAAAACACCTTTCTTGTAAAAAACATTATTTTAAATCATAGAATGGAAAATATTTGGCATGTTCATCCCCAACACTCTGTTCTTGATGCAGAAAGAACCACACAGGACGTTAAAGAGAGAAATAATATTAAAAGAAAATGGAAAAATGACTTTAAAAAATAAAAAGAAATCAAGGCAAAATAATATATGGAAGAAATGGATTTTGAGGATATTTTAGACTGAGAATATATCCCCAGAGGATTAATGTTATAATTAATATTTTGGATTCATTTTACACATATAGAAGGATTGGAATTTATTAAGTCACAGTTAAATCAAGGACTAAACCAGAATGACTAAAAATGTTATTCTAGGTCACTTACCACTTAGTGTGTGCCTTTTTTGTAGGGGTACTCTAGTTTTACATGTGGTTACTTAATAAAACCTGTTTAATTTAAAACATTGCATTATTCCTGTGAGATAATCCAATGCTTTATATTAGATCACTTACCTTTAGAATCTATAATATTGTTTCATTTGTTCCTCATTCAAACTACAAATATTTGTTCAGCTCCAACTATCTGCTATGTATTCTCAGGTGCCTTGGGGAATACAAAGGTGAATATGACATGGTCATGACCTACACTTAGCCAGCAGTTTTGTGGAGGAGACCATGTATGAAACACTCATTCTCCAAAGAAACATGCCCAGCTACAATGCTCTAGGTGTCTATCTCTATGAGTTAATATGTTTGAGGGCTTATTTTTTGACTGAATGAGAGTGAAAGGAATATTGATACACAAATGCCTGGGGGACAGAGGAAAATAAAGCACTGGAAGGTAGCTTACTTGTTGATTACCTGTTGATACCAGGGGCTGATTTTGAGTCCCTGTGGAGATGAAGACTACAGAAAGAAGCCAAAGGAAATATTTTCAAGAGACTTAGAGAGTTTAGGACAAAGTAATGTTGCTTCAAAGCACAGATGTAAAGATGTGATCCAGAGTTAGGGAGAGTCAGTGTCTTTTACCTTGGAATATTATGAATCTGTCCATTCATTCAGTGGGCCCAAATGGGATAGGCTACATATAGTAGGGAACCCCTAGACTTGGCTTTCTCAGAGGTTAGTCACAATAGGCCTGTTAACAAGCTGACATGGCACATCTGCAGAAACTTAGCGGACAAACAGGAGAGCTTAAAGGTCTAAGTGTACTGCAGAGCCCACAGAGCCCCCCCACCCCTCCGCCCCCCAGCCATGAACTCTCAGAGATAAATGGAGAAACTCTGTGGGTTGGGAGGGACTTGAAGCCCTGAAGTCATGCAGCGGGGACTAATGAGTCAGTGAAATATAGGCCTGGGTGTTTAAGTGAATTTCAAGTTTATAGCTATTTAACTTTACCATAAACTATGATGTGATAAGTGCATCTAAGTGCAAATGGTATGAACTGTGAGTTGTCTGATCTCAGCTACCTAGTGTTTCCAGAATGTTTCCTCACTTGCAGAATGAGGGTGTAGGCTACGTAACTTCCAGCACAAAACCTCCTATCAACAGAGAGCTCTAAGTTTAGCACATTAGAGAATGATTAATTATCAAATTAGGGAGGGATATGTAATGCCTACTCTGAGTGATATTTATATTTAACAAATTTTCACAACTAGACAAAGAAGGGAGGTAATAGGCTGAGGGAGGTGCAAGTGCAAAGGATGAAGAGACACAGAGTTGTGTTTGGGTAACAGCAAACTGTCTCATTATCTGAACATTGGTCACAAAAAAGACAAGCTCGTGTTGAAAAAGTTGGCTAAAATCAGATCATATAGTTGCTTGACTACCTTCCCAGGTACTTCAAAATTAATATTGTTGGTAGCAGGGCATTTCAAAGCTCTTTGACTTGGCAAGTGTGAAAATTTGGATTTTAGGAAGAATGTCCTATTCTTAGTGGAAGGTTGAGGTTTTCAGAAGATGGATTGGAGGCCAGAAGAATAATTAGGAGTCTATTGCAATAATCCAGATAATAAAAATTAGCTAATGATCAAATTTCAGAAATGATATCCATAGTACTTAGATAGGTATGGGGGTTGAAGAAAGGGCAGAAGATGACGATGACTACAAGGTCACCTGGGGGACTGGAATCCACTCTCCTGTGTTTGTCTGGTTGGTGTGGAGAAAAGTGCATTGTATTTTGAGGCAGGTCTGAGCAAAACACTCTCTTGATCTTGTGATGATCAAGAGATCATCTAGCTCTAATGAATATTGGTAGTATGATAATTGCCAGGTCTTTGAATCTGTATAGACCACTTGGCATAATTTCCATCATACTCACGTTTTCTGATGGAGGTAGACAAACAAAAAAACGATAAATGGCTGCAAGAGCCTTTTAATACTTTTTTAAAAAAAAAATCAGAATCAAGTTCCAATACCAATACTGTGGCTTAACAGTTGCTTGGCCTTCATCCCTCTGCAGATCAGTATACCTTCTCTTTATATGATAAGAGGCTTCCCTCTTAAAAGTCCTAAGATCTGAGCTAAAACTATATTGTGCTTCCCTATCCCCAGGCACCTGGGAAGGGGAAAGCCAACAGTACAAACACGGCTACAATCTTCAGAAAGTTTTTGAGCTTCAAAATTCAAGCTGATAAATCCAAAGAGTAGTGGGCACAAGCCAGAGAGAAGTCTAATCAAGTCAGAAGCATATCAAAGAGAAGCAAGTGACTGTAAGTGCAGACATAGTATTTGAGCTCATTTTTATTGACACCCAGAGCAAGGACCATGGGGATACAGACAGGCTCAAATGTAGAGGATTAAGGCAAAAACTTAAAAAATGGAGATGTCATTGGAATTCAAGGTAGAGTTTTGGGAGATCAAAAGATGATGTCTTTCCATGATATTCATGGGGAAATTCCAATATCAAAATAGAAATATGCATAAAGAATAAAAAAGTGGGGATTTAGAACTGGAGATGTAAATGTAAGAATTAGTCACATATAGATAATAGAAGACATAGGAAAGAATGATGTTGAGTGGAAAGAGAAAAAAACTATATGATATTTTATTTCTCTCTAATAGGATGTGGATTATGTATTTATATTTTAATCACTTATTTGAGAATGGCTAAAAAGAAATCCCTAATCCTTGGTTTAGGGATTAGCATAGAGATATAGCCCTCTGCACACTGAGAATTCCATGGTGGTGAATATAGAATCCTAACTGTAAAATCAAACATGCTCAAATAATAGGGATTGGGAAAGGATGGGGAAATTTTAAAACTTTACCAACAAAATTTTGTGCTAAATGGGTACTTAGAGTTTCTTTTAGTATATAGATGCATATTACATGATCAGAGAAAAACAACACTCTACTTCTACTGTGTCCAAACCAATAGATGAGCTCAAGATGTATTCTCGTGTGGTAAACTCATGGGATTTTCAGAGCACCATAAAAGCTTTTTTTTGTATGCTCCACCGCTGTCATCCACAGTTAGCTAACAAATATGATAGGTTTTTAATATAATCCACCCCGTCCTTGTCAGTGCTCCTTGTCTGCTACGTCATCTTTCTGTGGGCCAAGAGTTTGTTTTCCCCAGATGGCCCTTATGAAGCTGCTGACAGCCCTTCTGACTGAGAAACTGTAGAACAGCAATCTTCCGATTCATTTGGTAGTTCTGACAAAGAGAGAGCTGTTGATATCCTGATGCAAAAGCACTCTATCAGGCATTACATAGTGTCTGTGTTCTCAGCATGTTTGAGGCGTGATAAGTCATAGCACATGCTTTTTGACATCTCTCTGCATTTCACTGCCGTGTAGAGTTTCCTGCAGTTGAAATCTGGGTGACAGAATTTAAAAAGCCAAGTGTGACATCATCAGCAACTGGTAGCAGTCACTGTATCATAAATAATATTTTGCAGACATGTAAAAAAAATGAAATTGTGAAAAGTTCACCACGATCCCATTGAAGAAAATTTGAAATCAACCGTTTCACTAATTTCCACACACTGATTTTAGCCAAGTAGTGACAACGTACAGAAATATCTGTAATGTTTTACATTGATAAGTCAAAGGACCAAGACACTTGGTAAGTCTACTCAGTGAAAGAGCTGGGGATATTTTTTAAGCAAATCGAAAAAAGTTTTGTTTTGTTTTTTTTAGAAATTGCTTTTCTCTTTAAAGTGGGATCACATATCTGCGTCTATAGGTCCCACAAAGCAATGGGTGGCACTGCACAGGAGTTGGCTCTGCTGTGGATGGAATGTCTCCTGATTATGATTACGCCTTGGTATTAATAAGGACGGCAGCTGCAGCAATCTGTTCAATTTTATGCAAATTAGCCCTAGCCCTCTGGCTCCTGGCTAGTGGCCAAGGAAGCCTTCGGCTGGGCAAAGTTTGGATTTATGCTTTATTCTACTGCTGCAAAGGTTTATTTAATTATCTGTATTTATTTAAAGCAGAACAGTACAAAGCAATTCTGCATCTTGGTCAACTTTGTGATGGCTGAATTGTGTGGGATTTCCCACCCACCCACAAGCTAGTTTGAATCATTGAATATGTGAATCACTGAATACGACCCTTAGGAATAAGAAGGGGTGACCCTTCTCATTGCTTTCTTTGGTAATAAAGGACTCTTTGGTAATAAAGGACTTATTACTTTGGTAATAAAGACCTTCGCTGTACCAGTGAAGGTCTATGAAACCAAATAAGGCAGGTATCTTTTAACTGACACTGTAAATCTTTAGTAGCTGGGACTTGGGGAGACGATGTGAATTAGAGAAATTGATTTACATAATATTTTAAAAGAAATGGGTGACGGTGGTCAAAACTTACAAACTTCCCGTAACAAAACAAAAAGTCTCAGGGATGTAACATACAGAATGGAGACTGTAGTTAACAATGTTGTATTATGTATTTGGAAGTTGCTTAAAGAGTAGATCTTAAAAATTCTTATCACAAGAAAAAAAAATTTGTAACTATGTGTGGTTGGTGATGGAAGCAAACTAAACTTATTGTGGTGATCATTTCACAACATATACATATAATGAATCTTTATGTTGCACACCCGAAACTAATATAATGTCAATTATATCTCAATAAAAATATTTTTAAAGAAATGCATATCTATTATTTCCAAGTATATATACTTAACAACCTAAAATAATCTAGCAAGATATGGTCAGATATATGTTCCTTTGTGCCCGTTTTCATGCATCCATATAATGATTTGTAATTATCATCTCAATTTTATATACCTATTATGTAAAATATTAAAAATAATTTATTATTCTCTTGTGTGAATTAATTATTCCCTTTACAGACTTGCTTACGATAAAATTAACTGATATAGCAAACTGATTTCTTACTGAAGAGCATATAAGAGAACCTGAGCCCAGCTCATGTCTTAACCCTCAAACATCAGAATTAACGAGGTTATAGCAAATTCTTAAAATGTCGTTACTGGCCACCTACCATTCATCGATTTTGTATGCAGTGAATTAATATGAGACATGGCTTTGCACCCATTTCTGAGCTAATTTTACATGTTTTATGATAATTTTATTTGTGATCCTTCTTCGTTTTCACAAATTCAGTTTTCATAAATACTACCAAATAAATATTTCGTAGGGCACTTGGGATAGGGAAATCCTATATCCTATTTTATCAGCTAAGTCTTCTGCAATCATATTAAAAGGCAAAAAATATGTAGGGATAGCACCCACCATTTTCAGCTACTTGTACTAAGATTTCAGCATCACATTGTTCCTCCTTCCTGTTAATCTAGGCTCTTATGGGCCTCCTTTTATTTTAAGCACAGATTCAGCTGACAGCCAGCACTTGTTCTGGTTTTGAATCAAACGCTGGCAGTGTTCCCAGAATATGAACCAGTTGTTTCTTTTACACACTCTCTCATTGTCCCCCACCATCCCAACTGCTTTCAAAGCAATGTGCCGTAACCAAACTTACACTTGCTTTAATGAGAATTAAAGTGCATGAATCAAAGCAATGCTTCCCATGTGGCCACTGACTATCTCTGGGGTAAATTAAGACAGTTGATATGCAATGTAGTAAAAGAAAAGGCAGGAAAAAAGATATGCAAAAGACATCTCCTCTTTGAAACTGAAGCATAGAAATTATGTATGTATAAACAAGTTTTCCCTGAGTATCTAGTCCCCCTTTATTTTAGCTATTAGAAACCTGATCTAAGAATTGCCCTTAGAGCTATGCTCACTGAAAATGATAGCAACTCTTCCACTTTTGCCTTTAAATATCCTACCATCCTTTCCTTCTTCTGATAATGACCGACACCTTACTTTCAATTTCCCATCCTCCTTATTGCTAAAATGTATCTTTAGTACAAAAGTATTTCTGCTATTATAGTGAAGTACGCTATAATCCATGTCTATTCGGGACGCTGTTCAATGAGACTACTTTCTAAAGTTCTGAGAGGACGTTTTCATTTAAGGCATTGCTGGTCAAGGATTTGGAGGACAGGGTAATAGTGGGATCTTGTGGAAATCTGAATTTATACCACAATGCTAAAACATTAACCATTATTTTAAGTAAGAAGCTTTTATGCATCTAATCCTTTTACATTGTGAAATATCACCACCTAATTTAGCCTTTGAAAAATGCTGATTTTAGAATGTTCACATTTATAAAACAAAAAAGTAAATAATATAACTGTATAATAATTAATTGTATAATATTATACATTAATACATTAATTATATAATACATTAATTATATAATATAATTATTGTATAATATATAACTGTATAATATATATAAATAATATAACTGTATAATAATAAGGATTGGTTAAATAAGTTATGGCACATTTAATATATGATCGTATAAAGCTAGAGACATGGAAAGACTGATAATTTAGAAATTGAAAATAATATGTTCTATTAGTTTCTGTTTTACATACACACACAGATGACTGAAAGACTCACATACATGTACCAGGCTTGCATATATATATATATATATATATATATATATATATATATATAAATTTTTTATTTTTTTTTTTGCGGTACGCGGGCCTCTCACTGTTGTGGCCTCTCCCGCTGCGGAGCACAGACTCCGGACGTGCAGGCTCAGCGGCCATGGCTCACGGGCCCAGCCGCCCCGCGGCATGTGGGATATTCCTGGACCGGGGCACGAACCCGTGTCCCCTGCATCGGCAGGCGGACTCTCAACCACTGCGCCACCAGGGAAGCCCCAGGCTTGCATATTTTAACTCCGCTTCACAGATGGAAAATAAATATAGCTTCTTTATTTTCTACAACTGATCTAATTTCCTCACTATTTCCCGTGCTGCTGGGCTGGAAGAGATAGATAGATTGGGGATAAATTTACTTGCTAGTAACAGTCAGGTTTTTCCAGCTTAATTGTCCATTCAAAAGTTCCAGTATCTATGGGGGAAATGCTTAGTTTTTAGAATTTCCCCCTTCTCCCTCACATACCCATGTGCACTGATGCTCTGTAGGTGACATATGGGCAGATGGAAAATTATATGACTTTCTGGCTGTTGAGTAGAAAGACCCCCTTTCCACACAATGGCTTTTTCTCTGTACTAGTCTCTGCAGCTCATTTCTTCCTGCCCTTGCTCTGGTGTTCATAAAGGAGACACTAGCCCCATCTGTCCTCGGGGTTTCATACTGTTACCTGCCATTCATGTTCACAGCCTTGGCTGCTCACGTCAAGTTTCAAAGTCCCTGATCACCATGGCCTCTTTTTCCATACACCTTGCTTCTGCTGGTCCCCCAGCCAACCTTATAATTATGCATCCCTTCAAGGAAGCTCACTGGGATTTCTGGCTCCCCAAAGGCCATGGGGAACCAGAAGTTCTGTGTCAGGCTCACCTCCCACTGTCAGTGCTATGCTACTGGTCATTTACCTTGTTGGTTGTGGTACCAAACTGGAGTTGGGCTTCTTCTAGCCACTTACCTTTTTCCCCATATTTGCCCAGGGAAGTGGACACTAGCTCCAGTGTTCTCAAGATCACCCCACACCTATTTGGATGGTTCAATGGCACCCACCTTCAAAGTTAGTCCAAGGTGGGATGGGAATAAAATGCTAACACCTGATTCCTCTTGACGCTTTATTTCTTCTTTCTGTACTACTCTAGGTCAGAAGAGATAGGACTTAGAGTCTCTCCTCCTCTCTAAAAAGGGCACTTCCTCTTCCTTTGGGGCATTAGAGCTCACAGTTTGCCCTTAATGATGGAAAGAGCATACGCCTATCAGATAAGTGCTGCTCTTATTACCAATGTAGTAAGAAAACTAGGAACCAGGGATTTCTAAAAACAGAAACACATAGTTTGCATTAAAAATTCATTAGTCCTGTAATATAGAGGCATATTTACATATACATGAGTAGAGACATATGTATGCACATATATAACATGTTGGTATATTATGAAATACACATAATATATTTGTAACTTTTACATTTATATACATATTGTATTTTATAGCATACCAAAATGTTATCATTATTCAATCTGAGTGATAAGATTAAAAGTGACTTTTATTTTATTCCTCATGCTTTTTAAAACAGACTTTAAATTTTCTAAAATTAGTACATATTATTTTATAATAATTTATCAAACAATAAAATGCATATTTGAAAAAACATATGTACATTAGTCTAAGAATTTGTCTCATTTGAGTAGTATTTTCTATAATATTTAAAATCTTGCTATTAAAGCATCAACAGAAAAATCACTTTAAAAGTCTAATAAAGAAGTCCAATGGCTTAAATGTTTAAGTAATTCCTCAGAATGCATATACTGAGTTGGTTATAATATTTTAGGTTTTGCATTTTACACTTAGCAGAGGTAGCCCTTGTTTTCTATTTGAAGATGGAAGCTCTGGGGTAGTTACCTATGGATGATGTTAAGAGGCTCCTCTCTCTATCTTCCTGGCAGTGACTGTCTACAGGGATTATTACAGTCATGTGGGTTGGGCCTTCCTGGGTAATTGTCAAGAGTGTTAAGTGGTATCTCCCAAGGCTACCAGCAGCTGATCTGCATGTGGAGTTCTAGATGTGTTCAGCTTCTCCAGTCTGATAATCACAACTCATCTTGTCATCTTCCTACCCTAGGCGTGCACACACACACACACACACACACACACACACACACACTTAATTGGATCAAGGCCTCTAAGTACGCCAGTCTTAAAATAGCCAAATAGCCTCAATGTAAATGTTTTCTTTCCCATTTGTTCCTTTTGGATTGATAGCTTAGCTCTGTAAATGAATTTGCAGACTACCAAAACAAACTTGTGCTTTGTATAAATTGTACATGGAAAACAATTTTTAACAGACCTCTCAAAATTTGAAACTAAGCAAGTCTAATATGCATATTAAAACTTAAGTTTGGTTCCTTATATTTAATCCTGATTTTTAATAGAGTGGATCTAAGTCTAAACTAAATCTCATGAAAAGTCTCTGAAGTCATGCTGAAAGATGCATTTTGGATACTAAATAACAGTACTAAGCTATGTTGAAAATAAAGAATATTTTTATTCTTTGAGCTCAGTAAACATTAAAATATATAGTGCTCTGCCCCTATAGACATCAAGCAGAATATTACAGTATTCCATTTTGATTAAAAATTCTATTGAAAAACACAAGATTATTTTCAGCAATTATTTGAAAATTCACTTTATAGAGTATCTGCAGGACATCTTATATTTCAATATTTCATAGAGAACCAACTCTGTGAAATAGCGTGGAGAGAGGGAAGCAAAAATTAGTGCAGTTTGTGAAAAAGCAAAGTTTGATATTAAAAATTTATGGCCTTTTTTTTTAGTGTACATTGATGGCTTTCTGGCATTTCAAGCACTGTGTTAAGTGGAAGGAAATTAAGCTGAATCCAATATTTGCACTACTATTTGGACAAGGTTTTTTGCTCTTCGGTGCACAATCTCGAAAATAAGTCTATCATTCCTGGGTGGTCACTGTAGAGATAGCTTTAAGCATACAAAATATAAAAATAATGCATGAAATATGCCAGTCTATTAAATTAACATCTTGCAAAAGCCCCTCTCCAAAATCCAGATGCTTATATTGCTTTTGACAGACTGTAGGCGGTAAAGTTTTAACTTTAAAGAAGGGGCTTTCTGTTTCTGTTTTCAAGTTAAAAATAATGAAAGGAAAACACACTGAAATTCCCACATTATTAAATAAAACATTTAAGTGGCCAAGGGCCAATCATTGTCACGCCATGAACAAATGCCTTATGGTAATATGTTCCATAACTGTTTGCTAAAAACTACCAATTTTAACACATTTGCACATGATTAGACACCATAAAAAGTTGCTTATTGAAGCCAGTGTCATAACACTGTTACTCATGCCCAAGGGGAGGGAAGCTTCAGTGCAATCCTGAACAAGAAAGGTGGTGTGAAATAAGTTCCACGTTGTGAAAACAGATCCTAAGCAGATTTGCCAAATAGCTGACTCCTTTCAATGGTCAGAAGTTCATAACATCATCACGAGACTGTGCAGGGCTAAGAAAATGTTAACGGATGAATTTTCTCAGCAATGAAAACATGCAAAGATGGATGATTAAAATTAAAGTTTTGAAAAATCTATTTGACCCCTATAATCTCCTTATTCAAAAAATAAATGCTTAATAGAAAGAAAGAACTGAGGCTGACTTTCTTCAGGTGAGCTCTTGCAAAAATTTTTAAAAAGCAGAAGAAATCAGGTATTATATCTAATAATTGGTATGCTAAGGGAAAAAACAAAGTAGGAAGAATTTTTCAAGTTTTCATATAATCAGAAGTTACAGCTTCATAAAAAAACAAAACAACAGTAGAAAAGTGAAAAACGTAATCCAGCCACTTTTGGTGTCCCTTGGTTCTCAGCTGCATTACTACAATCTCTGCCTTTCATCATCATGTGATGTTCTCCTGTGTGTCTTTGTCTTCACATGGCTGTCTTCTTATAGGGACACCAGTCATATTGGATTAGGAGTATAACTAAGTATGATATCATCTTGACTAATTACAGCTGCAACAATCCTATTTCCAAATAAGTTCAAATTCTCAGATACTTGGGTTTAGGACTTCAACCTATCTTTTTTCAGGGCACATGACTCAACCCATAAGAGTAAGTATTTGTGATGTTCTATGTTGGTGTCCTAATTTTGTTAAAAGATCTCAAATCCAGGGGATTCCATGATCAACATATGAATGGATCAACGAGAAATAGTTAAGTGACAGAATGATTTCTTTATAAAGGAGAAATACTAATTAAACTAATTCAGAACGTGTGTTGATTTATATAGTGTTACATTATAAAAATGTTGAGCATACAATTTTAAACTAAGGAAAAATATTTTTAAATTTGGGTGGCAGCTCTTTAAAAGCTTTATTATTGAATTTAGACTCCTGAGAAGAATTTCTAATTACAATTGATCTGCTGAATTTCTATACTAGGCAATTTCTAGATACTTAAAGCGTCTAGATTTATAAAAGATGGGTGCCTCACAGAATTGTGCCCATATAGTTTGTACAGTTAAAAACAGTGTTAACGTTAAAGTATAGTCCCTGTTCTTTTGATGAAGAACACATAACTGCTACCTTAGTTTCTCCACTTGTAAAATAGAGACTCCACAATTGACTGCATTTAGTTATTGTAAGTCTGAAGATAATGGATGTAAAAAAACTATAAATAGACTGAATTTCATAAATTATTAGTAGTACAATTCAGTTCATTTACCCCAGTCTCCCAAAGAGATGTCCTATTAGGCAAGCAGGGAGGAAGACTCCAAGGACCACACGATGGTATTCCCAGCCCTTACCTTGTGGTGTTTTCATTCCTCTCAAACACTATTCCAGTGGTTTCAGCAATTGCAATTCTATTTGAAAAGAATGGATCTTCTCTCTACTCCTTTCTTTTTAAGCTACAAATATCAAATGTTTAAAAGTGGACCTTTCAGGAAAGAGAAAAAGAGTAAGAGTTATTGTAAAACACATTATATCAGAAAGCCCCCATTGGCCATTGGAGTAACTTCTTATTTTTGGACTTTGTCCCTTTCAGAACTTTGGGCTTCTAGGCACTTTAAACTCTTCTTGCGTTTTTGCTTGCTAGGCACTGAAAAAGTAGGAGCCAGGGAAGGTCCACAAAGAGGTGAAGTGTGGTGCTTGGGCCAGTGCTATTTTCTTTTGAATTTAATATTTTTTAAATCGGGTATGATTGAATCCCAACAAAATGCACGGATGTTAAGTGTTTACTTCATGGATTTTTGGTAAATGTGTGCACTTATCAGATCTCTATCCCTGTTAAGATAAATAAAATTTTTATCACTTCAGGTGATACCCTCCAGAGCTTTCCAGTTAATTCTCATACACTTCAAAAGGATATCATTCTTCTGATTTCCGTCATCATAGCTTAGTCTTGCCTCTCCTAGAAATTTATCTGATGGAATTATACAGTGCATAATTTTTGTGTCTGGCTTCTTTTTGCTTAACATAACCTGTGAGATTCACTATATTATTGAATGTATCAATAGTCTGAACCTTTTTATTATTGAATGTATTGCATCGTACGGATATAGCACAGTTGGTTAATCCATTCCCTTGTTTATGGACATTTGAGTCTTTTCAGTTTTTGGCATTATAAACAACATTGTTGTAAACATTCTTGTACAGGGATTTTTATGGACGAAAGTTTTCATTCCTCTTGAGTAATCATCTAGTAACAGAATAGTCATTAGATATTTGCTTAGTTACAAGGAACTGTCATATATTTTTCCAAAGTGGTTGTACCATTTCACATTCTCTTCACAATATTTTAAGTATTCCAGTTTCTCCCCATCCTGATGAACATTTGATATTGTCAATCTTTTTAGTTTATTTATTCAAATTTTGATTTTAAATTGCATTCCTTCATGGTCACCTACATGGAAGATCTTTTCATATACTTATTGGCCACTTGTATACCTCTTAGGAAAAAAGTCTGTTCATGTATTTTACTAATATTAAATTTATGGAGTTTTAATTTTTTATTGAATTGTAAGAAGTCTGTATGTATTCTGGATAGAGGTAATTTGTAAATATAATTATTGAGACTATTTTCCCTAAATCTATGGCATCGCATTTCATTTCTCTGATTGAGTTTTTAGAAGAGCATAGGTTTTTAATTTTAATAACTTGAAATTTATCTTTTTTCTAAATTGTTAGAGCTTTTGTGTCTTAAGAAATATTTGCTATTTGTTAAGGTATTCTTCCCTGTTTTTCCCCAGATGATTTATGGTTTAGCTTTTATATTTAAGTCTCTAATCTACCTCAAATTATTTTTTTTTTTTTTTTTTTTTGCGGTATGCGGGCCTCTCACTGTTGTGGCCTCTCCCGTTGAGGAGCACAGGCTCCGGACTCGTAGACTCAGCGGCCATGGCTCATGGGCCCAGCCGCTCCACGGCATATGGGATCTTTGCAGACCGGGGCACAAACCCATGTCCCCTGCATCGGCAGGCGGACTCTCAACCACTGTGCCACCAGGGAAGCCCTCAAATTAATTTTTTAGTGAGGTATTAGACAAGAATTGTGGGTCTTGCAGTATATAGAGACATTCAGTGGTTCCAACACCATTTGTTGAAAAGATTATCTTTTCCCAATGAAATTATTTTGGGTGAAAGTCAATTGACCACATGTATGTGGATCTGCTTCTAGACTCTGTACTATATTCCATTGATTTTCTTGTCTCTCCTTTGGCCAGTACCACACAGTCTGGTTCATTGTGGTTTTCAAGTCTTCTAAACAATATAATTCATCCAATTTTTTGTCCTTTTTCAAAATTACTTGAGCTGTTTATGTTCTTTTGCATTTCCATATAAATCTTTGAATCAGATTATCATTTTTTACCAGAAAAAAATGTCCTGCTGATTGAGATGGTCTTGAATTTATAGATAATTTTGGGAAAGATATGCATCTTAGCAATACTGAGTGTTCCACATTCCCTCCTATCCCCCATTATTTCCTTAATAGAGTTTTGGCTTTTTTTTGGGTTTGGATAATTATGACTAATCCTGCCATAAACATTCTTACATAGTTCTTTTTTCTTTTTAATATAAAGTCTATAAACATCAGTTAATTCTTGTTGATTAATATTTTATTCAAATATTCTATTTAGTTTTGTCTGCTTGTTCTAATAATAACTGAGTGACAGAAATTAAAATCTGTATCATTGTGGATTTCTCTGTTTTTCTTTACTTCTTCAAATTTTTGTTTTATGTACTTTGAAGCATGGTGATTAGGTATATGCACATTTAGGAATGTCATGTCTCATTGAAGAAGAGGTTATTTATTAATCATAAAGTGATATTTTCTGATTATATATGTTTTCTTCAAGACTACTTTCTCTGATATAAATATAGGCAACTCATCTTTCACAAGCTTATTGTTTTTGTGATAAATCTTTATGTATTATCTTAATTTATTTGGTGGTGTCCTTAAATTTAAAGTGTCTCTCTTGTAAATATTCTTTGCATTTGTCCTCTTAATTCTTTTTTTTTTCTTTTGTTCTTTCTTTCCTGTCTGCTTTTGGATTAATCAAGTATTTTTTGCTATTCCACTTAAATTTCTCTATTACCTCTTTAATTATATCTCTTTGTATTATTTTTAGTGACTTTTCTATAAATTTTACTCTGAATTCTAACTTATCACAGTATTATATTTTAATAATATTATAACACCAAATGTTTGATATAAGAAACTTAAGACAGCAGTACTATATTTCCCTTTCACAGCCTTCCATTTTTATGTTGCTATTGTCATTTATTCTATTTCTCTACATGTTATATACTCCATATGCTTTGTTATATGTTTGCTTTATATAGGCAATTGAGTTTTTAAAAGAAAATTAGAAAAGGGATATTTATTATGATTTCTAGTGATCTTCCTTTTTACTAATAAATCCAGTTTTCCATCTGGTGTCATTTTCTTCTATCTGAAGGACATCCTTTAGCATATTTTTTCATGTATATATACAGCTGACAATTCCCCTCAGCTTTCAGCTGAATACTGAAAATTCCTTATTTCACATTAATTTTTTGACGGTTACTTTTTTCAGGGTAAACAACGCTATGCTGATAGGTTCTATTTATTCTGCATTTTAAACATGTCATTCCATTTTCTTATGCTGTTATTTCTGATGAGAGGTCAGCAATAATTCTATGATGTGTTCCCCTTTATTTAATTTGTCCTTTTCTTCTGGCTGCTCTTAAGATTTATTTCCTCATCTTTTATTTTTAGCAATTTGACTACAGTGTATCAACCTGGGGTTTTCTTTGTATTTGTCCTACTGTGGCTTATCAAGATACTTGGTCCTTGGGATGGTAGTTTTAGCAAATGTGAAACATTTAGGCCCATATTTATTACAATACATTTTCTCCATCGTTCTCTGTCTTCTCAACTCCTAGGACACCAATTACACAAATGTTAGAAAATAAATGTATATTACCTCACAAGCAATTGATTAAGACTCTAGTTTAATACTCTTTTTATCTTTCTGTTCTTCAGTTTGTATGATTTTTGTTAATCTATCTTCGAGTTTATTGATCCTTCTGTTCTTTTCAATGTGCTGTCAATCCCTTTTTATTTCATATGTTGTATTTTTGAGTTTAGTTATCTTCATTTGTTTCTTTTTCATAGTTTCCAAATGTATCCTGACAATCTTCATATTTTTACCATCTTTTACTCTAGGTTTTATAAAATATAAAATATTTTATAAAATATTTTAAATATTTAAAATCTTTAGCTGTCAATTCCAACATTTGTGATGTTTGTGGGTCTGTTTCTACTAACTGATTATTTTCTTGACTATGGTTCACATATTTCTGTTTTGTTGCATATTATTATGATGTAGTTTCTTTTGTGTTATTATTTCTACTCATCTTGTGTGAAAAACATAGAATTTAAGCTATGCTAAATAGTTAGAAATGGAGTTAAAGTGGCCAATGTGAACTTCCATATTAGTTGTTTTTAAATGCCCAGTATAGAACTGTGTGTGAGTGATAAATTAAGAGTGTTACTTTAGGTAAGGAATTTGTTTGGTGATATCTGTAAAAAGACTTCACTGGAACTGAAGGAGTAACTGATAAAGACAAGACCTGCTGGGACACAACCATTAACCCTACTGGCAGATTCCTTACAGTGACACCACTGAGCCAAGCTACTTGAAGGCTCTTTGCTGGAAGACTCCACTCCAGGTTGCTGAGGGCTATTCTGGACAGACACTGCTGGATGCTCTGTCGGAACAGAAGGTGACTTCCTACTCACGTTTTTGCAAGACCAGTTGCCAGACTGGAGACCACTGCTCCTGCTGAGATGCCTCCTTCCTGGACTTCTCCTTGGAGTCATTTGTTACTCTCTTTTCTACCTATTTTGACTAACCTGTGTTGTGTGCTAATTGTGTGCAATAAACCGAGTGATTCATGAATTGAATATTGGCTACATTTCATATATCTCCAATCCCATGATTCTTACCCGGCCTTACCACTAGGCCTTGCAGCAAACACAGGACATTAATAATGTACAAGAAATTGTGGGTGATACACTGTAGAGATTCTTGATTATATTTTTGTTCTCTGAAGAATCTTGTTCTAACAGGCAGTTAATTACTGGCACATGGCCTTGAACTTGTTGATATTGGTTTCATAGTTTGTTAATTGGGTCTTGGGTTTGGATCATAGCTCTAGGGAAAACCCTCTATTTCTGGGATATAGTTTTTGCATTTAGAGTGTGGCCCTGCCCAGTTTTCAACAGAAAGCTTAATGTGCCAAACAAGCTTCTCTACAGAATTCACACTTCAAATTGTGTTTCCTCTATGGTAGGCAGTTGCTGAAAAATCTGGACTTCTTGGATCTTTGCCCAAGTGAGCATAATTTATGGGGAAGCCTTGGATTTGAAGAAAACTTATACTTACATTTTGGAGCTCTTTCCTCTGTAAGTCCATTGTATCCAGATTTTCCTTCTTTAATATCTAACTGCTTTTGCAGTTGCAAACATGTCCTTTAACTTCTATGGCCATTAAAACTGTGGCTTTCTGGGCTTCCCTGGTGGCGCAGTGGTTGAGAGTCCGCCTGCCGATGCAGGGGACATGGGTTCGTGCCCCGGTATGGGAAGATCCCACATGCTGTGGAGCGGCTGGGCCCGTGAGCCATGGCCGCTGAGCCTGCGCGTCCGGAGCCTGTACTCCGCAATGGGAGAGGCCACAACAGTGAGAGGCCCACGTACAGCAAAAAAAAAAAAAAAAAAAAAAACTGTGGCTTTCTGTTTTAACTGATTCATTTATGTGTGTTGTGAAGTGCTTCACAGAAAAAGCCATGTACATCCTATGTCTCATTCACTGTGTTTTTCTTCTTTTAAGAGTTAAGCAGAATACAGTTTCTGCCAGATTTTGATACCTTCAAAGAGTTGTTTTTATATTTTATCCAGAGTTTATAATTATTCTTTGTGGGAGAATTAGTCCAATAAAAGCTTTTCCACCATTATCAGAAACAGAAACTATGGACCAGTGATCTATAAACCTACTTCTTTGAACCATAAGGATTCAGAAAGGCTATGTCACCATCTGATAAGAAGGTGTTCTACTACCCTCCATTTATATTTCTGTAGCTTTAAATTACTCCATTTACATATTGATCTTTCTCTTAGTATTTTACTTGAAGAAAATATTCTACTATCTGAAAATCATGTTTCTAGTCTCAGGAATAGTTTCCAGTTTAGGAAACATAATTTTTTTTTAATCTGATTTTTCTAATTGAATATGTTTACAAAGATCATATTATGGCAGAACCTGTGGGAACATTGCTCATTTGCTATACTCCTGGGTTATCCAGAAATGTTGCTGATCCATGCTTGGTTCTAAATTCTTGACCTTTATTAGAACATCTTGGAGTTATCAAGGCCAGTGGCAGCAATGCATGGTGGGTCATGAGGAGTGGTAGTAAGTGTCTTTAAGGCTATGGAAGGACACTCTTAGCTAATTCAAATTCTCAATATATGTACTCCAATGCATCAAATGTTTGCATGAGAAAACATTTTAGTTTTTTATTTTCTGGAATGATGTTGTTGTCCTTAAGTCTTTTTCTCTTGATTTAAAAATCGAAAACTAACCGCCAGTTCACCATAATGAAATACTTTTCTGATCATAAAAAGCTGAAATCTAACTAGAGGTGTTTGTCACAAGTTGTTTTACAATGCTTCAAAAATGATATACATGAAATGTAGAATATAAAAGGGTTAATTGATGTGAGTGGTTTATCATGGCCATAACTCAATTTTACATGTAGGCATAAAGAATAAAATGATTGATTAGAAACTAACACAACATTGTAAATCAACTATACTTCAATAACAAATAAAAAAGTTTTAAGAATAAAGTGATTGAAGGACTCCTTAATTTCTTACTACTCCTAAAATATTGGCCTTGTTCAGAGAAAATATAACTATAAAATTCAATTAAAATGTTTGCTTATTCATTTATAGCCATGACTATGGACTACATTGCATAATTCATTTATACATATGTACCAAATACATGATATTTTGTGAAGTCATCTCATACCATCAGCAAAAGTCAGTGTAATGAAATAACATCCTATAATTGAGATGGAGGCTGGGGGAAGGAGAATACCTTCATGTAGAGACAGTTCTCTTTATAATCTCTTTACTATAATGTTGACCAGTATACTATTAATTTTCTGTGCAATTTTGTAACCTCTATTTCTAATATTATAATAAAGTTGTTATAGACACTCAATAACAATTATAGAGGCAATAAATTCACAGACATTATAAAAAAAAAACTGAATAAGAAACAGTCCTAAGCTTGTGGAGTCGATAATGTCCTAAGGAGATATACTGTAATGGAACATGATCACTGCTATAACAGACGCTTGTGCGTCATGTCATGGAAATGTTAAGTCTGCATGGAAAATACTCTCTACAATACTTTTGTTGTGTAGTATTTCATACATAAAGAAAATTATAGAGACTAAATATTACCAACACAGTCTATCTATGGTTTATCTATTAGAAATTCCTAAAATTTTGAGTCAAATATGTTCAATAAAGTATTACAGTAAACTTGAACTCCTTTTTGTATTCCATTTTCCCCCTTTCCCTGAAGATAAACCGTCTAGAGAAGTTGTATTAATTCTTTGCATGTTTTTGAAACTTTGACTGCATATGTTTATATCAAGGAGAAACATGTATCATAGCCTGGCATTTTTTTAAATGTTCACAACTTATTTTATCATTCAACGTTATCTTTGAGAGATTAGTCTGCCACAAAGTGTATTCATTTTCACTGTTGAAACACATCTAGTTATGTGAATATACCACTATATACTAATCAGTTTTCCAGATGATGAATATTGAGTTGCTTCCAATTTTGTGCTATTACAAACAAGGCCATTATGAATATTCTTGCTTGTTTCCTTGTCTATAGTTCTAAGAGTAAAACTATCTCTAAGGTATTTACTGAGGTGTGGAATTGCTGTGTCTTAAGAGATGCAAATTCTCAGTCTTACCAGATATTGCAAGTCAAGTCTCCAAATTTGTTGTAACAATGTTCACTTCCACTGAGTATGAAACTATGTTTTTCCCTACATTTTAACAATATTGGGTATTGTCAGATTTTTAAATCTATTGGGCATAATGCTGCTTAATGTGAATTTTTTATTTACTAATGAGGTTGGTTGATATATTTATCAATCCTTTAGGTTTCTTCTCCTGTAAATTGTCAGTTTATGCTCTTTGCCCATTTTAAAATAAATTATTTGGGAATTTTTTTATTTGTAGGGTTGGTTTGTATTGTATGTTTCTTAAGCCTATCTCAATATCAGAAGTGAAAAATTGATAGCACATGTGAAGAAAATTGTACTCAAACCATTATCTGTAGAACATGAGTAGGTTGTCAAAATCCCACCTATACTTGACCATTTAAGGTCAAACTGCATGCGCGCGCACACACACACACACACTTCTTGGATCACATCTTAGAACGTAGGCGTCTCTATAGAATTAGGAAGTTAGTTCATTTATACAAGCTATAATACACATCAGATGTAGAAAGGAAACAAATACATCTGGATTTTCCATGTGAAAGGAACAGATTAATCATGAACAATAGTAGGGTGGAGAGACTTTAGTTGATGGTCCTCTAGCCTGGGCGTGTACAAACCAAGACAGAAATTTGAAATAACCACTTTTGCCTTTGTTTGCCCATCCATCTCTTTCTCTGCTCCTCTGGAGTTTGAAGTCTTCTGGCATCTCATCTTTTCTGCTCTATGATGGCTCAGTTCTCTGGGTTGGGCCTTAGCTCTCTACTCCAGTGAGCATTGAGATATATTGCTGTTAGGTATCAAGAGAATAACAATGTGATTCACACTAATGTGAGAGTTACTGATTACATTCCAAAATGGTTTATGTATAAAAGGTTGTCAATGACTAACTGGTAAAATTTAAAAGAAGGACAGGATATGCATTAAGTAAAGTAGTGATAGGCACTAAGCTAGTATCATGTGTTTTAATTTTTAGCTCTCAGAGTATTTGTGAAAAAGATGTAAATATACATACTCTTTCCACAGTGTAGAAGCAAAGCCAGGACATATGTAGTAGGAACTTGATGCTGAGAATTTGTCCTCTGCCCATCAATTACATTACTAGGATGGGCTACACAAAAGACCTCTTTCTTGCCCGATGTATGTTGGAACCACATGTCTTTCTGGTCCTCAAGCATAGAATCCATCTCACTCTCTCAAGTCACTAAATTTGCTCCTATTATCTATCAGGATAAGAAGGAGCAAAACTTTGACACAAACTTTGGAAATTGTACTGACCATGTTATACACCAAGGACAAATTTTACAAATTAGAAATTACTTAAAAGCAAAAAAATTATTTTCAAAGTATTAGTCATATTAGATATGATCACAGATTGAAACAATAACTAAATAAAACACACAATTTGAATTGTGTAGCGAGTTGTCTGTAAGAGTAAAAATGGCCAACTCAAATGTGGACTAAATTGTAAAGTTAGTTTTTCCTTGAAGCTTCCTTAAAAATTCTTTTTGTGAGTTTATCAATGTCTCCTTGAAGCTACTCAATTTTATAAAACCTGAGTAGACTTGATTTAACAGAACTTTATTGCGCACTTACTCTGTACAACGTCCTGTGGTGTTAGGCATTTTGGAGTACAAAAAAAGGGGGCACATAGTTCCTCCCTTAAGTTGCTTGCAGCAATGCAGATCAGAAGGTGACACGAAGCAGGTGGTGATGTAAAATGACATGGAGGGGTTGGGACTGTAGTAAATTGGAAGCAGAGGCAGCCATCCAACGGGGTAAACAGTGAGCTACTCAGCTCCAGCTCATTATTGCCGTGTAGGAGCATAGACACACGGTTGCCAGATCTTGTTATTTTTTTTCCTCAGGAACATTTTTATGTGAAATATGATTTTCAATCATTGACAACAATTTTTAAAATTAAATGCTAAAAAAATATTGCAAGTTGAGTGTGGCATAACAGACTGAATAATTTAAAACCACAACTGTAAAGTGTATGCCTGGAATATTCAGCTCATTTCAATGAGAATAATTAAGCAATCCTCTTCCAAGCACTCTCATTCAATTGAAAATGATCCATGATATCTGATATCTAGGCTACCAGATCTGCTATGGATTGAATATGTCTTCCCAAAATCCATATATTGAAACTCTAATCCTCAATGCTATGGTTTTGGAGGTGGGGTTTGGGAGAGGTAATTAGTTCACGTGGGAAGAGTCCTCATGAATGAAATTTCAGTGTCCTTATAGAAGAGACATGAGAAAGATGATCCCTCAGCCATGCGAGGCTGCAATGAGAATACAGCCATCTGAAAGCCAAGAAGAGAGTTTTCACAGGGAACAGCGCTGAAATCTTGGACTTCTAGACTCTAGAACTTTGAGAAATAAATTTCTGTTGTTTCCAGTCACTCAGTTTATGGTATTTTGTTATGCAGCCCAGGCTAAGACAAGTTCCAGAATAAAATAACTCATTTTTTTCTATTTCCATCTTACTTTTTACTTGCCAGCATTTGACAAACATGACCATTCCTTCCTAGTGGTGCCCTATTTTCTAACCTTCCCTCCAAAATACATTGACAACCCCTTCCCAGTCTCCTATGTGGCTCCATCATTCTGAATGATGTTCAGCTCTGGGTGTTACTTACCTTTGTATCTCCAGTCTTGATTGCTCATCTATGCCTCACAGCCATAGATCCACTTGGATGTCTAACAGGTATCTTGTCCAGAATCTACTCTTGATTTTCCTCTAATCTTATTTCTTCTTGAGTCACTTTCATTGCCACAAACGGTGTCAGTTAATCTACTCACTTCTTCAAGGTATAAATCTAAGATTCCTCCTTGATATTTTCATCTCAAATATATATACATTTCTCTATATATTTACTGTGGCCACACGAGCCCTGTCTACCATCATCTTTCACCCTGAAAACCAATAAAACTTCTCAACATGCTTCCTTGAACGAATTGTTGCTTATTCTCATAGAGCAACCGGAGATCTTTGAAAAATGTAAGTCTTATCATGTACTTCTCACTTTAAAGTCTTTAGTGGCTTCCTAGGACTTTTGGGTAAAATTCAGAATTCTTACAATGGGCTGCCACCTCCAGGTGGTCTAGCCTCTGTTGCCTCTCACAGCACAGTCTGTCTTGTTCAGTGCATTCCACCTGCATTTATTTCCTTCAGCAAACCAAGCTTCTTCCCATGTCTGAAATATAAACATGGACACTAAAACATTTAGAAAGACCTTCTCTGTCTAGCTGCTATAGGATTTCTATGGTATCCCAACCCTTCAACTAAAATATCCTAGTCAATGTCAAGGTCAGGAAGTCCAGTGAAATGTTGGTATATGTTACCTTTAGCCATCGTCTGGAACATTCCTGAGAAACTAAGTTGTATGTAGGGTTTTTCATTCATGTGAGTAACCTTTCTGATATCAGTGTTTTCCTATTTTATTTTGATACAAACTTATATTCTATTGATTGCCTATTTTTTTTAAAGAGCATTTCCCAACACAAAGTCTACATTAATTCCTGCCTTGCATATTTCATTTAGAAGATCACATTACCTCAAAATGGATCTGGGAGAGCCAAAGAAAATCTGAATATATTCTATTTTTTCTGCAAATATTTTTGAATTCTTACCATATGAGAGACACTGTACTAAGTTACTGGGATATATTAATAAGAAAAAATGGAAACCTCTCGTGAGCTTATGAACCAATGGGGGAAATAGCTATAAATCAAATAATCACACAAATAATAGATACTATTATAACCTGAGATAAGTATTAATAAGAAAAGGGTCAGCGTGCATTGAAAGAGTATGACAGGAAGTTGGCTTAGTTTCTGGGGCTTAGGAAAGCCTTCCTTGGAAGTAATGTCTGAGTCGAGATATGAAAGATTTGAAAGATGAGTAGGCATTAATCAGATGGAAGGAGTTTAGGGAGATAGGAAGAAGGAGAGTTTCCATGGGTGGAAATAGCATATGCAAAGGCCCTGAACCCAAAAAGTTTGGTGTGTTCAAGAAGCTGAATGAAGACTAATGTGCCACAACCACCAGAAGCAAATGAAGATTTGGTGGAAGATGCTATTGGAGGAATAGACAGATACAGGAGGAATGGGGCGGATGACCCATATGTTGGTCTGGAGTTCAACAGAGACCTACTTAAAAATTCTAAATATCTTGTTTTACAATGTTTCCTTCATCATTCATCAAAATTTTATACAGAGAAAGGAAGGCATAAATAAAAATATCTGTGGGATAATGCTTATTAAGTAATTTATGTTAAATATTATACAAATTGAATTTAAAATGTCTAAAGAATGAGTAACAGATTTTTTAATGCAATATTTTGCCTGCAATTTTTTTTTTAAATCCTAGTGAGCTGATTCCAAGGTGAATTCCCTAGCCAGTACCAGTCTGAACCAGCTGTCAAGTCAGAAGCAAATGCAACCTGTTGTCATTATATGTTTCACCTAGAAATCATTTAAGAAGAGTAAACTTGCTGCCAGACCACACTTAATGCATTCCTAATGGACAGGGAAACCATGCACCTTTAGCCCTGGTAAGAGTCCTATTTAGCACAATCACAAAGGGCTTTTCAAACGTAGACAAGTATAAAAAATGAGCATGTGGAGGAAATCAGAAAGTGCATCAGAACTGATCATTATGAGAGCTACTTGATCTATTCTTTTAATAGAATATAAAAGACTAAGTGAGCTCCCGGAACTAGAGTACTTAAATACTGTATCTGAGCCAAGGGCCTCATCACTGTTACAAATTTTGATAAAGCAACCTGACTTTGGGAATTTAATCTATATCAATTATCAACAACAACGACAACAAAATACACTGCTGTTATAAACATTCTTCACATATATATATATATATATATATATATATACACACACGTACATGTACATTTACATATAGGGATATAGGTACAAGAATACTTACAGCAACATTGTGAGGACAAAAACTTGGCAACAGCCTAAACTCCCATCAGTAAAAGAATGCTTCCATGAATTATGGTAAATCTAGGCCATCAAGTATTTACAATAGTGAAGCATGTCTATGTGTTTACCTGGAGAAGTCCATAAAATAATGTAAATTAAGTGAAAAGGAAATTGGTGTCTGTAACACAAACTCAGTTCGGTAAATAAACAAAACATGTATATATACATAAATGTTTAGTATAAAGATAAAATGTGTTCAAGGATAACTATTTTATTAAATGAGTTGGGCTTAATAAGATTCAATCATGAAAAAATATTCTTTCTTGACACTCCCTGTTGAATTCACTATGTCGACACTTTCTTTCCCAGACCTGCACAGAATTTCAACTAGGTCCCATAGCTTTTACAGTCCCTCTGAGATAATTTTTAGAAATCCTCTAACAATGGACTACTCCTATAAGTCAATAGGAAGAAAAGCAAAAATGAAAAGACAATTAAAAAATGGTCAAAGTTCTTTCTAAACATACACTCTACAAAAGAGTACACCAAAATGGTCGATAAATATATCTAGTAAAGTGGAACATATCTGCATCCCATGACCTAGCTACTCTTAGGTTTATACCCATCAGAAATGTGTACATGCGTTTACCTAAAGACATAGACTCAAATGTTCAGAGCAGCACTCTCTGCGTTAGCCAAAAGCTGGAAACTATCCAAATACCCATCAACAGTAGAATAGATTTTTTTTTTTTAAGTTAGCTGGAGCATAGTTTACGAACAGATAACTTTTGTAGTCAAGCCAGAGAGACTTGTCTTCTTCAAGTGAGCACCACATTTATCTACTTGTCTGTCTCCATGACATCTTGTCATGCTGTTACCACCTCCTGGGTCCCCCACTGTTCCTCCACAGCCAGAGGAACATCTACACAAACTGTAAAGCTAACTAAAATGTTAGTCACCCCACTAGATATCCTCTGATGCAGCTAAAATCTTCTCATTATCTGAGTTCCCATTATGTTTTATGCTGACGGCATAAGAAAGCGGAAGCAAGCCGTCCCGAAATGCACCATAAAAATGCAGTGCTAATAGACAGGACATCCTTGAAGAGCAGAGATGAACTGCTTTCCTCCAGACTGAAATGAGAGAAACACTTTTTTCGTGCTTGAGTCCTTGGTAAATGTGGTCTCTGACAGAGTAGTCGAAAAAATAACCTAGCAGGGACAGTATTCTCATGTTAACCTATCCACCAGGATTGAGAGTCAAGAGGGTTCAGTCTTCCTTTGTCACTGCTCAAAATGTCCAGCTTTTAAATGTCAGACAGCATTGCCTTTAAGTCACAAATACTGTCTCGCTTAATTCGTTTATCTAGCTCTCTGAGTCTTCCTAAGGAAGAGCCCATCATTAGGCTTAAATTGTTTCAGATAGGGTCCCCCTTCCACCCCTCCCAGCTCTAAAACATTTCTTTTGAAAAGTCTGTACTGAAAATTTGTCTTACTTTGATATCTGATATCTATTTCATCAGCATCTCAGTCCAAGCTAAGGGAGGAACAGTTCTATGTTAATAGTCTGTATTACGTCTTTCAAATGTATGAAGACTTTGATGGGAGTATGTATTTCATTGGCCATTACATACAGTCCCAGATATGAAACACATTCTATGTGCCAAGAACTATAGGAGGTAACAAGGATGCCAACATGATTAAAATCAGATTCCTACCCCATTGTTATTTTCATGATGAAGGCAAAACAAATGCCAGAGTAATACTCTAACTCTGAAATATTATTTCAACAATATTTGACTTTAAAATTTTTAACACTATTTAACAGTAACTTCTATCAGGAAAAAGTAGCAAAGAAGCATCAGCGTAATTTTGTTTATTTTTTTGTTTTTCTTCTTCATTTGATACCTACATTCATGCCTTGATCTTCATTTTCTTGGGTTAATGACCAAAGAAAATAAACTTCCCTTTTAAACCATCTATTTATAAAACTCTCTTTTTACTTTCTATGAGCTTGGACTCAGCATTGTTTTAAATACTTGAAAAAAATTGGTTGGCATTTTTAAACATGCTTCAGAGGTTTGAAAAGATCTAGTTTAATAAGAGACATTATCAGAAGCCCGAAGGATTTTCTGACCCACAACATACTTCTGCAAGACAGTGTAGAGTCATGTAAAAAGAATTAGGGATATTTGGGTTACAGCAAAATTGACTAATTCTTTTAGTTCTGAGACTTTGGCTAGTTTACTAAACTTCCAGAATTACAGTTTGCTCATCCTTAAAAAAATGATAATGCAGCCTACTTTATGAAGTTGCTTAGTGGATTCAGAGATAAAATATACACACTGCTTAGCATCAAATACTGTTAGTTTTCTTTCTTATCCGCTTATCTGATAGTGTTAATGTTAAGACTCATTCTTTTCTAAATATTTTAAATTTCTCTAGTTTAAAAACATTTTGTGCCTTAAAAATTACTTTGGTATTGTAACTATACCTTAAAATATTTAAATAAAACAGTCCATGGATTTATAAATGTTTCATAAGCACTGGAAGAGTAAGAACTGGTAGACCTGGGCAGGTAGCCGATGGGCACAAAGGAAACAGGCTTCACCTTCCATGTTCGTGAATTTATGTGAATAATCAGAGCTTCACATGGGGTTGGTCATTTTATCAGAATCTATACTATATAAGAAGAAAGAAATGCATACCTTAGATTGGAAAAAGATTCTCTCTCAAG